>NC_045779.1:40753101-41062617 GCF_008692025.1 Phocoena sinus
CTGCTTGGAAAATCCCTGCTCATTTTTAAAGACTCATTTAAAGTGGATCTTTTCTCTAAAGTCTTTCTTGAACGTAAACCTAAATAAATGTAATTGTTCTTTCATCTCCATTCTCGTAGCACTTTGTTTGCTTATATTATACAATGATCACAGTTTCCTGTAGTTGATTGTTCACACGGTTATCTCTTCTGAGAAACTGTGACCTCCTCTGGGGTAAAAGCCACATCTTATTTATCTGTGTATCTCATTTAGTGCTATACCTAGTAATGTGATACAAATGCATATTAAATAGCTATTGACCTGATGGGTAGATTTGTGATACATATCACACATTTGAAAAGGATATTTAAAAACTTAATAAAAAAAACAACAAAACTTATTTATACTCAAGCTTCCTTTAGCCTCATGTGATTTCCATAGGTCTTTATGTCATATCCGAATAACAATAAGTTTTGGTTTGCATCTGAAGTGAAGGCGCATAGGAAAGAGAAGGATAAATAAACATCAGTCAGGTCACAATGAGGTTGTTTACCAGTCAGTTCTTTCTGAAAACTTCAGCAACATGGATCAGAAAGCTACAGATTAAGCTTATTCCAAAATCTCACTGGTCTAATCGTATGGAAACCTAAAACAGCCTTCCAGCATACTCCCAGCACAGCCACCAAACGAAGACATTCTACAACCAATACTTTGATCCATTTCTTAGTGAGATGCTAACTAATTTACGCGCAAGGTCCCATCATCAGATAGTTAGTTATTTGTACCTGTCCTCTTTTCCTCCTTTGGTCTCATCAGGAAAACAGCATTTTCACTGTTTTTTTTTGTTTGTTTTTTTGGTTTTTTTTTTCAGGGCTTAATCTTTGTCTGATATCTAATTGCAGTATGAGCAGAAGTGCTCTTAGGAGCCTGTATCCACAGGTGATACTTAGAGTTTGGAGGTGTGGGATCAGCTGAAGGATCTGATTCCAAAATGTCACAGGTTGCAAATTCCCTCTCTCAGCATCAAATCAGGATTGGAAATGAGGAGGAAGGGGGCAAAGGAACTCATTTATTGAGAGCCTGTCTATGATACACTAGTGACTGTGCAGATTCTTTTACTTACATTGTCTTTTGGGATAGGTGTTGTTCACACTTGACAGATGGCAGGCTCTGGGAGGTTTAGCACTTTGTCCAAGGTAACAGCATATAATATGTGGCAGAGTCATGTCCTAAGTCATACCTTCCCAATGGCCTTCTTCTTCACCTAGCCTCATGGTGGATCTTTCTGCCCACATCTTGCAGGTATATCTGTTTTCCTCTTGGCTGTTTCCTCAAGAGTAGGGCCACCACATCTGTCTCCTGTGTGCCTTTACACTCTCACACAGACACAACTTAAAAAGCACAAACCACAAGACGAAAACATTACCGAATTTGATTGCATCAGAATTAAGAATTTCTGTTCAATGAAGGATACCATGCACAAAGCTGTTAGGCAGATGGAAAAATGGGAGAAGATACTAACACTGTCTAAAATCATTATGAGATTAATATGTAGGCTATGAATTACTGGAAATCAAAAGAAAAAGGCAGTAACCCTAATAGAAAAATGGACAAAGGCTCTGAATAAGCAGTTTAAAGAAGAGGAAGCCTGAATGCTAACAAGTGTATGAAGAGATCTTAACTCATTAGCAATCAGAACAATGCAAGTTTTAAAAATGAGATCATTTTACAGCAGAGTTGTAAAATGCATTGGTGATGCTGTGGTGATATAGGAACCCTTCCTTATACATTTATTGGTGGGCCTGAAGCATGGTGCCACAGTTCTGGAGAGCAAACTGGTAATATTTAGCCCACTTAAATATATTTTCATACGCAATGAACAAATAATTCACTTCCTTAGTATATTTCCCAAAGAAATTGTCACAGAGGTCCCTAAGGGTACATAACAAGGATGATTATTATGGCCTAATTTGGGGGGGTAGTGTCCATCTGGAGGTCCATCACTGGGAGAGTAGACATGTAAAATGTGGTAGATGCTCCTCAGGGTATGTTATACAGAAGTTGGAAGCAGCAGACTAATATATATAGCAAAGGAATATATATATATATATATATATATATCTCAACATGGATGTATCTTACATGTATAAAGCCGGGTAATAAAAGTAAAAAATAGAGTGACATATATAATACAGTTGCATACATATACATACAATTTTTGCAGGTACTCAGAATTATAGTTCACATTTTACAAGAAGGCATATAAGCAAAAAATATCTTAGAATGGTTGCCTACCCAGGACATGGGTTGGAGGTAGGAATGAAGATGGGGATAAAAGAGAATAAATAAATTAAAAACAAGAAAATAAAACAAGATGCTTGCCTTGAATAGGCCAATGAAGATGGTATGCTATAAACTAAGGAGTATAATTAGCCCAGCACTTTGTATCTGATACTAAAAACAGAAATCCACTTGTCAGTCCATGAGTCATGAGGTTAAGGTAGGTATCTGGGTAATTTGTCATATTCTCCAAGAGGAAAGGAAACCACTTCTCCTTTACTTTTTTTTTTTTTTTTTTTTTTTTTTTTTGCGGAACGCGGGCCTCTCACTGTTGTGGCCTCTCCCGTTGTGGAGCACAGGCTCCAGACGCGCAGGCCCAGCGGCCATGGCTCACGGGCCCAGCCGCTCCGCAGCATGTGGGATCTTCCCAGACCGGGGCACGAACCAGTGTCCCCTGCATCGGCAGGCGGACTCTCAACCACTACGCCACCAGGGAAGCCCTCTCCTTTACTTTTTAAACATTATCCAGTTACCTCTTCATCCATAATCTTATGATAATCACTTCGATTTATGCTTATATTATGTAAAATCTTTACTTTTTACTTACAGGTTTTAGTTTTCATGTAATACATATCTCTGTCATTTTTATCCTCTAACGTTCAAAGCTCTGGAAGCAGGGATGATGTCTGTTTTCATTTGCTTTGTGTAGCCTTCAGTACAGTAAGACCTTTAAATCACATTAGTTTAATTTTTTGGAAAATCTTCTAGGAAGAGGTTTTCTTTTTAAATCTAAAAGTATGGATAATGTTCCCTGGAGACTTGATGATGAAATAATGTAGGTTGATAGTACCCAGGTATCCTTTCTAAAAAACACCTTTCCCCAGCTCACATTTCATCCCTTCCTTTCCTTTAGCAAAGCTCTGACTCCTTTTTACTAATGGAAAATATCATTGTTTAATAACTATAGGTTTTTGATAACTGATATTGTGGGTGAATCTAAGAAATGTGTTCAATAATCAAAAGACTACAATTAGTATTGAACTTCATCATGTAGAACTAGGAAATTTAGATATTTCTTCTCAATAGTTGTGAATCTGTGTCTCTTTATTTCTCTTTCTCTTTGTATCTCTCTTATTTGCTCTGTCTCTCTGTGTGTTTCTTTCTCTGTACCTCTCTGTACTAACCATCTCTGCCCTCCTCTTTTACTCTCTTTATTTCTCTCTTATTCCTTTTTGTTTTGGACTCTGTCTTTTCATTTTGTCTTTTCGTTTCCTACTTCCTAGTTTCTGGTTCATTGCCTCACCAACAGTCCAAGGCTGATGTCTCTGTAGCTATGTCAGGTTATTGCTCTAGATTTAATTGGAACTTCTGTCTTTTTCTTAGTCTGTAAAAGTCCTCTTTGACAGCCTCATTGTGTTCTTGGAATTACAGTCACTTGAAGCAAGTTGGTGAGCACATGTTTTGTACTCTTAAAACAGTAAAGAAAAAATTCGTGATGCATTTCACATTGAAAGTGATTTCCTAACAATCAGTGCCATTTTCATGGTTGTTGGAAAAGTGCATCAATAATATAAATTAGCTGAAGCCACTTTGATTTCTCCAGGGGCAGTCCATAGGCCAGGGCTTGTAGCACACTCCTTACATTCTTGATTTTCTTTGTCTGAAAACAGTGCATGTAAATTTTCCAGGAAGTTTCAGAACTTTATATCATCAAATTGCAACATTTTCCTGAGGAAATATTAAGATTTGTCCTCTTTAGAAGTAGATGGCTTAAAGGTTTTAGATCAACTACTGGTAAATCATTGGGTCCTCAAGGCCTGATTGACAAAGTGGCTGATAAATAAACCCCTGGGACCAGATGTCATCCACCTAGTATTTTTGAAGGAAGTTGAGGGTGAAACTGTCAAAACTTGATTAAATTGCAGTTAATCCCTGTTATTTGCCACTGAGCCCGAGAATTATCAGCATTGTGACCACCTTGCTTAGGAATTCTTCCAAGAAGACCTTGAGAAGTACATTTTGTTGGTGATCATAACTTCTTTATTTCATCCTTGTATATGACAAGGTAATGTGTAGGGCACTTATGAATGGTGCATATAGATGACAGAAGGTGACGTCTGAATAATGGTGGAAACCTAAGGTAGGACCAGATTTATAACCAGTGGGAACTGGTATACACTTAGAAATAGGGGAATTTTTGGATAAACATTTTTCAGAAAACATTCTCTTGGCTCTGTGACAAATAGATGGAAAGGAGAAAGATCACAGGGAGTTCAGACCTGAGGGACTAATAGTTTGGACTAATGGCCTCAGAAATGGAGACAAGAATTTTTTTTTTTTGCCATGCCATGTGTCTTGTAGGATCTTAGTTCCCTGACCAGGGATTGAACCCAGGCCCCCACAGTGAAAGTGCTGAGTCCTAACAACCGGACTGCCAGAAAATTCCCCCATGGATATTAGTAAATAAAGATCAGTGAATGCCTTTTAGATATGAAACATCAGGAATGGGAGGAATCAGAGATTACAGAGCTTTCAAGTCTGAGTTAGTAGAAAAACCATAGTGATGTCGCAGAGAGAAAGGAGAGGCCTGGGGAAGGAAGTTGGCTGAAGACAGTGGATAATAGGGTTACTTTTTAATACACTGACCTTTTGAGGTTGATTCCATAGAAAACATTCATGTCCTCTTATAGAAATTCCCCAGGTGCCACAAAATGTTAACAATGGACCAGGGTGGTCACGAATTCCACCCTTGTGGCATTTCTTATTTTCTTTAGTTAAATTCTATATACAAACGATTGAATTCTCTCTTGATACTGCCATAACAGTGATTCATGTTTACTTAGCTATCAAATCAATGTATTGTGAGCTTGATTCAGAAAAGAGCTGCCTATAATCTCTGTCTCTGTAGCCCCTAAGGTAGCACTTCTCACATGGCAGGTGCTCAGTAATTGGTTATTGCATTGGCACCCACTGTATGCCCAGCCCAGGGTCAGGTGGCGATGATACCCAGATGAGTCAAATAAGGAGAAAAGCACTGGTGTAAATAAGATGGGAACATAGAGAAGATGGGGATTAGTTGCATGTGTGGGTTGAACAAGCCTTCAGAGGGACATGACATTGAAGGATGAAGGATTCATTCAGGCTAAGAAGCAAGAAAACATATTCTTAGGACGGGAAAGAAGAGCAGAGGCATGAGGGTGTAAAAGTTTCCGATGAATTTACCTTATGACCGGAGGAGTATGTTTATAGAGAGAAGAAATAAGTGGGTGGTGATAGGACTGGAAAGCTACAAAGGTAGACTGAAGAAAACCTTGCTAAGGTCATCTTATGCATTCTTACCTTTCTTAGGACAGAAATTATTTCTAGGGTGAGGAAAGAAGGGAAGGGAGATTAGATGGTAGCCTAAATTGGTATCTCTTAGTCAAGCATAAAGAACTAGCTGTAAAGAGTTGGGAGTTTTAATCTTTGCTACTATATCATGTGACCGGGACAAAGTTAAAAAAATTCTCTGAACGATTTGGGGTGAATTTCTTTGGTTATCAATATTACTAGAAGTTGCATAATTTGTATTTGATATGAGAATTCCTGAGTTATGTTAGTAGGATATCTAGTTTTTTGGTTTTCAAAAATCTGCTGAACCAAACAATAGCTTATACTCGCTTGATCATACAGGATCAATGAAATAATTTCCAGTCTCACCTTCACAGGCAACTGTTAATCTCATTGTTTACTAAATAAAGTTCGCTTCCTCCTTTACGTTGCCATCTTGTCATATATCTGTCAGTCTTACTATGATCCAAATGACTTTAAAGCTAATATGGCTTTTAGTGAAAGAATGCTTTGCAAAGTGTCTTTTTATTCAGACTGCCACATTGTGTTGCCTTACCTTTCAAGTGGATTTTCTCCACTTAATTTGGGGGAGATTTTACCACAAAACATTCAGGGCCTTGTTTTCTGAGAAGGCTGCTGGCTGTCTCTCTCAGTTCATGGAACAGGACATTTGCCATCAGACTGCATTTATGCATTATTTTCATCCTGAAGAGCATTTACTAAGCCCTCATTTGTGGGTACCACAGGTGATATACTGGTCTGAACGAAAACTGAATAGCTAATGATGTGCAAGCAGGAAGTGTAAGTTACATATGGTCTTTTAAAACAGTACTTTCCTGATTTTAAAAGTAATGCTAATGAAAAATAAAGAAAAGCACAAGTAGGAATATAAAATAACATGAAATCCTGTTGCCCAAAAGTAAGAGCTAAGAACATTTCGGTCTGTATACATACTCTATTTTCTTTTTCATTTGAATGTTTATATGTGTTTACACTGTGAACATTTCTCCTCATTTTAATGTCTGTATAGTATAATTGTTCAGAACCTGGCTTTGAGGTTGTCTCGTGATTCGATTGCTAATTGGCAACATGACCTTTATCAAATTATTTAACCTTCCAAAGGCTCTGTTGTGTTTTCTGCAAAATGGTGATAATAGTGTTCACCCCATAGGGTTAGAGTGAGGGTGAGACAATGCATTTAGAGCATTCAATGCCTGCCACATAGCGTTTTATTATCTGAGTCCTTCATTATTGGATATTTCAGTTGTTTGTAATGTTTATTTCTCTCTGTAGTATTTGCTAAGCTACATGACACAATTGGCGTTACCAGATTCCTTCTGTGCAGTTATTGATTTGTGTGTCTAGTTCAATTACCAAAAAGAACTGCTGAGCCAGACTCAAACCCCATTGTAGGTTGTCCCTTGTGGTAGTTTTTCCATGGATTTCTGACACTTGGGACTTCTCTCAGTTGTCCCCCTCATATGGCTTTGGTCACACCACATGACCTCACTTGGTTGACATGGGGTTTATTTCTGTAGCGATGTTAGTCTCTCGCATGCCCTCCACAGTAGGACTTGGTAGGAATGAAACCTGGCTGGCTGGGGCTGGTAGCAGAGATGCACTCGGCCCTCCGCATGGGTCTAGAGGCTGGTTCTGAGTCACGGCTGGCAATGGGGCCAGTCATAGGATTTTGAGTGGCCACCAGAGCCCTTGTAAACAGGGTACTGAAGTCTGGGGATGGAACAAAGCTGGGATTTAGGGAGCGGAGTCCGATGTTACCAGCATGAGGTAGGATGGACGAGGGGATGAAGCTAGCATAGCTTTAATGAATTTTGCTTCTATTTTAGTTGGAGACATTGGCTCAGCAGTGTGTTTGTCTTCTTGTATCTTGGTGGTGCCCTAGAGCCTCACGCCATTCCTCCCCCATTTCCAACTTATATACTTATTGAACGTATAATAAAAGTGAGATAATATTTACGTCTAACGAAATTTTAAAAGTTTGACTCTAGCAAAATGCTCTGGGGCAGCAGAAACTCCAAGTGCTACCAGAGTATGAGTTGCTGCTTGAGAACTGCTATGCAAATGAGCAAATCCTGATTCTAGACACACACCCTAAAGAAACTCTCACACAGTACTTAAGGAGACCTGTACAAGAACGTTTATTGCATTGCTGCTGGCAATAATAAGGAATTATTATTACAGGGGAGTGGGTAAATAAATTGGAGCAGATTTAGACAGTGGAGTACTAGAAAGCAGTTCAGACGGATGAACTAGAGTTACATGTATCAGCCTGAATCAACACTGAATGTTGAAAAGTGAGTTGATGAATTATAGGTATGTGTCATACAATTTATAGGAAGTTAGTTAAACACACAAAGAATTCTATATTTAAACGTTTATATATAGTGAAGGTTTAAACACGTGTATAGTTTGAACACCACATTTAGATAATAAGTGTTATCTCTGGAGAAAAAAAGAATGAGATGGGGGAGATAAAACATTGCAGATTTGTATTCTATGGATATTTATTTACGGAGAAAAAAGAACTGAAATAAAGACCACAAACTATTAAGATGTAAATATTTTTTATATGATTAACATCTTTCATGATTTACTAAAACGGGGAAGAGAGGGCAGAGGAAATTAATATATGACCACAATAAAGAGAAATTCCAGCAGCGCAAGGGGAAGTAAGTCTCTATTGAACCGCTGATCTCTGGTTCCTGTTCCCTTTACTAGAGGAAACCACTTAGCTGTTGCCCATGAATCCTTCTTACGACAGTCTGTGGTATAGAAGCATATTGTATATTCTTTCCCTTTCTACCTGCACAGTCAATGATCTTTGCTCTTTTCACTGAACTGTATATATCTCGGAGATCATTCATCCTATACTTTCTGACAGTTTCTTCTCAAGAAATTTGTGCTTCATGAAGGTAGGTACAACCATAGTTTCTTTTTTTTAATTGAAGTATAGTTGATGTATAATATTATATGTTACAGGTGTATAATCACAAATTTTAAAGTTTATACTCCATTTATAGTTATTATAAAATATTGGCTATATTCCTCGTGTTGTACAATATATCCTTGTAGCTTATTTTATACATAGTAGTTTGTATCTCTTAATCCCCTACCCCTATATTGACCCTCCTCCCTTCCCTCTCGCCACCGGTAACCACTAGTTTGTTCTCCATATCTGTGAGTCTGCTTCTTTCTCGTTATATTAACTAGTTGTATTTTTTAGATTCCACATATGAGTGATACCATAAAATATTTGTCTTTCTCTGTCTGACTTATTTCATTTATAGCATAATGCCCTCCAAGTCCACCCATGTTGCCGCAAATGGCAAAATTTCATTCTTTTTTATGGTTAAGTAGTATCCCATTGTGTGTGTATATATATATATATATATATATATACCGCAAGCATAGTTTCTTTAAAGTTCAAGTTTGAAATCATTGATCTAGAATACACAGGATCAGTTTTAGATACTAAATTGTAAAGGCAGTTTGTGCTCAGACCCAGACCAACCGTGAAACCAAAGTATGTTTATATTCACATGTGAAAGTTTCTTTACCCAGTTTAGTTTGTCAGACAGTTGAATGTATTAAGCTTGGGACCACAGACAATGGCAGGGTGAACATATGTGAGGGATTCACACCCCTCAAGGAAAAGTGCACTTTTTATGGCCTTGGGCAAAGCTGGGGTTTGGTACTGTTGTTAATTTTTCGTCACTCTACTGAGACCATGCCTGCATCTTGGTGTTGCTGTTGAATCCAGATAATGTTAATTTTGTCCTCATTTGTAGTCTATTCAGTTTTACCAAACTGTTTAGTTAGTGATTTTTAGGAAGACTGGTAAGATTGTAACAATATAGTTCTATTTTAAGAAAATGGGGGAAAAATGCCTTTGAAATTACCTATGTCTTTTTTTGAGCTAAAGAAGGAAAAATAAACTTATGAACAAGTGAAGTGGGTCTTGGTAGCTGAGCTGTAGCTGCCAGGTGTCTGGCCAGGCTTTGGGAGAGTTTGTTGTGGGATCACAATGAGCTTGGACACACCCAGCACAGAAAGTCCCTGATCCTTGTCATCACACAGCTTGGCTTACAGCCCTCTCCTCTCAAACGTGGTGGCTTCTAGCATTTCTGATATTGTTTTCTATTCCTGTCCCCCATTTGAGAGAGAAATCCAATGTATTTTTGCTAAAATTCTCTAGAGTTGAATTTTGGAACTTCAAAAGACAAACTTCTCATGCAAAGCCTGTGGGAGGAAAGGCACCCTCTTTATTTAATTATAGTTCAAATATCCCCTAAACCCACCTGTTTACTCCTTTGGGTGCCTATAAGATGTGGAAAGGATAGGAGCTTAGACGATCTAGGTGGGAGCTTGTTGTCCTTATGCTTTTCCAGGGTCTCATGATGGTCAAGATTCTTAAATTCTTTTTATTATTTTTTAAAATTAATTAATTAATTTTGGTTGCGTTGGGTCTTCATTGCTGCACGCGAGTTTTCTTTAATTGCATCGAGCGGGGGCTACTCTTTGTTGGGTGCACGGGTTTCAGTAGTTGTGGCACGCGGGCTCAGTAGTTGTGGCTCACAGGCTCTAGAGCGCAGGCTCATTAGTTGTGGTGCACGGGCTTAGTTGCTCCGCGGCATGTGGGATCCTCCCAGACCAGGGCTCGAACCCGTGTCCCCTGCATTGGCAGGCAGATTCTCAACCACTGCGCTACCAGGGAAGCCCCATTTTTAGTTTTTACTAACCTTATTGATATTGCTGTAGAAGAAAATGGGAGAAAACCTAATTAGATGTATAAATTTTGAGGTATATTAAGAATTCATCAAAATAATATTTCAGATAATATGACTGTTTTCAGACACAGAATAAAAATAAATGAAATTGACAAGAAAATGTGAGACATGCTGAAATATTTTACTGGTAAAGTATGTTAAACAGATACTTAAATTTATGAGATAGAATTATAATAGACAGCAAAAATTCTGTGTATTACCGTCATTTTTATTTTATTTTATTTTCCAAAGGACTCTTGCTCTGCAAGATAATCTTTTTAACGTCTTTATAGGAGTATAATTGCTTTAAATGTTGTGTTAGTTTCTGCTGTATAACAAAATGAATCAGCTATACATATACATATATCCCCATAACCCCTCCCTCTTGCGTCTCCCTCCCACCCTCCCTACCCCAGACTTCTGGGTGGTCACAAAGCACTGAGATGATCTCCCTGTGCAATGCTATTGCTTCCCACTAGCTATCTATTTTACATTTGGTAGTGTATATATGTCCATGCCACTCTCTCACTTCATCCCAGTTTACCCCTCCCCCTCCCCGTGTCCTCAAGTCCATTCTCTACATCTGCATTTTTTTTTTTTTTTTTTTTTTTTTGGCAGTACGTGGGCCTCTCACTGTTGTGGCCTCTCCTGCTGCAGAGCACAGGCTCTGGACGTGCAGGCTCAGCGGCCATGGCTCACGGGCCCAGCCTCTCCGTGGCATGTGGGATCTTCCCGGACCGGGGCATGAACCCGTGTCCTCTGCATCGGCAGGCGGACTCTCAACCACTGTGCCACCAGGGAAGCCCTCTACATCTGCATTTTTTTTTTTTTGAGGTACGTGGACCTCTCACTGTTGTGGCCTCTCCCATTGCAGAGCACAGGCTCTGGATGCACAGGCTCAGTGGCCATGGCTCACGGGCCCAGCTGCTCTGCGGCATGTGGGATCTTTCCGGACCGGGGCACGAGCCCATGTCCCCTGCATCGGCAGGTGGACTCTCAACCACTGCGCCACCAGGAAAGCCCTACAACTGCATTTTTATTCCTGTCCTGCCACTAGGTTCATGAGAACCATTTTTTTTTTTTTAAGATTCCATATATATGTGTTAGCATACGGTATTTGTCTTTCTCTTTCTGACTTCACTCTGTATGACAGACTCTAGGTCCATCCACCTCACTACAGGTAACTCAATTTCGTTTCTTTTTATGGCTGAGTAATATTCCATTGTATATATGTGCCACTTCTTCTTTATCCATTCATCTATTGATGGACACTTAGGTTGATTCCATGCCCTGGCTAAATAGTGCTGCAATGAACAATGTGGTACCTGTCTCTTTTTGAATTATGGTTTTCTCAGGGTATATGCCCAGTAGTAGTATTGCTGGGTTATATGGTAGTTCTATTCTTAGTTTTTTAAGGAATCTCCATAGTGGGTGTATTAATGTATGTTCCCACCAACAGTGCAAGAGGGTTTCCTTTTCTCCACACCCAGCATTTATTGTTTGTAGATATTTTGATGATGGCCATTCTGAGCTGTGTGAGGTGATACCTCATTGTGGTTTGGATTTGCATTTCTGTAATGATTAGTGATGTTGAGCATCCTTTGATGTGTTTATTGGCAATCTGTATATCTTCTTTGGAGAAATGTCTATTTAGGTCTTTGCCCATTTTTGGGTTCGGTTGTTTGTGTTTTTGATGTTGAGCTGCATGAGCTGCTTATATTTTGCAGATTAATCCTTTGTCAGTTGCTTCATTTGCAAATATTTTCTCCCATTCTGAGGGTTGTCTTTTCATCTTGCTTATGATTTCCTTTGCTGTGCAAAAGCTTTTAAGTTTCATTAGCTCCCATTTGTTTATTTTTGTTGTATTTCCATTTCTCTATGAGGTGGGTCAAAAAGAGTCTTGCTGTGATTTATGTCATAGAGTGTTCTGCCTATGTTTTCCTCTAAGAGTTTTATAGTGTCTGGCCTTACATTTAGGTCTTTAATCCATTTTGAGTTTATTTTTGTGTATGGTGTTAGAAAGTGCTCTAATTTCATTCTTTTACACGTAGCTGTCCAGTTTTCCCAGCACCACTTATTGAGGAGGCTGCCTTTTCTCCATTGTATATCTTGCCTCCTTTATCAAAGATAGGGTGACCATATGTGTGTGGCTTATCTCTGGACTTTCTATCCTGTTGCATTAATCTATATTTCTGTTTTTGTGCCATTACCATACTGTCTTGATTACTGTAGCTTTGTAGTATAGTCTGAAGTCCAAGAGCCTGATTCCTCCAGCTCTGTTTTTCTTTCTCAAGATTGCTTTGGCTATTCGGGGTCTTTTGTGTTTCCATACAAATTGTGAATTTTTTTGTTCTAGTTCTGTGAAAAATGCCAGTGGTAGTTTGATAGGGATTGCATTGAATCTGTAGATGGCTTTAGGTAGTATAGTCATTTTCACAATGTTGATTCTTCCAATACAGGAACATTGTATATCTCTCCATCTGTTTGTATCATCTTTAATCTCTTTCATCACTTTTCTGCATACAGGTCTTTCGTCTCCTTAGGTAGTTTTATTCCTAGGTATTTTATTCTTTTTGTTGCATTGGTAAATGGGAGTGTTTCCTTAATTTCTCTTTCAGATTTTTCGGCATTAGTGTATAGGAATGCCAGAGATTTCTGTGCATTAATTTTGTATCCTGCTACTTTACCAGATTCATTGATTAGCTTTAGTAGTTTTCTGGTAGCCTCTTTAGGATTCTCTATGTATAGTATCATGTCATCTACAAACAGTGACAGTTTTACTTTTTCTTTTCTGATTTGGATTCCTTTTTTTTTCTTTTGCTTCTCTGATTGCCATGGCTAAAACTTCCAAAACTATGTTGAAAAATAGCAGTGAGAGTGGGCAACCTTGTCGTGTTCCTGATCTGAGAGGAAATGGATTCAGTTTTTCACCATTGAGAATGATGTTGGCTGTGGGTTTGTCATATATGACCTTTATTATGTCGAGGTAGGTTCCCTCTATGCCCACTTTCTGGAGCGTTTTTATCATAAATGGGTTTTGAATTTTGTCGAAAGCTTTTTCTGCATCTATTGAGATGATCATATGGTCTTTATCCTTTAATTTGTTAATATGGTGTATCACATTGATTGATTTGTGTATATTGAAGAATCCTTGCATTCCTGGGATAAACCCCACTTGCTTATGTTGTATGATCCTTTACTGTGCTGTTGGATTCTTTTTGCTAGTAGTTTGTTGAGGATTTTTACATCTATGTTCATCAGTGATATTGGCCTGTAGTTTCCTTTCTTTGTGACATCTTTAGTTTTGGTATCAGGGTGATGGTGGCCTTGTAGAATGAGTTTGGGAGTGTTCCTCCCTCTGCTATGTTTTGGAAGAGTTTGAGAAGGATAGGTGTTAGCTCTTCTCTAAATGTTTGATAGAATTCTCCTGTGAAGCCATCTGGTCCTGGGCTTTTTTTGTTGGAAGATTTTTAATCACAGTCTCAACATCAGTGCTTGTGCTTGTTCTGTTTATGTTTTCTATTTGTTCCTGATTCAGTCTCGGAAGGTTGTGCCTCTCTAAAAATGTGTCCATTTCTTCCAGGTTGTCCATTTTTTTGGCATACAGTTGCCTGTAGTAATCTCTCATGATCCGTTGTATTTCTGCAGTGTCAGTTGTTACTTCCCCTTTTTCATTTCTAACTCTGTTGATTTGTTTTCTCCCTTTTTTTTTCTTGATGAGTCTGGCTAACAGTTTATCCATTTGTTTATCTTCTCAAAGAACCAGCTTTTAGTTTTATTGATCTTTGCTATCATTTCATTTATTTCTGATCTGATCTTTATGATTTCTTTCCTTCTGCTAACTTTGAGGTTTTTTTTTTGTTCTTCTTCCTCTAGTTGTTTTAGGTGTAAGGTTAGGTTGTATTTTTGAGCTTTTTCTTGTTCCTGAGGTAGGATTGTATTGCTAAAATCTTCCGTTTTAGGACTGCTTTTGCTGCATCCCATAGGTTTTGAGTCGTCCTGTTTTCATTGTCATCTGTTTCTATTTTTTCATTTCCTCTTTGATTTCTTCATTGATCTCTTGGTTATTTAGTAGTGTATTGTTTAGCCTCCATGTGTTTGTATTTTTTACAGATTTTTCCCTGTAATTAATATCTAGTCTCATAGCGTGTGGTTGGAAAAGATACTTGATATGATTTCAATTTTTTAAAATTTCCCGAGGCTTGATGTGTGACCCAAGATATGGTCTATCCTGGAGAATGTTCCATGAGCACTTGAGAAAAATGTGTATTCTGTTGTTTTCAGATGGAATGTCCTATAAATATCAGTTAAGTCCATCAAGTCTATTGTGTCATTTAAAGCTTGTGTTTCCTTATTTATTTTCATTTTGGAAGCTCTGTCCATTGGTGAAAGTGGGGTGTTAAAGTCTCCTACTTTAGTAATGTTAGTGTCAATTTCCCATTTTATGGCTGTTAGCATTTGTCTTATGTATTGAGGTGCTCCTATGTTGGGTGCATAAATATTTACAATTGTTATATCTTCCTCTTGGATTGATCCCTTAATCATTATGTAGTGTCCTTCTTTGTCTCTTGTAAGAGTCTTTATTTTAAAGTCTATTGTGTCTGATACGAGAATTGCTCCTGCAGCTTTCTTTTGATTTTCATTTGCATGGAATATGTTTTTCCATCCCCTCACTTTCAGTCTGTATGTGTCTCTAGGTCTGAAGTGAGTTTCTTAGAGACCACTTATATATGGATCTTGTTTTTGTATCCATACAGGCAATCTATGTCTTTTGGTTGGAGCATTTATTCCATTTACATTTAAGGTAGTTATCGATATGTGTGTTCCTATTACCATTTTCTTAATTGTTTTGGGTTTACTATTGTAGGTCTTTTCCTTCTCTTGTGTTTCCTGCCCAGAGAAGTTCCTTTAGCATTTATTGTAAAGCTGGTTTGGTGTTGCTGAATTCTCTTAGCTTTTGCTTGTCTGTAAAGGTTTTAATTTCCCTGTGGAATCTGAATGAGATCCTTGCTGCGTAGAGCAATCTTGGTTGTAGATTTTACCCTTTCATTACTTTAAATATGCCCTGCCACTCCGTTCTGGCTTGCAGAGTTTCTGCTGAAAGATCAGCTGATAACCTTATGGGGATTCCTTTGTATGTCATTTGTTGCTTTTCCCTTGCTGCTTTTAATATTTTTTCTTTATATTTAATTTTTGATAGTTTGCTTAATATTTGTCCTGGTGTGTTTCTCCTTGGATTTATCCTGTATGGGATTCTTTACACTTCCTGGACTTGGATGACTATTTCCTTTCCCATGTTAGGGAAGTTTTTAACTATAATCACTTCAAATATTTTCTCAGACCCTTTCTTTTTCTCTTCTTCTTCCGGGACCCCTATATTTCGAATGTTGGTGTGCTTAATGTTGTCCCAGAGACTGTCCTCAATTCTTTTATTCTTTTTTCTTTATTCTACCATGTGGCAGTTATTTCCAGTATTTTATCTTCCAGCTCACTTATCTGTTCTTCTGCCTCAGTTATTCTGCTATTGATTCCTTCTAGAGAATTTTTCATTTCATTTATTGTGTTGTTCATCATTGTTTGTTTGCTCTTTAGTTCTTCTCAGTCCTTGTTAAATGTTTCATGTGTTTTCTCCATTTTATTTCCAAGATTTTGGATCATCTTTATTATCATTACTCTGAATTCTTTTTCAGGTAGACTATGTATTTCCTCTTCATTTGTTTGGTCTGGTGGGTTTTTACCTTGCTCCTTCATCTACTGTGTATTTCTCTGTCTTCTCATTTTGCTTTACTTACTGTGTTTGGGGGTCTCCATTTCATAGGGTGCAGGTTTGTAGTTCCTGTTGTTTTTGGTGTCTGCCCCCAGTGGATGAGGTTGTTTCAGTGGCTTGTGTAGGCTTCATGGTGGAGGGGACTGGTGCCTGTATTCTGGTGTGTGGGACTGCATCTTGTCTTTCTGGTAGGCAGGGCCACATCTGGTGGTGTGTTTTGAACTTAGTATATGTGTCTGTGAACTTAGTATGATTTTAGGCAGCCTCTCTGCTAATGGGTGGGGTTGTGTTCCTGTTTTGCTAGTTGTTTGGCATGGGGTGTCCAGTATTGGAGCTTGTTGGTCGTTGAGTGGAGCTGGGTCTTAGTGTTGAGACAGAGATCCCTGGGAGAGCTCTTGCTGATTGATATTACATGGGGCTAGGAGGTCTCATGGTCTAACGTCCTGAAGTCGGCTGTCCCCCCTCAGAGGCTCAGGCCTCTCACCTGGTTGGAGCACCAAAACCCTGTCAGCCACATGGCTGAGAAGAAAAGTGAGGAAAAAAAGGAAGAAAAAATAAAATTAAATAAATAATGAAAAAATAATGAAGTAAAAAATAATTTAAAAAAAGAGAGAGCACCAAAATCAAACAAATCCACCAATGATAAGAAGCACTAAAAACTAAACTAAGATAAACATAAAAATAAGAAACAAATTAGTCACAGATAGCAAATCACAGGTCTACAGTTGCTCCCAAAGTCTACTGTCTCAATTTTGGGAACATTCATTGTCTATTCAGGTATTCACAGATGCAGGGTTCATCACGTTGATTGTGGGGATTTAATCTGCTGCTCCTGAGGCTGCACAGAGAAATCTCCCTTTCTCTTCTTTGTTTGCACAGCGCCTGGGGCTCAGCTTTGGGTTGGCCCTGCCTCTGCGTGTAGGTTGCCCTCAGGCATC
The DNA here is from genome assembly GCF_008692025.1 of Phocoena sinus. Taxonomy (NCBI): domain Eukaryota; kingdom Metazoa; phylum Chordata; class Mammalia; order Artiodactyla; family Phocoenidae; genus Phocoena; species Phocoena sinus. Next base: position 40,770,183 of record NC_045779.1, read on the forward strand.
TGTTACCCGCCCATAAGGAGGTGGTTAAAGCAGTGGCTGATTAGGGCTCTGTTGGTCTCTCAGGCCAGGGGGAGGGAGGGGTAAGGTAGTCATGATTGGAATGCAGGGAGAGCCTGCAGCATCAGAGGCTGGCGTGACATTGCAAGAGTCTGAGGTGCGCTGAAGTTGTCCCTGGATCTCGGGACCCTGGCAGTGGTGGGCTGCACAGGCTCCCAGGGGGAGGGTGGTGTGTGGGTCGTGACCTGTGCTTACGCACAGGATTCTTGGTGGCAGCAGCAGCAGTATTAGCATTTCATGCCCATTTCTGGGGTCTGAGCTGATAGCCGTGGCTCATGCCTGTCTCTGGAGCTTGCTTAGACAGTGCCCTGCCTTTTGTGGGCACACAGAGAAGGAATCCCCTCTCCTCGTGCACCCCAAAACAACGGTCTCTTGCCTCTTAGGCAGGTCCAGACTTTTTCCTGGACTCCCTCCCAGCTAGCTGTGGTGCACTAGCCCCCTTCAGCCTGTGTTCATGTAGCCAACCCCAGTCCTCTCCCTGGGGTCTGACCTCTGAAGCCCAAGCCTCGGCTCCCAGCCCCCACCTGCCCTATGGGTGAGCAGACCAGTGTCTCAGGCTAGTGAGTGCTGGTCGGCACTGATGCTGCTCTCAGCTTTGCCCTCTGCACCCCTGTTGCTGTGCTCTCCTCCGTGGCTCTGAAGCTGCTTTCCCTCCCCCCACCCCCTGTCTCTGCCAGTGAAGGGGCTTCCTAGTGTGTGGAAACTTTTCCTCCTTCACAGCTCCATCCCAGAGGGGCAGGTCCCGTCCCTATTCTTTTGTCTCTGTTTTTTCTTTTGCCCTACCCAGGTACGTGGGGAGTTTCTTGCCTTTTGGGAGGTCTGAGGTCTTCTGCCAGCGTTCAGTAGGTGTTCTGTAGGAGTTGTTCCACGTGTAGATGTATTCTTGATGTATTTGTCAGGAGGAAGGTGATCTCCATGTCTTACTCCTCTGCCAACTTGAAGGTCCCCTGTCATTTTTAATAAGTGAATTTCTATTTCAAGGTGATTTAAACCTATGTTCTAATCTTGGTAAGTAATTTAAAATAATATGCTGACTTGTTGGCTTAACGTTTCAGATATGCCAAGGGCCACTAACTTCTTGTGGCACTTACAGATATTTATCCAAATGTGTTTTTGGTCAGGATGTGAAAATATTGGGGGAGTTAATCCAATACTTGTGCTTATTTGCTTTACATAAATCGGTGTTTCCCATGAGTGACTATATAAATTGGGGGAAGTGGAAGGAAAGAGGAACTTGGATAGAAACCAAATATTTGTTTATGGGCTTTATTTTGAAATCCACATTAGTGACTCTGATAGTTAGGATATTAACTCAATAATTCCTTTTCTTTGTAGATTATTGTTTTCATATACGATTATATACTCTTATGAGGCAATTCTCTTTGGAGTACTCAAAGAGAAATATTACATTTTTACTAAATGAGTTATTTTCAGTATTCTAATATAGCAATACAGTTGTCCCTTGGTATCTGGGAAGGATTGGTTCTGGGATGCCCAGCAGATATAAAAGTTTGGGGTGGTCAAGTGCATTTAATAAAATGGCATGGTGTTTGCATATAACCTACACGCATCCTCCCATATACTTTAAATTATCTCTGTATTGCTTCTTATACCCAATACAATGTAAATGCTATGTAAGTAGTTTTCAGCACATGGCAAATTCATGGTTTGCCTTTTGGAACTTTCTGCCCTTTTTTTTTTTTTTTAATATTTTTGATCTGCGGTTCGTTGAGTCTGCAGATGTAGAACCCGTGAATATGGAGGGCTGGCCATATTTGCATTTAGGAGCAATATTTTATGCCAGTATAGCTTTCTTGCACAGGTATTTTCCTGTTCACACCCTCCCCTACCTCCAGAAAAATAAAGGCTGCACCATAACTTCTCAGAACTTTGCGTGCTTTCAAGATGGTTTGGCAACCTTCCTGAGTTAAGTGCCATAGCAAATATGTTTTCTCAGCCATTTGTCTAATTACATTTAAATTTACATTAATTTTTAAAAGGATTGAAAGCACCTTCAAAAATGATGTGCCTATTCACCGAACAGCATGTATTAATTTATAGCTGTTTATTGAACAAAATGTGGTTAGTCTGTGTCTCTCACCTCATGCATAATAAAGAACTTCCCTGTTGAAAGTAATTGCTGTAAAATATTACTGGAGGGATTGAAATGTTAGTGATTGGGAGGTAATATCTTTGCTCATAGCCAGACTGTTTTGAACATCTCCGGTGCAAATCTAAAACTGGAATAGTATTGTCGAGGTCGAGGAATGACAGGAATGGTTAGAAGAGACCCTTAGGTAATGGAGTCTTTGAGACAGGAATGGGTTTTCTTGATCTTTTGTAAAGCCCTTAAGCGCTGGTGCACACCAGTCACATAAGAGGAAAGGACGGCGTTGCTACTAGACCAGCCGAGAGACAAATAAAGGTTGTTCTTAGAAAATGCTGAGTCCCCATCAAGACTGTCCGCTCAAGCTGAGCAGATGTCTGGTTCTCTGGCTGTACGTTATTGCTTCTCTTTATTAAAAAATACCCAACACACCCGTTTTCAAGAAAGCTAAAATATTTGTCGTCTAGGTTGACAGTGATTTGGGTCCTCACTCAGACTGAGAGACTTCTTCCTGTGATTTTGGTGCTGTGCTTGGTACTGTAGATTAGGTCAGAGCATGTGGTTATAAAATAAACGGTGATTTCATTTTGTTCAGAAACCTCCAGTGTTGCCCCCTTCCCCACAAGGAAGACAAGAAGTACAAACACTTCAGTGTTGGTGGCAGGTGGAGGCCTCCTAGAATTTGGCTCCAACCTCAACTTTTACTGCTTTACAAGTTGAATCTCAGTTGTAGCTCAACCATTCTTTTATGTAGTCAAAATATTCTAGGCATCTCTGGTGGGAAGGAGAGAATAAGCTAAGGCTGGAAGGGGGCAAGGCCTGGGAGCTCTAACAGAGATTAGCACGCTGACCACTGAGTCATAGGGGCATGGAGAACTCCGGGGCTGCGCACTCTGATAACCTTGCCAAGGTGAGAGAACAGTACTTGTCCAGGTGAGTGTGTTCAGATAACGTGACATTTCTCGATGCCAGGCTGTCATTTTACTCACAGATCAGGACATCTGTGAACTGATGTATTCGTTTCTAGAAGGAGGAGCCAATTCCAAAGGACAGGTAGGAATTAGGTGAGGAACTCAGGCTACCAGACTGTCACCAGAAATGTCTTCTGTTTATTTTTTATTTTCTCTTAAGCACTTCTTGAATGAGTAACACATTTTGGTCATTATTCTGTCTACTTACCTAAATCATGGGTGAGACCATCAATAAACTCAATTTCATTTACGTTAGCCTTCGATGTTTTTAAACAAATCAATCTATTTGTTTCCTTAAGCTCTCCCTGACCGCCCTCCGTGGAATACAGGGACTCATTATCACTTAGATTAGGGATTGTGAGTGCTGCAAATGCAACAAAGTGCCTTTCCCCACCCCCCACCCCCGATTATTTTGGAAACAACAGATTTTTCACTAGAAAGACTAGAAACTGGAAAGCCGAAGGCTTTTGGCACAAAACTGTGAAGGGCCTCTGGGTGGATACATGCTCCCGGGGAGTTTTCATTCCAAGTTAAGACATTCAGGCTCCATTGAAGGAAGCAGTCTATTCGCTTTGGTAAGATTAGTTTTTAGGGCTATCTAAGGGCTAATGAATAAATATACTAATCTGAATCTAGTTATTTGCATTTATCTAAATTTTGCCATCAATATATAACTTATTTCAATAAATGATTTTTGAACCTCTATCATTCTTTTATTCACTGAATAAACTTTTATTGAACACCTGCTATATGCCAGTTCAGTGCAGATGCTGTTGCTATAGAAATGAGTAATATACAGTTGCTGACATCAGGGGCTTACAGTCCTCACTGGCTTAAAACATACTCTTACTATATGATCCACCATTGTACCTGTTGATATTTACCCAAAGGATTTGAAAACTTTTGTCCACATAAAAACCTGCACAGAGATGTTTGTAGTAGCTTTATTCAAAATTGCCCAAGCTCTCAATCAACCAAGATTTTCTTCAGTATTTAAGTAGATAAATAAACTATGTTACTTGCAGATATTCAGTGCTAAGAAAAAAAAAAGCTATCAAGTCATGAAAAAACATGGAGGAGATTTAAATGCATATTATTAAGTGAAAGAAGCCAATCTAAAAAGACTAAATACTGTATGATTCCAACTATATGACATTCTGGATGAATAGGCAGAGCACATTGGATATTTAGGGCAGTTATTCTGTACAATACTATAATGGTGGATACATGTCATTATACATTTGTCAAAACCCATAAAATGTACAACACCAAGAGTGAACCCCAATGTAAACTGTGGGTTTGGATGATAATGATGTGTCAATGTAGATTCATCAGTTGTAGCAAATGTACCACTGTGGTGTGGGATGTTGATTGTGGGGGAGGTTATTCGTGTGTAGGGGGAGTGAGTATATGGGAATTCTCTGTATTTTACCCTCAATTTTGCTGTGAACCTAAAACTTCTCTAAAAATAAAATTTATCAATTAAAAAAATGTATTCAAAAGAAAGACTGTGGCCATTAAAGTCTGTAATCAGGAATGCCCCAGTGGGGAAGGTCTCCTATGTGGGAAGCACAGAGCTTGTTGACTTCCCACATAGGAGACCTTCTAATCCATATTGATACATTAGAGGAATAATTAGAGGTTTAATACCTTTTTGTTTACTGGTCTTTTGGGTTTCTACTTCTATACCCATTGCTTATTTATATTTGTTGACCATTTTCCTATTGGATTGTTTGTTTTTTCTTATAGAGTTCCATGAGTTCCATATATAGTTTGGAAACTAATCCTCTATTAGTTGTATGAAGAGCAAATATATTCTCCAAGTCTGTAGCACTTTTACTTTGTTTACTAGGTGTTTTTCAAACAGAAGTTTTTATGTTATTATATTTCACTATAGTCAAATTTAATAAAATTTTCATTGTGGTTTGCATTTTTTGTGTCTTTTTTTTTTATATAAATTTATTTATTTATTTTTGGCTGTGTTGGGTCTTCGTTTCTGTACGAGGACTTTCTCTAGTTGCGGCAAGCCGGGGCCACGCTTCATTGTGGTGCACGGGCCTCTCACTGTCGCAGCCTCTCTTGTTGCGGAGCACAAGCTCCAGATGCGCAGGCTCAGTAGTTGTGGCGCACGGGCTTAGTTGCTCCTCGGCATGTGGGATCCTCCCAGACCAGGGCTTGAACCCGTGTCCCCTGCATTGGCAGGCAGATTCTCAACCACTGCGCCACCAGGGGAGCCCCATTTTTTGTCTTTTAAAAAATTCCTTTCCTACTCTGATGACATAAATATTACTATAGTTTCTTCAAAAACTTTTTTTTATTGTGGTAAAAACATATAATGTACAATTTATTACCTTAAGCATTTTTAAGTGTATAGTTCAGTAGTGGTAAGTGTATTCACATTATTGTGAAACAGGTATCCAGAACCTTTTTACCTTGTAAATCTGAAAAACTAACCCATTAAACAATAACTCCTCTTTTTCTCCTCCCCCCAGCCCCTGATAACTACCATTCTACCTTCTGTTTCTATGAATTTGATCATTTTATATACCTTATATAAGTGGAATCTTATGATATTTGACTTTTGGGGATGGTTTTATTTCACTTAGCATAATGTACCAAGGTTTATCCATGTAGCATGAGACAGGATTTTCTTCCTTTTTAAGGCTGAATAATATTCCATTGTATGTATATACCATACTTTGTTTATCTATTCATCTATCAATGGATATTTGGGTTGCTTCCAGCTCTTGACTGTTGTGAATAGTGCTGCTATGAACATGAGTGTACAAATATCTCTTTGAGATTCCCGCTTTCAATTCTTTTGAATATATACCTACATGTGGGATTTATGGATCATATGGTAGTTCTGTTTTTAATTTTTTGAGGAATGGTGATATGTTTTCTATTTTGGTTGTGCCATTTTACAATCCCACTAACAGTGAATGGGAGTTCCAGTTTCTCCACATCCTCACCAACACTTGTTATCTTTTGTTTTTGTGATAGTACCCATCTTAATGGGTGTGAGGTAATATCTCGTGGTGGTTTTTGTGTATGCAGGTCTTCCCCCATTTTGTAATCAGGTTATTTTATGTTTTGGTGTTATTGTTGTTGAGTTGTAGGAGTCTTTTATATATTCTGGATATTAACCCATTATGATTTGCAAATATTTTCTCCCATTCTATAGGTTGTCTTTTCACTCTGTTGACTGTGCCCTTTGATGCACAGAAGTTTATAAATTTGATGTAGTCCCTGTTGTCTATTTTTGCTTTTGTTGCCTGTCCTTTTAGTAACATACCCTAGAAATCATTGCCAAGTCCAATGTAATCAAGCTTTCTCCCTATGTTTTCTTCTAGGAGTTTTATGGTTTTATGTCTACATTTAGGTCTTTAATCCATTTTGAGTTAATTTTTATATATGGTGTAAGATAAACTTCCAATTTCTCTTTTACATGTGGATATCTAGTTTTCCCAACACCAGTTGATGAAGTTGTCTTGGCACACTTGTCAAAGATCAGTTAACCATACATGCGAGGGTTTTTTCTGGGCTCTCTATTCTATTTCATTGGCCTATATGTCTGGCTTTATGCCAGTACCACACTGTTTTGATTACAGTGGCTTTCTAATATGGTTTTGAAATCTGAATATATGAATTCTCCAGCTTTGTTTTTCTTTTTAAATATCGTTTAGGCTATTTGGAGTCCCTTGAGGTTCTATGTGAATTTTAGAATGAATTTTTCTATCTCTGCAAAACATTTTGTTGGGATTTTGATAGAGATTATGTTGAATTTGAAAAGTGTCGTTGATCTCTTTATAACTTATTTTTCTGTATGTTGCAAGGTAGAGAGCAGTTTTATATTTTTCTAGGATAGTTCATTGAATAAGTTATCATTTCCCCACTGATTTGGAATGCTGTATTCCATATCATCTTGTATCATATACCAAGTTTTCATAGCTGAGTGGGTCTATTTCTGGACTCTATTTTTTCTATTTATTTATTTTTCTTTTCATGTAATATTACATTTCTTTCAGTATTTAAGCTCTGTCATAAGCCTTACTGTCTGGTCATGCCCTCTCTGTGTTTTGTTGTTGTTGTTGAGATATTCCTGGCTATTTTTGGCCTCCATTCTCAATATGGACACAAGAATGGATACTTTGTTCTCTGATATTTTTAGTTTTTTAAAGTTAACTTCTGTTGACATTAATAATAACATAATTTTCTCTGTTACATTTTAAAAATCAGGGTTTGCCTGGTATATACGTTCTTTTGATTTGTGTATATTGTGTAAGCAGCATAGCTGATTTCTCTAATATTTTCTTTGTAGATTTTCTCAGATTATCTACAGATGATTATGTCATTCTCAAGTAAGGACAATTTGTTTCTTCCTTTCCAGCTTAGCCATTTGATATCTTTTCATGTCTTGCTTCATTAGTTAAGATTTCCAGTATATTGTTGAATATAAGTTGTGACAGTTAGCAACCTTTTTTTGTTCTGATTTAATGCCTGAAACATAAACTTACAAGGCCATTGCCACCTTGGATGGAGTCCTATATGATGAAAAATAGAAGATGGATTATTACTGCTCCCACTTAAAACATTTCACTTATTTCCAACTACTCATTGATAAATTCCCAAATTCCTTAAAGTGGCCCTAAAGGTCCTGCCTAAACTGATTCCTCCCTACCTCTGCATCTTCGTCGTGTATCACTCTACCACTCTACCCTGGTATTCTTTCAGTTGCTTGGACTTCATCTCACTTCAGAACTTTTGCGTATGTTATTTAATCAGCTTGGAATATTTTATTTCTCCCTTTCCACTCCTGCTCCATTTAGTTAATGTCTACTCATTCATCAGTTTCTTAACTCAGTGTTTCCTTTGCTTTCTTTCTTTTTTTTTTTTTTTTTTTTGCAGTATGCAGGCCTCTCACTGTTGTGGCCTCTCCCATTGCAGAGCACAGGCTCTGGACGCACAGGCTCAGTGGCCATGGCTCACGGGCCTAGCCGCTCTGCGGCATGTGGGATCTTCCCAGACCAGGGCATGAACCCGTGTCCCCTGCATCGGCAGGTGGACTCTCAACCACTGCACCACCAGGGAAGCCCGGTGTTTCCTTTTCTTAGAAGATTTTCAAGATCCTGTCAGACTAGATCAAATCCCAAGGATTCCAATTTTAGAGCATCATGTATTTCACTTATTAAGTTGTAATTATATATTAATATGTTTGCTGGGTACCAGTCCTCCCCATTAGAATGTAATCTTCATTAGTGAAATCACTATATCATTGACTGTATCTTTAGCACTTTGGAATGGCCTGGCGTATCAGAAGGGCTCAAATACATTTCTTGAATGAATAAATTATTGTAGGTGAAAATCTCTTTTAAAATGGAAATACACTTCTCCCACCTTAACGTCAGTTATTTAAGTTGAGTCTAGTTTGATTCAACTACTTGCTGAATCAAATAGATATTTGGCTGAGAATAGAAAGATGGGTTATTTGTAAAACAGGTAGAGATAGGGGAGAGGAAGCAGGGAATATGTGACTTTGGGTATCCTGAAGGCAACACAAGATCTCTGAATATTTGAAAAATTAATGATACTTATTGATTTGTGAGCCCTCAAAACATTTTTGCCTTTCCTTTCCACTTTCTAAATCCAGGGATTTGTGGAATAGGACAGGATGTTGGGCTCCTTGGAAGTTTATTGGCTGCCTGAGGAGAGAGTCCAAGAAAACATACAAGTACATGCTGACTTAAGTTCATTAGAAGGGATGCTATGTGGAATGGGTTGAGAAGAGCATGGATTTGGCGTCCATCTGACCTAGATTCATATTCAAGCACTGCCACTCTCTAGTTTGATAAGATATTTGAACTTGCCTGTACCTTCCTGAAACTTCATATTTTCTCACCTGTTAAATGTGGTTACTGCCCTTGTGCTTAAATCTCTCCTGCTTAAACTGTATGGTGATGGATTTGAATTGTAATTGTAATGGGATTGACGTTGATAGTTGAGTTTATGTCCTTCAGCCAATGGACTTTAATAAATGGCATCCAGGGAGATTTCCTGTGTAATTCATATGGTTCTGATATTTCCATCGTGTCTCTAGAAACTTCTTTTGGAGGCAAATTGCTGTGTCAAACTGAATCATGAAACTGAGCCAGGTTTCTTATTATTGAGGGCAGAAATTCTGTTTGGTTACAGTATTTTCCCCCCCAAGTTTTACTTCTCTAAGAAGAGCATAGGACAGTTAACACTTCAAAACATAGCTTAAACAAAGCCCATTTTGGAATGCCAAGCTGTCACAGAGTTATTCTATCTCTCTGATATAACAGTACAATAACATTATTTTGTACTTGATACAAACATAAGAACACCAGTTTCTATCATTTTTGCCCTTGGGTTTTGAAGGTGGAATTTAGAGGGAAAATGCATTTACATATGAAATATTGAAATCTATCAAAAGTATATAGAATTATTTAACATACAACAGGGCTGCTTGTTTCCTTAGAAGTGACATCAGGTAGGTTAGCTAACTGAGCTGCCACGACTGTATTTTAATGATCTCTAGGGTTTATCTCCTATTTAAAATGCTTTGTCATTTAGTCTGCGTGTGTTAAATCACTGACTCTTGCTCAGTTCTTCTTCAGATTTATTTGTTTCCTACTGTTTGGTGTTAATCATTTGATCGCTTTGATGTGTGATAGGAGGAAGACAGTAGTTATGTAATTTTCACTGAACAGTCTTCCCTAAGTTATTAAATATATTTATTCTATATCTTATCTGTCATCAGCTGCAGACTGTGAATGCCCTGATAGAAACTTTGAATTCAGGGCTCCTGCATTACTCAGCTCTTCCTTGGTAATGCAGGGATAACAGACAACCCCCAGTCTCTATGGCTTGCAACCACTAAGATTTATGTCATGTGTGTGTGTGTATATATATATATATATATATATATATATATATATGTATATGTACATCTATGACATATATATGTGTGTGTGTATATATATATATATAAAGTCAGTAGTGCCTTTGTTTCTGCCTCAGTTATCTCTTTCACTCCAGGATCCAGGCTGAAGGAGAACCCCCCATCTGGAACATGCCATTCTCGTGGCTGAAGCATAAAGGGCTCTTAGCGACAGTCAAAACTTGCAATGGCTCTTAAAGTTCCTGCTAAGCTGTGACCACACACACTGGTCATTCACATTCCATTGGCCAGAGTGAGTCTCATGTCACTGTGTTCCAAGAGAGACCCTGCAGTTTACAAGGCAGTTGATGGGCCTGTGTCCTTCTTTTATAGAGAAGGGTAGAGAAAATAGTAGAATATAACATAGATGTAAGTTTAGGTAGGGCCAATGGCATCTTTTTCTATAGTGGCCTGTTCTTCTGATGCTACTCAGAAAAGTCCCTTCCCTCCTCCTCTCACCTTCTGCAAATCCCTCAGGGCCAGCAGAGATGCTTTTGCCTACTTGCCTACATAATGGCTGAACCTGCAGTGATTGTGAGTTCCACATAGCAGCCACTATATACATATGGCTATTTAAATTTAAATATAAATTAATTAAAATAAATGACGTTAAAAATTCAGTTTCTGAGTCACATTAGTCACATTTCAGGTGTTCGGTAGCCACACGTGCCTAATGGCTACTATGTTAGCCCAGATAGAGAACATTTCCGACATTGCAAAGAAGTCTGTAAGTATGTATTTGTTATGTTTCATGTTCCTGTCTCTGACATTGTTTTTTGTGGTACTGCTATCAGCTTCCAAACCTATCTCTCCTTTTTGATTTGTTGTCTCTTATAGTTCATAGGTTTAAGCACTAGATTTAGAATTTTCTATAAAGTAAGGGTAACTAGGCTCTAAGAGCAGAAGAGCTTTCTTATGTTCAAGTATCTGAGTTTTCATACTTGGAATTTATATTTCTGTTCTGACTGCCCCAGGACCTTTTTGGCTTGGTTATTCTGGTGCATCTGTGCTCTGGGTGGTCAGAGAGTCAGACTCTTGAGTTATTGCGGGAGAAGCGCTATCGAACTTTAAAGGTAAATTGCACTTTTATGGAAACGCTTTAGGCCCAGTCAATGGTCCCTTGTTTGGAGCAGTGCCATCTAAGGAAAGTTTATTGACTGACTTCCTACACATATACCAAGCACTATGCTAGGCCCAGGAGATACAAACAAAAGTGAACATGGCCCCAAACCCTGAGGAGTTCACAGTTTAGGTGGTAGAGAGAGTCATAAATAAACCGTTTCATCGTCTAGTGCCCAGGTATGAACTTTCCTCTGAAAAGAGAGTGGTGCATGAACCAGCCTTCCTGGAGGTGGAGGGAGGGGGATGAGACAAGAGGCCAGAGGCCTTGGGAATGCTCCCTAAAATAGTGATTCTTTTTTTTTTTTCCGTCTATTTCTTTTATCTTTTAATTGGAGTATAGTTGATTTACAATGTTATGTTACTTTCAGGTGTACAGCAAAGTGAATCAGTTATACATCTGCATATATTCATTCTTTTTTAGATTCTTTTCCCGTATAGGTTATTACAGAATATGGAGTAGAGTTGGAGGGAGTGATTCTTAAATGGCATCCTGAGGGATAAATAGGTGTTAGTCACATGACAAAGTTAGGAGACTGGGGTCAACAAGACATGATGTACCATAGCATGACCAAAGATGCTGAGAAGTGGACTGGCGTGGTGCAAGTGGGAACTTTTAAGTTTAGTATTGATAGGATTTAAAATAAAAGGGAACCTGTGTCTATAGAGATAGATAGGCTTTGACTGGTATGTTGAAGTGCTGGGTAATCAGCAGAGGGGGCAGGGGGCAGGGGGATGGTGACATGGGCTCATCTGACTTTTCAGCAGTTCAAGTTGTTCACCCTGGCAGCTTTGTGGCAGTTAAATTTGAGGGAGTTGGGCTGGAGGCTGGGACACTGGTGGTGGTGGGTAGAGGAGGAGGAATTCATAGCAGTCCAACAGAGAGATAACCAGGGCCTGATGTGAGCGGGTGTTACTGTGGTAGAGTAGAGGACCTGCTTTCAATCAACACTTAAGGGGTAAGATTATCAGTATTTGAGGACTGATGAGATCTGGAGGATGAAGGAGACAGAGGAATCAGAGATGACGCTAAGCTTTCAGGAAAACATTAATTTGAACACTTCTTCCAAGTTCACGGTGATAGGTTTTGATCTATCGCTGCTACTAGTGTTTTGCATTGGCAACTGGTGTCTAGGTTAGGTTTTGGCTCCTTAGGACTCCATCACTCACATTTGTTAAAAGAACTTGAACCACACACTATAGTGAAGCTCTACCCTTGTATGACTTTAATTGTGCAGTGGCCTATGAAGACGTATAGAAATTTGGCTTCACTTCTAGTGGCTCCAATCCAGATGCCAAAATTACCCTGTTGCCGGGACACCCCTTGGGTGGACCATTGAATCTGTTATTCATTAGGAACAGCTGAAAACCATCAACAAAATTCCTGTGCTATGCCAACAATAACACCAGTCAAATTTCAAGGTAACTCCAGGTTTCAGAAAGTTATGAATCTCAAAGTCTGTCTAGCTGAACCCTTATTTGTATTTTTACACATATTTATCATGTGAAAAAGCTAGTGGCGTCCTTACTTTTCATAATTGTACATCGCTTTCTTTAGATTATAAATCAAATTCTGAGTTCCGAATGTTGGTGGAGACATGCTTATGGATCTGTAGTCAATCACATTAAAGTGAAAGTACAAATTCAGTCCGGATGGTGGAAGTTGGAGAGGAGCCAGCCCAAAGAATCCATTGTGATGGGGTCCATATTGACAGCAAGAATTCTCTCATATCTGCAGTGCATTTTAAAAGGATTCTCCAAGTAACAGTTACTATTTTAATGACATGTGTTAAGCTTCCAGAAGAACCCAGTTCTCTAGTTTGCAAAATTAAAGAAGTATGCCAAATCTATGTTGATACTTGGGTTTTACTGACATATTTCACGACTGCCTGGCTAAAGCCATAAAACAGTAGGTGCCTGACACTTGATTTTAGATCGTTATGTTTAGCTACTGCGTCTGGCCTTTGCTGCTAAATATTTTTTTTCTTGTCACACTAACTACTCCATCAAATTGAATCTTCAGTGGTCTAGCAGTTTTTGAATGACTTCGTGCAAGCTGTGAAATCCTGTTCCCTAATCAGGAAGATCTGGGCAAGTCTTGTGGTATGAGGAAATATGCCACATCTTTCTAAGTGAGACAACAGGATTATAGGACAATTAGACAACATCTTCAGAATTTTTATCTGAAGAAGAGTGATAGGTTTGGCGATGAACATGTACTATAAAGCGAGAGGCATGGGAAGTTTCCACATTCTTTAAAAGGGTTTGGTACAAGGAAGAAAAGAAAACAAGCTGACTTTTTGTGGCTCTTGAGAAGGGTTACATTAACCATTTGTTAAAAGTTGGATTTATGAAGATCGTTGGCTTCGAAGAACATTCTTTATAAACTGCCATCCTTTGTATGATGTCAGTGAAGGTTGTTTAGCAACATATCAAAATAGTTTTATGAAAAGATAAATATGTTTCTTTAAACCCAAGGGGAGCTTTCTAAAATGCATTTTTAAAAATAAATAATGGCTGTCATTCTGTGGGAAAGAGGCAAAAAAAGACATCTTTTCAAGCAATTTGTGATTTAATAGCAGCTGGTCAAGTGAGTTGAAAAACCTTATGAGTCGTATATTTTTTGAATGCCTTTTCTCTTTCTTGGGAAACTGGCTAACCCCCAGAATCTTTCTCCCATAGCAAATGGCTCTGAAACTTTGATCTTTGCAAACCAGTTTGCCAGATGTAGTGGATAGAACACGTGTGACCTTTTGTGTGCCAATTCACCCTGGCTGATCGGAAACCATATGTTAACCTTGTATGACTTTTATTTGTAGGCATTACAGCAGAAGTTCTGGTGGTGACCTCTTTCGACGAACTGCAGAGAAGGGCCCCAGAAGCAAGAGGGAAGATTGTCGTTTACAATCAACCTTACACCAACTACTCGAGGGCAGTGCAATACCGCATCCAGGGGGCGGTGGAAGCTGCCAAAGTGGGGGCTTTGGCATCCCTCATTCGATCGGTGGCTTCCTTCTCCATCTACAGGTTGGTCATTATGTTCATTTGAAATGCTTTCAAAAACCAGGGATTTCCATCAAAGAGAAGCCCTTTTGAAATAAAAACAAGCCAGTCAAAAGAAAATACTGATTGTTCATGGAACTTTTCCCCCATTCTACATTTGTTCATTTGTTTGTAATATCTTTTTTGGCCTTTTCAGGCTTCCAAGCATCGTTTGTGCATTCCTTTACAAAGCTTTCCACATCCATGATGATCCCATAACATTCTATATATAACCAGTGTATTTTATATATTTTCATTGGAGGGAGAAACTGAATTCATGTCTGCATTTCATCAAAGATTCCTAAAGGCAGCCAGGCTTTTTTCCATTGTTGCTAGAGAAGTGAAATACAAATAAAGCAGGTTACATGATAGGGGCCATCTATGGCGTAGTGGAAAGAGTTGAGGCAGCAGAGGACCTTGGATGTACACCTGCTTCTGCTTCTGAAGAACCGTGAGGCCTTGGGAATGTTCTTCTTTTTTTTTTTTTATCGAAGTATAGTTGATTTACAATATTATATTAGTTTCAGGTGTACAGCAAAATGATTCAGTATTTTTGCAGATTACACTCCATTATAAATTATTTCAAGGTAATGGCTGTAATTCCCTGTGCTATACAAAATATTCTTGTTCCATATTTATTTTATACATAGTAGTTTGTATCTGTTAATCTCATACCATCTTGGGAATGTTCTTAAAACTCTGCGCCTCAGCATTCTTCTCTATTAATTAGTGATAATTAACAATAATACATTTACAAAATTATTTTAAGATTGAATGAGGTAAACTTATGAAAGATACTTGATATTTATGAAGGTCTATTTTGAGGGCAGCGTAAGTTTTGTCTTTTTCTTTGTATTTCTGATTGAGGTAATTGCAACATGCTTTATTGAGCCTCAGTTGTAGGAGGAAATTCGGCATTGCAGTGGATAAAAAGTCCAAAAATTGACCTGCAGACATTGGGCCTAGTTTAATAGCTACATATCGTAGTGTCACATATCAAGGATAAAATATTTGAGAAACATGGATAAAAGAAGCACCGTTTTAGTGTTGTGGCCTGGTCTCTCTAAGATAAAAAAAAAAAGTAAAAATAATTGCAAATAGGGTTTATTTGAGTCTCAAGACTAGATCTTTAATATCTTTGTAAAGGAAGCATTCTTTATTCTGCACAATTGCTCTTTGGAGCTGGAGTCACAGCTGCTTGACCTTAAATAATTAGCACCCTACGCCCTTAAAAATAACTGAGGACACATCAGCAACTAGGAAACCCAGTCAGAGGAGTTGTCCAAAAGGGCAGAGAAAAGGAAAGGGACATTTTTCTTTTATGGGGATAAGGTATCATCCCAGGGGAGGAAGATGGGGCATGCTAAAACCACTTGTTAGAAGTTTTATGAGAGAAAACCTAGTTACACTGATGTCACAGTGCTAAAAATAATGCTCTTTGTGGAGTCTTTAAAGTTTTGGTGACTAGTGAAATAATGATTGGACCATATTCTTTCGGATGGTTACTTTTCCCGGGAGGGAAGTCCTGAAATGGCTAGCTTACTTCCCAGAATACCTCAGTCACCCCTTAGAATAACACAGCAACCTGTGGCCATTCACCATGATTTCACTGGTCCTGAGATCGAAATTATGGAACTACTCTGCTGCTTTGTGAAACTGGGTGAATGCCAGAAATATTCATTTAACAACTACTACTCATAAGACTAATAAACTCCCAGATGACTTAATGCACAGCAATCTGCCAGGGTTCATTGACGTTTTTTTCCTGGTATAATGAAGACATCTGGAAGCCCAGGCTGTAACCTAGGAGCACCAGAAGAATTTCGTCCAGCAAAGGACTTAGAAATCTGTCGTTAGCCTCTAAGGTTTAGGGTTGCCAACATGTAGTGTGCATTCAAGACATTTTTCTTAATATTTATAGATCCAGACTGATTATAATTTTTTCATTGATTTGATAGCCAGACATATTTCAGTGGACTCTTAACTTTTATAACTCCATATTTTCAACATTTATGAATACAAAATAACATTGCTCTTTACATAGTACTTTAGAATCTTTCACATACGTCATCTTATTTGTTCTGACAACAATCCAGTGGACCAAGGAGAAGGGGCATTATTATCCCCATTTTAAGATAAAGAAAGAAAAGTTCAGAGAATTCAGCATGTTAATGTGTTTAAGTCTTGCATCTTGAAAAATGAAAACCAAAACGAAACAAACTGTCTCTTCGTCCACTTCAGGCCAATTTGTTTTTTAGAGCCAGTTTTCCTTGAAGAGTGTTCTATATTCCTATCTGTAATTTTTCATCCCTCATTCGCTCTCCAGATCACTTTAACCTGGCTCTTCCAAATACTGAAATGGAAGTTGTTAAGGTCACAAATAGCTGCCTAGTTGAATATAATGGACATTTTTCAGGCCATCATCTTATTTCACCCCTCTCAAGTATTCCTTATTATTGATTGCTTTTTCAATCTCTTCTCCTTGGCTTCTATGACTTCTTTCTCATAATGTCTCTTTCTCTAGCTCCTGCTCTTTCCCACTTTCCCTTTTCTTCCCTGTTTCTCTGGCTTCTCACTGTTAATATTCTACCTGAGCAATCCCATCATGCTTATGACTTCAGCCCTAAGCATGGGGACCCTTTCCAAACCCATCTCTCCTGTCCACTGCCTGAGCTCTAGGTCCATACATCTAACTACCTGCCGATTTATCTTTTGGGTGTTCCATAGCTATCTCAGATTCTTTTCTTTTCCTTTCTTTTCTCTTCTCTTCCTTTTTTTTTCAAAATTGAACTCATTCTTTCACCTCTTTCTCCTGCATTTTCTATCTCAGTGAAGAGAATGCCATCTGTTCTGCCTTATAAATTAGATGGTCCTTGATTACTTTTTTTCCTCTTCCCTTATCCATCATTTCTAGGAGCTATGACATCTCCTAGCTTCTGCTCTTTATCAGTCATTTCAGCCAATGCATATTGAGCACCTCCACCTCCCAACATCACTCCACACTCTACTAGTCAGGAATCACTAAGGCTGCCGCAGTGCACCCCATTTCCTCCAAGTTTCACGACTTTGCAAATGCTTTCTCCTCTGCAACCTTCTATTCCCTTCTTCACTATCTCACACTGTCCTTCAAGATTCATCTTAAGTGTTTCTTCTTTTGGGGAGCCCTGCCTGATATCCAACTCCAGCCCAGGTGAGCTGCCTCTTTTGGGTATCCCATGTCATCCTGTGCATACTCTGTATCATAGTATCTTGGAGGTAGTTTGGGTTCATGCTTTGGTAGGGTAGACTAACTGTTGTAGCAAGCAACTTAGACACCTAACACAATAGGAATCTCTTTCTTGCTCACATAATAGTTCCAGGAGGGTGTTCAGCAGGTGGACTTTTGCTCCTTTCCATCTGTGGCTCCATCACCTCTAAGAAATCAGAGTCCTCTGCAGGGTGCCCTGCATCCAGCTGGCAAATAAGGAACTGGAGAGAGAAAGTCGATAATCAAGGGGGAGGTTTTCTGTGGCCAGGCCTGGGTACGGCATACCTCACTGCTTACATTCCACCAGCCACGGTGCAGTTACGTGGAGGCTAGGAAATCTGGTCTATCTTCATGCTCGCGGTGAAAGGAAAATGAGTTTGGTGAACAGCTGTGCAGTCTGCTCCAATCGCCTGACTCAACACTAGACTGTAAGTTCCAGGAAAACATGGATTACACATTTTACCTCTGTGTCCCCATCATCTTGTATCATATTTGATACATGGTGGTTACTCTGGAAATGACTGTTGGAGGAATCCACTTGTCTGAGGTTATGTGATCAGTCGTGGTTAGGTTCTTACAACAAAGCAGGTGACCCGGTTCCTAGTGCTCTCTGACCAGACCGTGTAGCCTCTGTATAGTGAATTGAAATCAGCTTGAACTTTTGGGGCACTTTGCTCTGTATTTGGAGGAAAACATCCAGATGCCAATATGCCAGATTATACCATTTTTTCTGCCACACTATTCACACACAATGATCTTTTGGGTCACCCTTAGCTCTATGGCAATGGGTTATGCTGGATCCTGTTTAGGAAAAGTGTAAGAAGTCAGCAACACAGGAGAACAGAATAGAAATTTGTCGCTGCTTGATTTCGAAATTAAGAGACTCTCCTAAAGGACAGGAAATGTGTTTTACCAATGTGACTTGACACCTGTCAATGCACGTATCAATATTAGCCGTTTTAGAAGTACAACGTCACATGCTTACATGACATGTCCTCAAAAGGCAGTCCATTACTTGTTGCCAGCACTATCTCCGGATTCTTTGTTGTTATTTCTCTGTATTCCCATTATTAGTGTTTTTGGGGCTCAAATTTACTTCAAAGAGAAGATTTTTCCTTCATTGATGCTTTTATAATGACTTTTCTCTTGTTCAATATTAAGTGTCAAGTGGGGACTATCTAATGGGGACTCCCATTAGATCTTTTTTAGTTTTTCTGTTTGTAAAATACATTTTGCCTTTGTCACAGGAGAACATTTTAAGGATAAATGTAATTGTAAGAGATTTAATTTCTGCAGAGGAAAGCTGCTCTGTGGAACCACTTGCCTTACATTATTTCTCAAATTAATCATATTGTTTAGTAAATATTTATTGAGAGCTTACCATTTGCTCAGAAGTTGCCAGGTACTAGGGTTGCTAAGATGAATTAGACATGTTTTTGGTTCCTCAGAAATATTCTGTCTGGCTAAAAGAGAGGAGGGTAAGCTTAAAATGTACATGATTAGTGTAATATATTTTATATTTAGTGCTAAATGCATGATTGAGGAAAGGGACAAAGAAAGGAACATTTTTTTAAAAGTTTTATTTATTTACTTTAATTATTTTATTTATTTATTTTTGGCCGTGTTAGGTCTTCGTTGCTGCATGTGGGCCGTCTCTGGTTGCGGTGAGTGGGCACTGCTCTTCATTGTGGTGTGCGGGCTTCTCATTGCAGTGTCTTCTCTTGTTGCAGAGCACGGGCTCTAGGCGCGCAGGCTTCAGTAGTTGTGGCTCGTGGGCTCTAGAGCACAGGCTCAGTAGTTGTGGCGCACGGGCTTGGTTGCTCTGCTGCATGTGGGATCTTCCCGGACCAGGGCTCGAACCCGTGTCCTCTGCATTGGCAGGAAGATTCTTAACTACTGCACCACCAGGGAAGTTCCAAGAAAGGAAATTGACATTTATTAAACACCAACTTTGTTTATGCTTCTCCAAAGGCTTAAATAGTTTGTTTCAATTAATTCTTTATGCAACCCAATAGAAATAGATATTGTTATTGCTCTTTCACTGAGGGAGAAACAGGTTCAGAATGGTTAAATGGCTAGTCAAGTTGCACAGCTAATGAAAGAACCACGATTCATACCCAGAGAGCCTTTGGCTCTAAATGCCATGCACTTTAGATTTCATGCACTTTAGATTTAGCTGGAGAGCTAATGCTACAGGAGTCTAGAAGAGGTAACAGAAGTCTGATGGGGGCTGGCTACATTGAGAATGTAGGTTTTGGGTGTACTGGATGAAGAGGTTGAACTTGAACAAGAGGCAGGAGGTGGAAAGGCATTCTATACCTGATCAAGACAAGAAAGTGGGAGTGCATCATGCACTGGGTAATACACAAGTAGACCGGTTTGACTGGAGCAAGGTTTCATAGGAGATCAGAGAAATGAAATTTTGAGGTGAGAGGAAGAGACCAGATTTATGAAGAATCCAAAGTACCAGATTGGGGAGTTTTAAGTTTAATTAAGTTTAATGTGGGGGAAATGAGGAATCATTGATTGTGTTAGAGTTGGAGGGGGATGTTTTAGTGCATTGTTTCTCTAAGTATGGTCCCTGGAACATCATCAACCTCACCTGGGAGCTTATTGATTTGCAAATTGTCAGGCCCCACTTGAGACCCATTAAATTAAAACATGCTTGGGGTTGGGGGTTGTGGTTTAAACAGCCCTCCAGGTGATTCTGATGTATGTGAAAGTTTGGGAACTGTTTCAGAAAGATCAATGTGCTGACGGTAGATGAGGTGCTTTGAGAAGGTAAGCCGGGACACTGATGTCACATGCAGATGTGAAGTAATGAGGACATAGATGATGGCCGTGGGAACAGAGAGAAGGAGACAGCAGGAGGGTGTTGGGCTGCACCCAGCAGGCCTTGCAATTGCCCAGCTGCAAGACTGAAGAAAAAGCCGAGACAGCAACAGAGAGCACCACAGTTTATTGGATAGAAAGTCTTACAAGTCTGAAGCAAAGCGCTGGAGTGGGACCACACTGTGTACGGCAGACAGCAGGCAAGACAGGGCAGAAGTTTTTGCTACTTGGGGGAAGAGGAGGCTACCAGTTACAGGGGGACCTGATGTCAGGTTGGCTCATCGGTTACCAGAGAAACCAGAAGCTGGGGCAGGAGGCAAGCACTTAGGCAGTTGCTGATTGAGCCTTATGATTAGGAGAATTGGATAGTCATGTGAGTAGGTGTCGGTGAAGCAGGGACTCCTCGAGCAGGGGATGTACAGAGAGCAAGAGAACAGCTTGCAAAAATTATCAAAACTTGGGGACTGGCTGCATTTGAAGGGAGGAAGGAGGAGTCAAAGTTACAGTAAGGCAAGGACTGAACACAAAGGCTGAATCTGCATTCAGTCCAGACCGATTATTTAAAATCATGAGTTTTATGTAAAAATAGTGGTTTGTGGTTTTAGAGAAAGAACTATAGCTGGGGGTGACGTCTTGTATTTTCTGTAAGGAGAACTTCAGCCTAGTGGATCGGCCACCAAGTCCTTTCTGTTGATGGGATGTGCATTCTGCCGCAGTTTCCAGGTTTCCCTGTACCCAGCTTGGGGACTAGAGAATGATGAGAGACAGAGGGGTCAGGAGAGGGAACCCATATGGAGGCAACATGACCAGTTTGGTTTTTAGACATTTGGAGTTTGAGGTGGCTGTGAGATAGTCCCATTAATCTGGCTTTTATATTTTGTAAGGAAAACAGTTGAGCATTTCATGTCTCTGTTATCTACTTTTGGATCACCCAAGGCAATTTAAAATTCTAGGCTGGCTTCCTTGCAGTGCGGTACACCTTGGGACTTCTGCCTCCCGATTTCTCAACCTGCGAGCTCAAGAATGCAAAGTAATTTTTATATTAGACCAAACAAAATATAATTCAGAAAGTAACTCTACTGAGGCCAAATTGCCTGTTGTATTCCCATTGCCAAATATACATTTTTTTCCTAGTTATTTTCTCCATTGCCCCAGATAATTGAACTCAGCCTGTAAGTTGTAATCAGCTAAGGATGCAAAAGGCTCTCCTTTCACTTTACTGTGAAAATTGCATCACCATACTGGGTAAGAATGCATTGACGGTGGGAATGAGCTGCGGATAGAACTGTCTTTGTAACTACTACTAGTTTATGTCTTATGCCACTTGGCCTTTGTGTACTGTATTGATAGACAGAGTGAAGAGGAGGGATAGAGAAGCAATCCAGTTAGAAGATAAGATCTGATTAAACATTCAGCTGGAGAGAAAGATGAGTGAATCCAGGTGATGTTTGTGGAGGATGTTAGACCATCTGGTGAGAGAGCTGTGAGAAAGTACATAAATCAGTCCCTATAATGAATAATTTAATTAATAGAGTCGATAAGTGGCATAATTGAAGCAATGGTTGGGCCACATCGCTAGAGTAAATAGCTTCAAAGAGGGTTCTGATTAAAACCATTACAATTTATAACACATTCTTCATCTTAAGAAGCATCTTGGTGAGATTTTAACACGAACATTTTTGTAATCAGAGGACCAGTTTAAAACATTCAGAGCAGAGGTGAAATGTCTTAAGAGGTCTATTTAGGTGATTTTTAAAAAGCCAGTTTATTCTCAGAGAGTAAAAGAACTTGCCACCCCTCCCCTTGTTTTTTAATGGGAGAAAAATGAACGCTGCTACTTTACACTTAGACTGTCTGGGATCTTTGATGTCCTGGTGGTTTGGTTCTTCGTGTGACCTTAGCATAATTAGCTATCGAGCTTGATTTAAGTTGTTTTGAAATGTTTTTGCAATTTGGGGGGCATACGTGCCTGCTGGTGATTACAAAATAAGGAAAATATCACCGTGACTCCAAATGGTACAACCGGGCTAGCCTTGATTAGTAGGTTCTTTTCTTTCCTTGTTTTGTTTTTGCTTAATTCACTCTGAGGCTCGTAACAGATGCACAGTAATCACGCAGGATGCCAATTCTCATCATTTATGCAGGTGGAGGGCCACTGTGCTCCCAAGGGGGGAAACCAGAGAAGACCCACATTGAACACTGCATTTTTTTCTCCTCATCATCCTTTTTTTTTTCTCTCTCTCTCTCTCTCTCTGATTTTTAAAAATTTATTAATTTATTTTTGGCTACATTGTGTCTTCGTTGCTGTGCACGGGATTTCTCTAGTTGGCAGCGAGCGGGGGCTACTCTTCGTTGCGGTGCACGGGCTTCTCATTGCGGTGGCTTCCCTTGTGGCGGAGCATGGGCTCTAGGCACGTGGGCTTCAGTAGTTGTGGCATACGGGCTTCGTTGCTCCGCGGCATGTGGGGTCTTCCTGGACCAGGGCTCAAACCCGTGTCCCCTGCATTGGCAGGCAGATTCTTAACCACTGCGCCACCAGGGAAGCCCTCTCTCTGATTTTTGAAAGGCAGAGTCTTTGTTTAGAAGGCCTTTGTTAGAAATTCCAAAATGTCCTTTAATCACTGAATTATTATTGCTTCAGATAGTGTGACAGGTATACAACTTCGTAATGGACACACTCGGGCAGTATACTTCAGAACCTCAGTTCTAGAGTCACAGTGCCTGGGTCTTTGCTCAGCCTCTTGACAGATGTGTGACCTTGGTATATCATGTAAACTCTCTGAACCTCAGTTTCACCTGTAAAATGCGGTGAGGATTAAATGTGAGGATTAATCCGGGCATTTTGTGAGGATTAAATGAGATATTATTATCGCCTGACACAGTAAGTTTTGCATACATGTAAAGTACTCTTATTATATAGTCTTGCTAAGTAATGACTAGATATGCTTATTGAATAAAAGAGGAAGAGAGGGAGGGAGGGAGGGAAGGAGAAAGAGAAGAACAGAAGGAAGGAAGACTGGTAGGAAAGGGGGAGGGAGGAGAGAGAAAGAAGAACTTAATTTACTTAATATCAGTGTTGTAATTGCTTCTGTCTGGTTGGGAGACAACCCTTAACATCGTATTGCCATTTTGACCTCCATCTGTTTAGCCTATTCGAACTCTGTTGGGGTTGTGTGTCTACTGGTCTGTTTTTCTTTCTGGATTTGAAGTTCTCCTGGGGACATACTGTGTGTCCTACTCATCTCAGTGTCTCCAGGCTGTGCTCAATGCCTGGCACACAGTATTGCTGGAATGAATGAAGAAAAAGAGTTAGAGGCAACCTATCAGGTTTGGCTAGCATGTAAATTTGAGGTGTCACCATTTCCCATTCATAAAAGTTGGATAATAATATAGATGAGGTGACTAACCTTTTGAATTGCTGCTTATCAAAAATAGGATCTCTGGAATCTGAAAGGAGACTATATAGTTATGTAAATTTTGGAAAAGAATTGTAAACTGCTATTACTTTGGTGCTTTGTAAGGCTGCTATAATTAATGTTCTGTTTGCTTTCTTAGGACAGATTGTCATTTTTCATTTGCTTATAACCTTGATATAAAAATTTATTCTTGGTTGATATTTTGCATATTCATAATTTTAAAATATTAATAAATATTCACCTTCTACCTTCCAGCTTTCTGATTTTCGAAAGCACAAGCTTAAGAACCACATCATGTTTTTCCAAATCTGTCGTGGTAGAAAGAAATTAATGCATTTTGAATTCAGGTTTCAGGATTATGACAACGTTGTCTGCTTATGCAGTGCCCTTTGAAAAATGTCTAGTGTAGCGTATGAGCCAAGATAATCCCCAGTAGCCTCAAGTCAGCCTTTTACGAGTGCATGTGCTTTTGTTCTCTCTCTCTCATCGAAGCTGAAGACCATTCCAAAGGTCCTCTTGTATTCAACTGTCTCTTTGGCTTCTTTAGCTCCCTGGAGAAAGTAACAATCAGAAGGTACTGCCAGGAAGACTGGAGATTAACAAAGGTAACAATATAGAGAGTGGGATCCGGAATCAGACAGACCTAGATTCAAATGCAGGTTTAGCCAATTAGAGGTTGTTTGAGTCTACATACCTTGTTTAATGTCCGAACCTGTTTGCTCGTCTGTAACATGGGGAGAATACTGTTTACTTCAGAGTTGTTGAGAGAATTATATAGGATCAAGCATTCGATGTAGACCCTGAGACATGGGAAGCAATCAGTGAATTATATAACTGGCATCTTATCCTAATCATGGTTGTTACCATCGTTATTATCATCATTGGATAATGACAGGACTAAGCAGGTAGGTGGACATGAACTGGAATATCTTAAAAAGCAGTAGCTCCGGAGCTCTCCTCACTGTGTGCTCCAGAGACCTGGGTCCCAGTTACCTCCCGATTTCAGGAACCTGCTCTTGTAGACTCCCTCAGTCTTTGGCTTAAAACTCTGTTCTGCTCTTTCTATCCTCTTTGACCTCACTTTGAATGCTCCATACTGTTCTTGCATGTAGTGCCAAAGGTATAGTGACTCAGGTCTGTGACCAACGGCCAGCTGACCAACATGCAGACAGTGTTCTATTTAAACACCATCCAATCTATTTTCCACCTCAGGGCCTTTGCACTCACTAACCCTTCTGTCTGGAATGCTATTTCCCCCAGCTTTTTGTATGGCTGACTCCCTTTCAATCTTCAGATGGCAAGTGAAAATTTCTCCCTGCAGGCAGGCCTCTCCTGTTACCTCGCACCTCCTCTGTATGCTCAGAGGCCTAATAACATTTGGTAACTTCTCTCTCTCTCTCTCTACTTGTTCAATATGTGTCTCTCCATGAGAATATAAATTCCATGAAGACTGGACTGTCTTTCTTGTACACCATTATACTCTCAGTACACAGGGGATTGTCAGCCCATGGCAGGTACTCAAGAGATATTTGTTGAATGAGTTACTATTAAAAAATCATCTTAAGATCAGAAGAATAGAGAACCAACTATAAATGGATATATACTGCCTCATGTCTATTTGATGAAGCCACATTCTAAAGCATCACAGATTTTTCCCTCAACTTTTTTTCGGGGTAAAATATCAATCTGTGGTAAAGTTGAAAGAATATTAGATGACTCATACACTCTTTGTAAGAAATTGCCTAACTTCTTCCTGAGAGGTGGTACCATTTCACGTTGCCACCTGCCATGCGTGAGAGTTCAGAGTGCTCTGCATTCTCACTGAAATTTGGTGTTGTCAGTCCGTTTAATTTTAGCCATTCTGGTGCGTATGTATTGAATCTCAGTGAAGAGTCGATTTGCATTTCTCTGATGACTGATGATGTTGAACACGCATTCACATGCTGATCGGTCATTTCTGAATCTTTCTTTGTGAATAGTCTGCTCAAATCTTTTCCCTATTTTATAATTGGGTTGTTTTGAAATTATTCAGTAGTAGGAGTTGTCTATATATTCTAGATGCGAGTCCGTTGTCAGATACATGTTTTGCAAATATTTTCTCTCAGTCGGTGTCTTACCTATTCTTTTTTGTTTATTGTTTTTAGCTTAATTTTGATGAGGAGAAGGTTTAAACGTTGATGAATTTTAACTTATCAAGTTTTTTAGTTGCTTTCTGTGTCCACTCATATACCCTTCATCTACATTCATTATTTAACATTTTGCCACATTTGTTCTCTGTCTTTCACTTTCTTAATCAATTTAAAATAAGGTAGGTCCAGCCATGAAACATTTAAACCATAATATATGTGCATGTATTTCATAAGAACAAGGATCTTCTCTAACATAATGCAGTATCATTGTCATGCTTAGGAAATTTAACATTGTCATATAAATATTATATAATGTAAATTCCATCCATATTCAGATCCCAATTATCCCCCACTCTCAATAATTAATGTTCCTGCTTTCTAAAAAAAATCCAGAACCCAATCAAAGATATTACATTACATTTAGTTTTCATGTATCTTTAGTCTCCTTAAGTCTGGAATTGTTCCCTAGTCTTTTAAATATTTTATTGCATTGACATTTTTGAGGAGTATAGGGCAGCTGTTTTGCACAGTGTCCCTCAGTTTGGAGTTATTTCCTCATTATTAGATTCAAATTAAATATTTTTGGCAAGAATTCTATATAGATGATGTTGTGTCCCTCCTATTGCATTATGTAAGGAAATGAAGAATACCAGTTTTCCTTATGAGTGAGGCTAAATTTGATCACTTGTCTAAGGCAGTATCTCAGGATTTCTTCATTAGAGAGGTACCTTTTCCCCTTTGTAGGGGAAATACGTTGTAATTATGGTGAGATGCTTTGAGACTTTGTGAATCTTATACTCCTCAACAAAATTTCATCCGGTGAAAATTTAGCATGTGTTGATGATCCTTATCTGAATCAATCATTACATTGCCGGTTACAAGAGTTTTTCTAATTCAGTTATTCATATCATGTACATTTATTAACTGGCATGTTTTTGTAAGTAAGAGCTTCCACCTTTATTCTCTTATTGTTTCTGAGTATCACTTCCTGGATTTTTAAAAGCATATGTATTAAAATTACTGTCATTCTTTTTGATAAAGCATCAACAATTTCAAAGCAGTAAAATATCAAAGCTAATATTTTATGATGACCTTGAATATTTGAAACATTGAAAGGAATTCACTCTTTTTTATCGAAAGGAACCCAAACTATCCCAGGTAAGTCAGCTAATTAGCAGGGTGTAATCAATACCATTTCCTCTGAACTTTCTCATTAACAGTGTGAGATCTAGAGTAATAACTCTGGAACTTATTTTTAGAGTCTACCATTAACAATGTGTACCATATGTGAATGAAGATCCTTCACCCCATACATAATTGCTGTTAACTGTTGAAATAAATGAGCAAAAATCTCAAATCCAGCAATTGTTTCTCCAGAGTTTCTTCTCTTTTTCTTTTCTTTTCTCTTTTTTGCTACGTAGGGGTGATGTTGAGGAGT
Organism: Phocoena sinus; assembly: GCF_008692025.1. Classification (NCBI taxonomy): domain Eukaryota; kingdom Metazoa; phylum Chordata; class Mammalia; order Artiodactyla; family Phocoenidae; genus Phocoena; species Phocoena sinus. Next base: position 40,797,502 of record NC_045779.1, read on the forward strand.
GTGTTCTCAAAGAGCCCTTTCCAGGAGAAATAAGTGTCTCGGTGTGGGTTTGCAGAGGCCTACAAGGATGTTTATTCAGGAGGAGTTTACCTAGCTTCTGTGGTGTAATACAGAAAACTAAATTACCTACCCACTCCAACTTCCCCATGTCATCGGGGTAGTGAAGGGTTAACCAACCTTGGCTAGTGAGTCAAAGGGTAATAGTAATAGCTCAATGAATGTCTGTTTCTGCACTGCTTGCTGCTCTATAAATTAAATATTTGACATCTAGGAGAAGAATTTAATTTTTTTTTAATTGTACTTTATTTTTTTAAAAATAGACCTTTATTGGAGTATAATTGCTTCACAATGCTGTGTCAGTTTCTGTTGTACAACAAAGTGAATCAGCCATATGCATACACATATCCCCATATCCTCTCCCTCTTGAGCCTCCCTCCCACCCTCCCTATTCCACCTGTCTAGGTCATCTCAAAGCACTGGGCTGATCTCCCTGTAATGCTGCTGCTTCCCACTAGCCATCTATTTTACGTTTGGTAGTGTATATATGTCCATGCCACTCTCTCACTTCCTCGCAGCTTACCCTTCCCCCTCCCCGTGTCCTCAAGACCATTCTCTAGCAGGTCTGCATCTTTATTCCCGTCTTGCCCCTAGATTCTTCATGACCACTTTTTAATTTTTTTTAGATTCCATATATATGTGTTAGCATACAGTATTTGTTTTTCTCTTTCTGACTTACTTCAGTCTGTATGACAGACTCTACGTCCACCCACCTCACTACAAACAATTCAGTTTCGTTTCATTTTATGGTTGAATAATATGTCATTGTATATATGTGCCACATCTTCTTTATCCATTCGTCTGTCGATGGACACCTAGGTTGCTTCCATGTCCTGGCTATTGTAAATAGAACTGCAATGAACATTGTGGTACATGACTCTTTTTGAATTATGGTTTTCTTAGGGAATATGCCCAGTACTGGGATTGCTGGGTTGTATGGTAGTTCTATTTTTAGTTTTTTTAAGAACCTCCATACTGTTCTCCATAGTGGCTGTATCAATTTACATTCCCACCAACAGTGCAAGAGGGTTTCCTTTTCTCCACACCCTTTACAGCATTTATTGTTTGTAGATTTTTTGATGATGGTCATTCTGACTGATGTGAGATGATACCTCATGGTAGTTTTGATTTGCTTTTCTCAAATGATTAGTGATGTTGAGCATCCTTTCATGTGTTCTTTGGAGATCTGTATATCTTCTTTGGAGAAATGTCTATTAAGGTCTTCTGCCCATTTTTGTTTTTGATATTGAGCTGCATGAGCTGTTTGTAAATTTTGGAGATTAATCCTTTGCCAGTTTCTTCATTGCAAGTATTTTCTCCCATTCTGAGGGTTGTCTTTTTGTCTTGTTTATGGTTTCCTTTGCTGTGCAAAAGCTTTTAAGTTTCATTAGGTCCCATTTGTTTATTTTTTTTCTTATTTCCATTTCTCTAGGAGATGGGTCAAAGAGGATCTTGCTGTGATTTATGTCATAGAGTGTTCTGCCTGTTTTCCTCTACGAGTTTGATAGTGTCTGGCCTTACATTTAGGTCTTTAATCCATTTTGAGTTTATTTTTGTGTATGGTGTTAAAGAGTGGCTAATTTCATTCTTTTACACGTAGCTGTCCAGTTTTCCCAGCATCACTTATAGAAGAGGCTTTCTTTTCTCCACTGTATACTGTTGCCTCCTTTATCAAAAGTAAGGTAACCATATGTGCGTGGGTTTATCTCTGGGCTTTCTATCCTGTTCTATTGATCTGTATTTCTGTTTTTGTGCCAGTACCATACTGCCTTGATTACTGTAGCTTTGTAGTATAGTCTGAAGTCTGGGAACCTGATTCCTCCAGCTCCGTTTTTCTTTCTCAAGACTGCTTTGGCTATTCGGGATCTTTTGTGTTTCCATACAAATTGTGAAATTTTTTGTTCTAGTTCTGTGAAAAATGCCATTGGTAGTTTGATAGGGATTGCATTGAATCTGTAGATGGCTTTGGGTAATATAGTCATTTTCACAATGTTTATTCTTTCAACCCAAGAACATGATATATCTCTCCATCTGTTTGTATAATCTTTAATTTCATTCATCCGTGTCTTATAGTTTTCTGCATACAGGTCTTTTGTCTCCTGAGGTAGGTTTATTCCTAGGCATTTTATTCTTTTTTTTGCCATGGTAAATTGGAGTGTTTCCTTAATTTCGCTTTCAGATTTTTCCTCAGTATTGTATAGGAATGCAAGAGATTTCTGTGTGTTAATTTTGTGTCCTGCTACTTTACCAAATTCATTGATTAGCTCTAGTAGTTTTCTGGTAGCATCTTTAGGATTCTCTGTGTATAGTATCTTGTCATCTGCAAACAGTGACAGCTTTACTTCCTCTTTTCTGATTTGCATTCTTTTTATATCTTTTTCTTCCCTGATGGCTGTGGCTAAAACTTACAAAACTATGTTCAATTTAGTGGTGAGAGTGGGCAACTTTGTCTTGTTCCTGGTCTTAGAGGAAATGGTTTCAGGTTTTCACCATTGAGAACGAAGCTGGCTTTGGGCTTGCAATATATGGCCTTTATTATGTTGAGGTAAGTTCCCTGTATGCTGCTTTCTGGAGGGTTTTTGTACTAAATGGTTGTTGAATTTTGTCAAATGCTTCTTCTGCATCTATTGAGGTGATCATATGGTTTTTCCCCTTCAATTTGTTAATATGGTTTATCACATTGATTGATTTGGATATATTGAAGAATCCTTGCATTCGTGGGATAAACCCCACTTGATCATAGTGTATGATCCTTTTAATGTGCTGTTGGATTCTTTTTGCTAGTAGTTTGTTGAGGATTTTTGCATCAGTGTTCTTCAATGATATTGGCCTATAGTTTTCTTTCTTTGTGACATCTTTGTCTGGTTTTGGTATCAGGGTGATGGTGGCCTTGTAGAATGAGTTTGGGAGTGTTCCTCCCTCTGCTATATTTTGGAAGAGTTTGAGAAGGATATGTTTTAGGTCTTCTCTAAATGTTTGATAGAATTGGCCTGTGAAGCCATCTGGTCCTGGTCTATTGTTTGTTGGAACATTTTTAATCACAGTCTCAATTTCAGTGCTTGTGATTGGTCTGATTATATTTTCTGTTTCTTCCTGGTTCAATCTCAGAAGGTTGTGCTTTTCTAAGAATTTGTCCATTTCTTCCCGGTTGTCCTTTTATTGGCATATAGTTGTTTATAGTAACCTCTCATGATCCTTTGTATTTCTGCAGTGTCACTTCTCCTTTTCCTTTTCTAATTCTATTGATTTGAGTCTTCTCCCTTTCTTTTTGATGAGTCTGGCTACTGGTTTATCCATTTTGTTTATCTTCTCAAAGAACCAATTTTAGTTTTATTGATCTTTGCTATTGTTTCCTTCATTTCTTTTTCATTTATTTCTAATCTGATCTGTATAATTTCTTTCCTTCTGCTAAATTTGGAGGTTTTTGTTCTTCTTTCTCTGATTGCTTTAGGTGTAAGGTTTGGTTGTTTATTTGAGATGTTTCTTGAGGTAGAATTGTATTGCTATAAACTTCCCTCTTAGAACTGCTTTTGCTGCATCCCATAGGTTTTGGGTAGTCGTGTTTTTCATTGTCATTTCTTTCTAGGTAGTTTTTCATTTCCTCTTTGATTTCTTCAGTGATCTCTTGGTCATTTAGTAGTGTATTGTTTAGCCTCCATGTGTTTTTATTTTTTACAGATTGTTTCCTGTAATTGATATGTAGTCTCATAGGGTTGTGGTCAGAAAAGATACTTGATATGATTTCAATTTTCTTAAATTTGCCAAGGCTTGATTTGTGACCCAAGAGATGATCTATCATGGAGAATGTTCCACAAGCACTTGAGAAGAAAGTGTATTCTGTTGTTTCTAGATGGAATGTTCTATAAATATCGTCTTGTTTAATGTGTCATTTAAAGCTTGTGTTTCCTTCTTTATTTTCATTTTGGATGATCTGTCCATTGGTAAATGTGGGATGTTAAAGTCCCCTACTATGATTGTGTTAGTGTCGATCTCCCTTTTCATGGCTGTTAACATTTGCCTTATGTATTGAGGTGCTCCTATGTTGGGTGCATAAATATTTACAGTTGTTATATCTTCTTCTTGGATTGATCCCTTGATCATTATATAGTGTCCTTCTTTGTCTCTTCTAATAGTCTTTATTTTAAAGTCTATTTTGTCTGTTATGAGAATTGCTGCTCCAGCTTTCTTTGATTTCCACTTGCATGGGATATCTTTTTCCATCCCCTCACCTTCAGTCTGTATGTATCCCTAGGTCTGAAGTGGGTCTCTTGTAGACAGCATATATATGGGTCTTGTTTCTGTATCCATTCAACCAGTCTATGTCATTTGGTTGGAGCATTTAATCCATTTACATTTAAGGTAGTTATTAATATGTATGTTCCTATTACCATTTTCTAATTGTTTTGGGTTTGTTATTGTAGGTCTTTTCCTTCTCCTGTGTTTCCTGCCTAGAGAAGTTCCTTTAGCATTTGTTGTTCAAGCTGGTTTGGTGGTGCTGAATTCTCTTAACTTCTACTTGTCTGTAAAGGTTTTAATTTCTCCATCAAATCTGAATGAGATCTTTGCTGGGTAGAGTAATCTTGGTTGTAGGTTTTCCCCTTTCGTCACTTTAAATATGTCCTTCCACTCCCTTCTAGCTTGCCGAGTTTCTGCTGAAAAATCAGCTGTTAACCTTATGGGGATTCTCTTGTATGTTATGTGTTGCTTTTCTCTTTGTGCTTTTAATGTTTTTTCTTTGTATGTAATTTTTGATACTTTGATTAATATGTGTCTCGGTGTGTTTCTCCTTGGATTTATCCTGTATGGGCCTCTCTACGCTTACTGGACTTGATTGACTATTTCCTTTCCCATATTGGGTAGTTTTCAACTATAATCTCTTCAAATATTTTCTCAGTTCCTTTCTTTTTCTCTTCTTCCTCCGGGACCCATATAATTCGAATGTTGGTGCATTTAATGTTGTCCCAGAGGTCTCTGAGACTGTCCTCAATTCTTTTCATTCTTTTTTCTTTATTCTGCTCTGTGGTTGTTATTTCCACTATTTTATCTTCCAGGTCACTTATCCGTTCTTCTGCCTCATTTATTCTGCTATTGATTCCTTCTAGAGAACTTTTCATTTCATTTATTGTGTTGTTCATCATTGTTTGTTTGCTCTTTTGTTCTTCTATGTCCTTGTTTAACATTTCTTGTATATTCTCCATTCTACTTCCAAGATTTTGGATCATTTTTACTATCATTATGCTGAATTCTTTTTCATGTAGACTGCCTATTTCCTCTTCATTTGTTTGCTATGGTGGGTTTTTGCCTTGCTCCTTCATCTGCTATGTATTACTCTGTCTTCTCATTTTGCTTTACTTACTGTGTTTGGGGTCTCCTTTTCGCAGGCTGCAAGTTTGTATTTCCCGTTGTTTTTGGTGTCTGCCCCCAGTAGCTAAGGTTGGTTCAGTGGTTGTGTAAGCTTGCTAGTGGAAAGGACTGGTGCCTGTGTTCTGGTGGATGAGGCTAGATCTTGTCTTTCAGATGGGCAGTACCACGTCCGGTGGTGTGTTTTAAGGTGTTTCTGAGCTTATTATGATTTTAGGCAGCCTCTCTGCTAACGAATGGGGTTGTGTTCCTGTCTTGCTAGTTGCTTGGCATAGGTTGTCCAGCACTGTAGTTTGCTGGTCATTGAGTGGATCTGGGTCTTAGCGTTTAGATGGAGATCTCTGGGAGAGCTTTTGCTGTTTGACATTACGTGGAGCCGGGAGGTCTCTGGTGGATCAATGTCCTGAACTCAGCTCTTCTACCTCAGAGGCAGAGGCCTGACACCCGCCAGAGCACCAAGACCCTGTCATCCACATGGCTCAGAAGAAAAGGGAGAAAGAAAGAAAGAAAGAAAGAAAAAATAATAATTTATTAAGATAAGATTTTTAAAAATTATTTAAAAAAATTTAAAAGTAGTAAAAAGAAAAGAAAGAAAGAAAGAAGAGAGCAACCAAACCAAACAACCAATCCACCAATGATAACAAGCACTAAAAACTATACTAAAAAACAAGAAAAATGGACAGACAGAACCCTACGACAAATCGTAAAAGCACAGCTATAGAGACAGACTCACACAAAGAAGCATACTCACAGACACAAAAACAGAAAAAGTAAAAAATATATATATTTCTATATACATAAAAAAGGAAGAGAGCAACCAAATCAACAAACAAATCTACCAATGATAATAAATTCTAAATACTAAACTAAGATAAACATAAAACCAGAAACAAATTATTTGCAGAAAGCAAACCCCAAGTCTACAGTTGCTCCCGATATCCTCCGCCTCAATTTTGGGATGATTTGTTGTCTCTTCAGTTATTCCACAGATGCAGGGTACATCACGTTGATTGTGGAGATTTAATCTGCTGCTCCTGAGGCTGCTGGGAGAGGTTTCCCTTTCTCTTCTTTGTTCACACAGCTCCTGGGGTTCAGCTTTGGATTTGGCCCTGCCTCTGCCTGTAGGTAACTCTCTGGTATCTGTTGTTCACTCAGAGAGGACGGGGTTAAAGTAGCAGCTGATTAGGGGGCTCTGGCTCACTCAGGCGGGGAGTAGGGAGGGGTACAGAATGCAGGGTTAGCCTGTGGCGGCAGAGTCCAGTGTGACGTTGCAAGAGCCTGAGGCATGCCATGTGTTCTCGCGGGGATGTTGTCCCTGGATCACGGGACCCCGGCAGTGGCAGGCTGCACAGGCTCCCAGGAGGGGAAGTGTGGATAGTGACCTGTGCTTGCACACAGGCTTCTTGGTGGCTGCATCAGCAGCCTTAGCATCTCATGCCCTTCTGTGGTGTCCACGCTGATAGCCGCACCTGGTGCCTGTCTCTGGAGCTCGTTTAGGCGGTGCCCTGAATCCCCTCTCCTCGTGCACCCCGAAACAATGGTCTTTTGCCTCTTAGGCAAGTTCCAGACTTTTTTCCTGGACTCCCTTCCAGCTAGCTGTGGTGCACTAGCCCCCTTCAGGCTGTGTTCACGTAGCCAACCCCAGTCCTCTTCCTGGGATCTGACCTCCAATGCCTTAGCCTGAGCTCCGAGCCCCCACCTGCCCCTGCCGGTGAGCAGACAAGCCTCTCAGGCTGGTGAGTGCTGGTCGGCTCTGATCCTCTGCTCGGGAATCTCTCTGCTTTTCCCCTCTGCAACCCCTGTTGTTGTGCTCTCCTCCGTGGCTCCATTGCTTCCCCCTGCCACCCCTTGTTTCTGCCAGTGAAGTGGTTTCCTAGTGTGTGGATACTCTTCCTCCTTCACAGCTCCTTCCCTCAGGTGCAGGTCCTGTCACTATTCTTCTGTCTCTGATTTTTCTTTTTTCTTTTGCCCTACCCAGGTACGTGGGGAGCTTTTTGCCTTTTGGGAAGTCTGAGGTCTTCTGCCAGCCTTCAGTAGGTGATCTGTAGGAGTTGTTCCACATGTAGATGTATTTCTGTTATATTTGTAGGGAGCAAGATGATCTCCACATGTTACTCCTCCACCATCTTGAAGGTCTCCCATCTTCTGCCCATTTTTTAATTGAATTGTTTGTTATTTTGATATTGAGCTCTATGAGCTGTTTATATATTTTGGAGGTTAATCCTTTGTCCATTGTTTCATTTGCAAATATTTTCTTCCACTCTAAGGCTTGTCTTTTTGTCTTGTTTATGGTTTCCTTTGTTGTGCAAAAGCTTTTAGGTTTCATTAGGTCCCATTTGTTTATTTTTGTTTTCATTTCCATTACTCTAGGAGATGGTTCAAAAAAGATCTGGCTGTGGTTTATGTCATAGAGTGTTTTTCCCATGTTTTCCTCTAAGAGTTTTATAGTGTCTGATCTTACATTTAGGTCTTTAATTTATTTGGAGTTTATTTTTGTGTTTTGTGTTAGGTAGTGTTCTGATTTCATTCTTTTACATGTAGCTGTCCTGTTTTCCCAGCACCACTTATTGAAGAGGCTGTCTTTTCTCCATTGTATTTTCTTACCTCCTTTGTCATAAATTAGGTACCATATGTGCGTGGTTTATCTTTGGGCTTTCTATCCTGTTCCATTGATCTATATTTCTGTTTTTGTGCCAGTACCATAGTGTCTTGATCACTGTAGCTTTGTAGTATAGTCCAAAGTCTGGGAGCCTGATTCCTCCAGCTCCGATTTTCTTTTCTCAAGATTGCTTTGGCTATTTGGACTCTTTTGTGTTTCCATAGGAATTGTAAAAATTTTTGTTCCCATTCTGTGAAGAATGCCATTGGTAGTTTGATAGGGATTTCATTGAATTTTTAGATTGCTTTGGGTAGTGTAGTCACTTTCACAATATTGATTCTCCCAATCGAAGAACATGGTATATTTCTCCATCTGTTTATGTCATGTTTGATTTCTTTCTTCAGTATTTTATAGTTTTCTGAGTACAAGTCTTTTGCCTCCTTAGGTAGGTTTATTCCTCAGTATTTTATTCTTTTTGTTGCAATGGTAAATGGGGTTGTTGCCTTAATTTCTCTTTCTGATTTTTCATTTTTAGTGTATAGGAATGCCAGAGATTTCTGTGCATTAATTTTGTATCCTGCAACCTTACCAAATTCATTGATTAGTTTTAGTAGTTTTCTGGTGGCATATTTAGAATTTTCTATGTATCGTGTCATGTCATCTGCAAACTGTGACAGTTTTACTTCTTCTTTTCCAATTTGTATTCTTTTTATTTCTTTTTCTTCTCTGATTTCCATGCCTAGGACTTCCAGAAGTTTGTTGAATAAGAGCGGTGAGAGTGGACCTCCTTGTCTTGTTCCTGACCTTTGCTTCTAAAATGTCACATAATAGGGTTGCTTTGCTCATTTTGATAGGACCTTCAGCAAAGTGCACTGTATTCTCTTGCAGGAAATGGAAACGCACCTTGTGAAGGGGTGAGCTTTCCACGAGCTTTGTGCTTTCCTTTTCTCAGGGAAAGAGTCTGTATGTCAGTTGCCTGGCCTTCCTCTGGGGCTTGGTTTTTAATCTCCAGGGAGGCGAGGCCAGCAAAATGTCATCTCTTCTCTTGCTAAGGAAAGAAGCTGTGAAACAGATCTTCATTGCTTACATGCCTTACGTTGCTTAGCACCAGCTATATCCATAACACCATGGTGAGTTTAAAATACTGCTCCATTGGAATAATTGTTAAAAGGGACTTTGATGCTCATAAATACTCCAGATAGGCATTGTGAAATTGTACCGATTTTTATCTTTAATTGGATTCATTCCCCTGAGAAAACTTAAGTTTATGGTTGTATGCCCAAATAATGCCCATCACTGATGTGGATTTTTTCTGCTATAAGTTCTAGGAATCTCTTATTTCAAAGAGGGGAAGAGAAAAGAGCTAACATATATTTAACAGCTTTTAAATATTAAGTGCTTTATCTATCTATCTACAAAATCAGTTGAGAACCCTTATGAGAGCCTTGGGAGGCAGGGAGCTTTAGACTCATCTTACATTTGAGTAACTTGATCAAGATTGTGTCCTAGGACATTTTGAAAAAGATTTATTTGATCATCTGTTTGCCAACTTAAGAACTGACCCTCTTGCTGTAACTAAACTGGAAATAGAGGAAATAATATATAGATAAGGGTTTTTGTAAGATCACTTTGGTACAGGTGCAAAAGAGACCAAGCCATGTGTTCCAGCTGAGAAGATCAGGTCAAGAGGAGGAAAATGAAAAGGAGGAAAATGTCCCAGAACACGAGCATTAACGAAAGTGAAGAGGCCTCTGCAGTCCTGGGCCCTTTTGCTTTTTTTTTTTTTTTTTTTTTTTCCTCTCGGTACGCGGGCCTCTCACTGTTGTGGCCTCTCCCGTTGCAGAGCACAGGCTCCGGACGCGCAGGCTCAGCGGTCATGGCTCACGGGCCCAGCCGCTCCGCGGCATGTGGGATCTTCCCGGACCGGGGCATGAACCCGTGTCCCCTGCATCGGCAGGCGGACTCTCAACCACTGCACCACCAGGGAAGCCCCCTTTTGCTTTGGAATGTGGATTTTTAAAGACATTTTTGGTCATATTTCTGTGAGGCTCATTTGTTTCCTGCTCTTCCTCTTGTCCCCTTTCTCCTTCTCTTTATTCAATACCTGCTGGCAAATAATAGTTCCTAAATTAGATTCCCTGTTACTTCCCAGCCTGGAGGGGAGAGAGGCACAGGCAGTACCCTCCTGGCAACTGTTTATGATATCTCCCCTTCCAGAGATTTGCTCTGTGGCCGCTTCAGTCCATTACCATCACTCCTTTTGCCCATAATGTTGGCAGCTCCCCAAGACCTAGGGAGGAAAAAACGCATCTGTAGATATGCAAACCTCAAAATCAAGAATTAGTTAATGAAATCACTTGCCCTTGCCTGTTACTGAATCCTGTCCCAGCTGGGATGGAAAAGAGCATTGGCCATGCTGTCAAAAGCACATCAGATTTCTCCACTGCTATTTCTTCCTTTCTTAACTAAAAACAAAACACCTCACACAACGATCAGACCAAAAAGAAAAAAAAAAAATGACACTAGTTGAGCACAAAGGTAGTTTGTACTGTTTTCATATTTCATGTGTTCAATCATATTTGTCTTAACAAATATGATTGGAAGTGGTACTTCTTCTTTTCCCACCTTCTGGCATGAGATTTATAGGTGAAGATAAAAATGCACTGGGCCTCCAGGAAAGGGCTCCCACTCTGCACGTATCCCTTCTCGTTGCCCTTCTCTTTCTCCTGCTAGCTTTATCTCTCTCTCTCTCTCTCTCTGACTCCCTCTTTCTTCAATCAGGGCTTAGAGAAATCTTTCACTCTTTTTTTGACAAGTGTCAGATAGACAGTATGAGCTCATTTAAGCTGAACTGTCTGGGGGAAAGTAAATTTGTTGAGGAGAACAGCCATTTGGATGACAAGTGCCAGGACACACAAGATGGCTCTTATCAGGCTCCCAGCTCACGTTCCAGGTGGCCTTTCTGTCTCTCTCCCCACTGTTCTTACTTGTTTACTGTTGACCGAAATGGAAACCTTGAAATACAAATGAAGTTGTTCTTGGAAGTTGCCAAGAAAAAGAGTTTGATAGTGACTCAGCCTAACAAGTCTATATCCCCCCATTATATATGCTTCTTATTACTGATGCTTCCCAGACCCGTTTGGGCACATATTTGAAGAAGCCTCTGTTGTGAGCTCTGCTAGTTGTTTAATAAACAGCCCTGTTATCTGAGCTGCAAAAATTTTGACATTTTGGGCAATCCCCAACCCTGGCTACGTTGGGCACTTCTTGCCAAGATGTGAGCAATATTCTTAATATTCTTCCCCATTTTCCTCCCAGTAAGGCTGATTTATTTTGGCTCTCACTTGCCAGACAGGGAACCTATGGACATAAATGTCATGGGAAGGTATTTAGTGGCAGGTGAGATATTTTTGGTCCATGTAAAACATTGTAAAATTCAAGACCAGGGCACCGTGGCAGGCTGTAATCTATGAATCGTTAAATTCTTAACATACCCTGAGAACAGGAAGAGAGAGATTAACCTTTGTAGACACAGGGGGAATTTCTCCTCTGAACACGCGTAATTCATGTGGCATTTGCTGTTTGCTTATGTTTGCAGTAAAATTCTTTCACTCAACCTTGCACTGTGCTGTTACTGGTCACTTAGGCCTTCTGAGAGAGCAACACAAGTTGATGTTTTAAGTACACAAACAAAGCAGATGTTTTTAATGGTGGGCATCAGTGTTTTGTGTTTTTTTTGTTGTTCAATATTTGGTTCACATGAGAACCTTTATTTTTTCCAGCCTGTAAGCTTTGGCTCTGAATTTACATGTTTTGGAGGTTTGATGTTGTTGCTAATTCAGTGATGAAATTTATTCATAGAAAAGGCTTATTGTGAGAGAAGAAATAAAGTACCAAATAGTGTAGACAACCCACACTTTTCTTTATTATTTATTTTTGCACTGAATGATATATCTGCTTGGTATTAGGAACCCCATAGTTGGGGCAAAGGCAATTGATGGCAATGTCATATTTATTTGGAGGTTGAAGTTTCATCAATAACTTCAGATGGAAATCAGAGAAAAAGACCTGTGAGCAACCCCATCTAGCTGTCACAACCCCCATGTGGCAAGATAGTACATTGTACTTCTGCTCTTCTCTCCAAGAGCTTTTGGGACTTTAGCACATGATTTATTATTATTATTAAAGACTTTATTTTTTAAGAGCAGTTTTAGGTTTGCAGCAACATTGAGAGGGAGATGCACAGAGATTTCCCATATATCCACTGCCCCTGTGCATGCATAACCCACCCCATGAACAACAGCACTCCCCAGAATGGTAAAAACGTCACCAAGGATTAGCCTTCATTGATGCATCATTAGCACGCAAAGTCCAGAGTTTACCTTAGGGTTCACTCTTGATATTGTACATTCTGTGAGTTTGGACAAATATATAGTGGCAGATATCCATCATTATAGTATCATACAGAAGATTTTCACTGCCCTAAAAATCCTCTGTGCTCTGCCTCTTCACCTCTCCTTGCCCCTACCCCTGGCAACCATGATCTTTCTAGTATCCGCATAGTTTTACCTTTTCCTGAATGCCATATAGTTGGAATCATACAGTATATAGCCTTTTCAGATTGTCTTCTTTCGTTTAGTAATATGCATTTAAGTTTTCCCCGTCTTGTCCTGGCTCAATTGCTTATCCCTTTTTAGTGCTAAATAATATTTCATTGTCTGTATGGCCCATAGTTTGTTTATCCATTCACTTATTGAAAGAGATCTTGGTTGCTTCCTAGTCTGAGCAGTTATGACTAAAGCTGCCATAAACATCTGTGTGCAGGTTTCCGTATGGATATAAGTTTTCAACTCTTTTGGGTACATACCTTGGGGCATGATTGCTGGATTTTGTCATAAGAGTATATTTAGTTTTGTAAGAAACTGCCAAAGTGCCTTCTGAAGTGGTTGTATCATTTTGCATTTCCACCAGCAGTGAATGAAAGTTCTTGTTGCTCCATATCCTTGCCAACGTTTGGTGTTGTCAGTGTTTTAGATTTTGGCTATTCTAATAGGTTTATAGGGTTATCTCATTGTTGTTTTAATTTGCATTTCCCTGATGACATATGATGATGAGTAGAATCTTTTCATATATTTATATGCCACCTGTATATCTGAGGTGTTTGTTAAGGTCTTTGGCCCATTTTTATATTGAGTTTTTGTGTTTTTTTTATTGTTGAGTGTTAGGAATTCTTTGTATATTTTGGATAACAATTCTTCATCATATGTGTCTTTTTTCCCCAATCTGTGTCTTGTCTTATAATTCTCTTGGTGTTATCTTTCACAGAGCAGAATTTTTAATTTTAATGAAGTCAAGTTTATCAATTATTTCTTTTATGGATCGTGTCTGTGATGTTGCATCTAGAAAGCATAGCTATAACCAAAGTCATGTAGGTTTTCTCCTATGTTATCTTCTAGGAATTTTAGAGGTTTGTATTTTACATTTAAGTCTATGATACATTTTGAGTTAAGTTTTGTGAAGGGTATAAGGTCTGTGTCTAGATTCATTTTTTTGGTATGTGAATGTCCAGTTGTTCTAGCTTCTTTTGTTGAAGAGGCTATCTGCTCCATTGTATTGCCTTTGCTTCTTTGTCAGAGATCAGTTGACTATACTTATGAGCCTATTTCTGGGCTCTCTATTTTGTTCCATTGGTCTATTTGTCTGCTCCTGCACTAATACCACACTGTTTGATTACTGTAGCTTTGTAATAAGTCTTAAAGTTGAGTAGTGTCAGTCCTTCGGCTTTGTTCTCCTTCAATATTATGTTGGTTATTCTTAACACTTTATTTTTGACAAGTTTAGATTTATGGATTTTAAGGACATACCAGATTAACAGATGTAGTAATGATAGAGGGCATTTTTGACATTGAGGGAAGAGACAAGAAAACTAAAGTGTAGCCACAAAACTGGATTGCCGTACCTACAACGGTGGAAATTCATAAGAATAACATTGAGTCACCCAGAAAAGTTGTATTGTGTCTTCTTTTTAAGAAACAGAGTAGGGGAACTGAAGGCCCAGTAAAAGTGTTGTAGCAAGAAAGGAAGTGGATCAGGGCTCTCCAAAGAAACAGAACTAATAGGATCTATCATCTATCTATCTATCACCTATCGTCATCTGTCTAACCTTATTTATTAGTACAAGGAATTGGCTAATGCAATTATGGAGGCTGATTAAGTCCCAAGAGCTGCAAGCTGGAGACCCAGGAGAGTTACGTCTGAAGGGCCAAGTACCAGGAGACCCAATGTTGTAGTTCCCACCCAAAGGCTGCAGGCTCAGGACCCAGGAGGAGCCAATGTTTCAGTTTCAGTCTGAAGGCAGGAGAAAACTGATGTTCCAGTTTGAAGGCAATCAGGTAGGAGAAATTCTCTCTGACTTGGGGAGAGTCTGTCATTTTATTTTATTTAGAACTTCAACTGATTGGGTGAGACCCGCTCATATTAATTTTATCCAGAAACACCCTCACAGAAATACCCAGAATAATGTTTGACCAAATATCTGGCACCTCATGGCCCAGTCAAGTTGACACTTAAAGTCAACCACCTCAGCCCTCTTTCTCATCATCAGGGCTGTCTGATGAGACAGAGATAAGGAGATGTCTTCCTATCTCTGGACAACAGGTGGCTGCTAAGAAGGTCCAGGAAAAGGAGACGGATGGTATCATGTTATGGGCCCACTAGTCCAGGGCAAAGACAGTAAATCCAGCCCTGATAGGAGAATGCTTGGTTCTGGGAAATAGGTAGATTAGCTTCTAAATTATGTAATTCATTCATTCATTCATTCTTTTTTTTTTTAATTCCAGCCTCAATTCATATATTACTTCCTTGGGGGGCTGTCCCTAGACAGTGTCTAAAGTAGTCCTTTCAGCTGCTCTCATTTATTCATTCTCAAAAATTTATTGAGGGCCTGCACTGTGAAAGGCATTGAGGATTCAACAATGACTGTGGGTAACAGACAAGGACCCTGCCCTGGTGCATCTTATACAATAATGGGCCCAGATAGAAACAAATGAACAGATAAAGAATGTAATTTCTGATAGTGTTATATGCAGTAACAAATAAAACAGGTTAATGCAGTAGAGTGTAGACTTGGGCACAGTGGTGGTTACATTAGCTATACTGGCCAGGGAAGGCCTTTCTAGAACATCACATTCAGCTTGGATTTGAGTGATGAGAAGAAACTGTCCATTCAGAAACCTGGGGGAAGAGACTCTTGGGCAGAGGTAACAACTAGTGTGATAGCACAACAGGGAGAATCATTTGACCTATTCTAGACACTGAACAGAAGCTGATGTGCCTGCGACAGAGGGAGCAAGGGGGAGAGAGGTAGGAAGTGGCTAGCAGAGAGGTTGGCAGTGCCACATCTTCATAAAAGGTCATAGAAGCCTTGGTTTGGAGCTTGCATTTTACCCTAATGGAAATGGGTTTTAACTAGAAGAGTAGTATAATCTGATTATGATTTAGCAAATCACTGACCTCTGGGTGGGACACGGATTGTGGGGAGCAGGAATGGAAGTAAGAAGACCAGACATTTAGGAAAAGCTGTTGCAAGTGTCCAGGTGAGACATTATGATACCTGGATTATGGTAATAGCAGTGGAGATGTTGGGCCGTGGTCAGATTTGGCTGTTAAGTAGGCAGAGTCTTCAGGGCTTGCTGATGGATTGGATGTGGGAGGTGAAGAAAATAAAGGATTCACAGGTTAATGTTAGGTTTTAGTTTCTTAATGGCATTTATTTTAATTTGAAATTATCTTGTTTATTTATTTGTATACTTCTTTGCTGGTTTTCTCCTCCCGCCAGGCTATAGGTACAGTGAAAGAAGGAACCTCGCTTATCTTATTAGATACTAAGGAATTGCCTTAGCCTCAGCATCTACAACAGTGCCTGATGCCTTGAATGTGTGCATATATAAATATTGATTGAATATTTTGTATGGACCAGGCCTGTCTTAAAGCTGAAGTACAAAGGAGGACAAGAAAGAAATGACCTCTACAGACATGTAGCCTGCATTCTGGTGGAAGAGATAGATAACAAACATGTAAACCAAGTTGTTTCAGATTTTGATAAGTGCTGTGTTGAAAAAAGGATAAACAGGGTGGTTAAGGAAACACATCTTCTTTAGTTCTTTTGTTGTTCTACATATGTTCACTAGATCGTAACTTCCATGAAAGCGAGGTCTAGGTCTTATATTCTTTGTATAGTGCTAAGCAGATAATATGTCCCCAGGAAATACAGGTCATGCCTGGAACCCATGCTTGGTTCCTGGTGTGCCTTAGGTACCTGTTTTGTTATCTGTGCAATGTGACCAGCTAAGGAAAGTGGCCAAGCCTCTCCTTTCTTATGTAGGTCAGCAATACTTAGACCTGTGGATCTCTTCCTGGACAGGCCTGTATATTTACACTAACTGCTCCCCTGGCTTTGGTTGTTACTAGGCATGGGCAGTCCACCTATGGACTCGTGTAGCCACACACAGCCTTGCTGCAAATTTAGCAGAAGGTGGTGCCTCAAGGTCAGTAGGGAAGAATTAAATCTGTAAGGGGAATACACTTAGGCCAGTAAACACGGTGCACCAGAAAATAGTGCCCAAAGGGATCTGAGGAGCATCTGCATGTTTATTAAGAAGCAAAGAAAACGCCTCCTCTTCCTCTATTAAAGGAACGCACTTAGACCTCCTCTTATGAAGTCGTTTCCTCTATGGCATCTGCTTTGAGCCGAAGATTTTCAAATGAGCTTTGTTTGCCCTTAAGCAATCACTTCCCTCAGATAAGGATGCAAAATCAGGGGAAACTTTTCACTAGGTTATTGGTCAGCTATCAAAACGAAAACTGAAAAATCTTCCCCGACTGGAGTAAGCATGGAATACTTTGGTAGCACAGCATTTTTCACTTGTCCATTTACAAACTGCTGTATTCATTTTAGCCAGAACAGACTTTTTGTTTGTCAGGTTGTCGATACATATTTATTCGTGCTTCCTGTATACTGGTCCTCCACTGGGAAGCATTCCCCACACTTTGCCTTCTTGTTACTCTTCCTGTGCCTGTGTTTTTCATAACTCAAGGTCACTGGCCCATTTAGTATCTTGAGGAGGAAAGGGAAAGCAAAGCTGATCAGAAAGCAGACCGGGAAGAGGTGAGTCACGGCGATTCTTATGCTGTGGAAGTGTGAACTTAGCAGAATGCTAAGCAGACAGTAGATACTCAATTCATAATGAATGGTTTGATGGTTTCAGTGAATGGTGCCCCGTGGAGTGAATGTTTTCTTGCAAAGCACTATGGTCAGAGGTCTCTTCATTTTGGTTTAGATCATAAACGAGTGTAGAGAACCGCCCATGTATGGACCCTCTGCTAGAAGTGAGGCAGGACACTGAGATCCACCTGACACACTATCTGTCCTCTGGGGCCTCAGTTTTGAGTGCAGAAAAGATGTGAACATGAACATTATATCTCAAGGAAGCATGTACTTAGAGAAATATGAAGTCTTGTGAGAACACAAGGGAGGGAGATATTCATACTTTTGGGGGGAATCCAGGCTTTACTAGATATCCTTCTGTACACTTTCCCCCAGATTTTAATTTTGAGTATTCCTCTTGGGTTATTAGTTTTCTCTAGCTTGTGGCAGACCTCATCAAGACTGGTACATGTGCTTATGTTTGCTTTTATCAGATAATCTTCTACCTGCTTTGAGTTTACCCTTTGTTTCCAATTACTTAACTTCTGAGTTATTTGCACAGTAGGGTCAAACATCCTGAATGTTACTCTTTTATTCCGACCCAAATGAAAATCACTAATGCAAAATTGTATTAACAAATGAGTATGACTAAAATCACCATTGCGGACTTCCCTGGTGGCGCAGTGGTTAAGAATCCGCCTACCAACGCAGGGGACACGGGTTCAAGCCCTGGTCCGGGAAGATCCCACATGCCACAGAGCAACTAAGCCCGTGTGCCAGAACTATTGAGCCCACGCTCCAGAGCCCGCAAACCACAACTGCTGAGCCCATGTGCCACAACTACTGAAGCCCACGTGCCTTG
The DNA here is from genome assembly GCF_008692025.1 of Phocoena sinus. Taxonomy (NCBI): domain Eukaryota; kingdom Metazoa; phylum Chordata; class Mammalia; order Artiodactyla; family Phocoenidae; genus Phocoena; species Phocoena sinus. Next base: position 40,815,586 of record NC_045779.1, read on the forward strand.
AGCCCATGCTCCGCAACAAGAGAAGCCACTGCAATGAGAAGCCTGCACACCGCAACGAAGAGTAGCCCCCACTCACCGCAGCTAGAGAAAGCCCGCACGCAGCAATGAAGACCCAACGCAGCCATAAATAAATAAATAAATTTAAAAGAAAATGTTAAAATCACCATTGCTAGGGTAGTTAGTTAAGAAGAGATCTCCCACTCTTTCTACTCCTTCTACCAGCTTCTTTCCTTTTATCCTGTCAAGGCAAATAGGTTGCTGGCTCACTAATTTTCCAGATGTTGTAACTGTTTAGTGTTTAGAAATATTTTTTTTTAATTAATTAATTTTTGGCTGTGTTGGGTCTTTGTTGCTGCACGTGGGCTTTCTCTAGTTGTGGCCAGTGGGGGCTACTCTCCATTGTGGAGCATGGGCTTCTCATTGCGGTGGCTTCTCTTGTTGTGGAACACAGGCTCTAGGTGCATGGGCTTCAGTAGTTGCGGCACGCGGGCTCAGCAGCTGTGGTTCGCGGGCTGTAGGGCGCAGGCTCAATAGTTGTGGCGCACGGGCTTAGTTGCTCCGTGGCATGTGGGATCTTCCCGGACCAGGGCTTGAAGCCGTGTCCCCTGCATTGGCAGGTGGATTCTTAACCACTGCACCACCAGGGAAGTCCCTAGAAATATTTTTATATCAGTTTATGTAGTACTTACTTTATTGCTTTTATTTTTGCTTTCTTTTCTCTTGTCATTTATGTTTTTCTCTTTGTATGCCTAATAATTTTTGTATGAATGCCAGACATTTTTAAAAAAAGCTATAGAGGCTTCATAGATTTACCTTTCCTCTGCTAGACAGATCAAGTTGAGGGACTGATCTTCTTAATCCAACCACAGACTAAGTTTTATCAGGATAGGTTGCAATTTTGTTAAGACTCAGACTACTTCCAGTTCTCCCTGTTTTTTAAGCATGGCCCCCTAGGGCTTTCAGTCAAAACACTGGTAGACCTTTGACTCCTTAGCTCTGAGAGAATGCAGAACTTCTGGTATGCACTTGAGATATTTTGGCTTAACTGGCTACTTTTATGCCCTGTGCAAATTCAGAATTTGACAGATAACTTGATGGGCAGACCAGCTCTGTGGTCAAGGCCCCTCACATCTCCAGTTTTGTCACTGAAGTCCAAATGACTGCCAGAGGATCTGATGGTTTCTCTGTCCTAGTAGCTGTCCTCTGCTTGGGCCTACCCTGAGTCTATCCTCTAGACCCTCTAGAGTGAGCCAGCTCAGGAGTGGCAAATGACCCCCATGGGAAGCTGCTTAAACTGAGGTCACCTCTGAAACCTTTCTTTCTTCCTGGAATTTTACTTTTTCAGTTGTCTTTGCTTCAGTAATGCTCTAATATCTTTAAATATATGATTTTTGTAATTTATTTGATTTTTCTTATGGTTTATAGTGGGAAAGTTGGCCTGCTATGAATAACTCATTTTACCCAGAAGTAGAATTTCTCTCTCCTTGTTTATAACTCCTACAGATTATTTCATTGCATGATATACTATCTTCTATAGTTTATTTAACCATCTCTCTGTTTATGGACATGCTTATTATTTCTAGTTTTTCATTGTTACAGTCTTGCAATTAAAATTAAAGTACATGCATCTTTGTGTACTTATTTGAGTATGGCAGTTACTAATATCTGAAAATTCTAGATTGAAAAATACGGATTTTTTTTTCCCCCCTTTTTTTCCTTGCGGTATGTGGGCCTCTCACTGTTGTGGCCTCTCCCATTGCAGAGCACAGGCTCCAGACGCACAGGCTCAACGGCCATGGCTCACGGGCCCAGCCACTCTGCTGCATGTGGGATCTTCCCGGACCGGGGCACGAACCCGTGTCCCCTGCATCGGTAGGTGGACTCTCAACCACTGCGCTACCAGGGAAGCCCCGGATTTTTAATTTTGTTAGAGATTACCAAATTGTTCTCCAAAACAATTTAAATTAGATTCTCAGAGGCTTTCTGTCAACTAGATCAATACTTTTTAGGTCTGCATCTGATCTAGTACCAAATAGTTCCACTAGGAACATGGAGAAGCCTATTAACTCTTTCAGAGACACTGAGCACATGGAGGGCTTACGTATGTTGCCGCTGCCACTCTGACCCTGATGCTCTCCTGAGGGCACATTCAGAACTTTTACAGTGTCTTAGATGAGCATGCAGTGGGTTACAATAGTTCAACATATTCGCTAAGACACCAGGGGAGTGATATCAACACTGAGGAGACAGCAGAAAAAAACATCACCAAGAATAGCATATTTCCGATGCAGGCAATTCCCCAGGTGGAAGGCTTAGCTATTACTGCACTGAGAGGATACTGGCCACTGCTTCAAAGCTGTGGGGACTGCTTTTTATTCATATCAGTGATTTTTTTCATGTGCTTTTTGCTGTAAAATCAATCCTTTGGATGGTTCACTCAGTGCATTTGAATACCTTTTCAGGTTCCCTAACGCTCCTTGGCCCAGTAGCAGTTCCTTTTCTTGCCAGGGCACAGAGGGTGTGAACGTAGCTTCTTCTAGGCATTTATTGGTATTGAGCAGTGGGAAGGGTTGGAGCCAGTAAACATGGGGTGCGCAAGTGTGTTCAGCCTGTAGGAGCTCCTCCAGTTCATAGGATAGATCTGCTGGGATAGTTATCTTGGGTCTCCTTTCACTCCAGGGTAGAATTAAGCTCTTGGCTGAATAGATAGGAGGTAGGGATAAATCTCAGGGCTCTGGACACTTAAGCTAAAATTCTAAAGGAGAATTCCTTATTCCTTTTATCCTTTGCAATAGCTTAGCTTTAGGCGGCGTTCATAGATTATTGTACTGAAATAAGCTGTAGTGCTTATTTTCAAAACTAGCAAATGGGTTTTCAACGTGAGTTTTCCTGGTAATACACGCTGGTTTATTTTGAATTTTAAAAATTTGGATTTCGATTTAGTGATGTCATTTTAATTCTTTGAAATATAGTGGAGAAGGGGTCAGAAAGAAAGCAGTCTCTTTTCTAGACTCATTCATTTATTCACTCTTGGTTAAGCAGTTATTAAAATCCTCCTATCCATTAGACATTGGGCTTTGCATTAGTGGTAGACAAATGAATAAGGCTGTGATACTTTTGTTGGTGCTGTGTCATAAAAATTGCCTAGATTGAATTCTAAGCCAGCATGAGCATCTTAGAGTGTAGAAAATAGAAACCAAACAGATACTCCATTTGGGATCAAAATTGCACAGCCAGTTGTCTAAGAAAGTGCGCTGCTTTTTACCAGTAATTCAGAATCTTATGACTAACACTAAGTAGAAAACTGAGAAGAGCAATGAAAGAGGCAAGAAGTTAATGGAATGGGGACAGAGCTGAGAGGACAAAATTTGAACAGAAGGAGGAAGAACAACAGGGATTGAGGAGGGTTGTTTAGGTCACTAAGCTTACAAGATCTTCTATTTCCCAATTAGTACATTGTGACCCTGAAGACATAAGGGCGTGACAAGGGTATCACTGGGGTGTGGTAAATTCTTCACAGTCTCACTTCCCTTTGCTAATTCTGGCATCAGAGTTGTTGCAGAGAACGTGCTCAACAGTGTATGGAGATACATCTTAAACAGGTGTGCTTATTCTTAAGAAAACTTGATATGTTTAAATTCAGGTTTATTTACTTTACAAAAATTAGATGATTACCCAGAATGCCTGGCACCCAGTGTTACCCACACTGGGGATGTACATGACAAACACTCTGGTCCAGCACTCTGAGACTAAGAAGCCTTGAGGGAAGGCAGGCTGGGATATAGCCAACCATGATATAAGATAGGATATGATTAAGACTTTAAAGGAAATGCGAGCAAAATACTGTGGGCATTCAGGGGAAAAGTACTTCTGGTTGTTTGGTAATTGAGTAGAGGGAGGAAGGCAAAAAAATCAGAGAAGTTTTCATGAAGGAGAGAGTATTTTAACCTATCATGGAAGATGGTTTAAATGTCAATATGTGATAGATCTCAACAGGGCTGGAGGATATGGACATTAGGTGTGAAGTAACAGCAGAACAAAGCTTTAGAAGTAGAGCTTGTATGATGACTATTGGTGTGTTATGGGGTGGGGGATGGGGATGGAGGATGCAGAGAAACAATGTACTTTGGGGTCACACAGATACGTCTTCAGATCCTTTCTTCTCATAAATATTGGACTATGCCCCTGTTACTTAGCCTTTCTGAATCTCAATTCCCTCATCTTTAAAATGAGGACAGTAATATTGGTTTTTTGGTTTTCTGTGTGTGTTTGATTTTTTATTTTTTGGTGAAGATTGGTCCTAATCTATGTAAATCTTTGGCTCTCAATAAATGGTAGCAAACATTGGAGAGCCATTGAAAAGTTTTGACTAGGTGATATGATGAAAGTTTAGAATTGGAAATTTTATTCTGATAGCAGTGCTGATGGCTAGCTTCACTGTAGAGATAAGATGTGAAAGCTTAGCGCAGTTAGTCATGGAGAATGGTGTCAGACCCTACTAGTCACACCTGAGTATCTGTTCTTTCTCCTTTCAATTTTTAGCTGGAAACATGGCCATCTAAAACAAAGACTATCTTTCCCGTCTTTCCTTGTGGCTAGGTGGGGCAGTGTGACTATGTTCTGGCCAGAAGTATCATGCAGTAGTATGCCTAAAAGATGGCTGGCACACATCCTTTTTTTCCATTGCTTCTTCTGTTCTGCTACTTAGATAATCTGCCATCTTGGTAGGTCTAGATGCTCATTTGGATCCTAGGAATAGTGGAGAGGTAAACTAGAAGGAGTCTGAGTCCCAGAAGACTTCACAGGCCACATTTGTCATATCAGCCCTAGACTAATTCCACCAGACTTCCACATGAGAGAGGATTAAACTCTCTTATTGAAGCCACTGAAAATTTGAGATTCTGTTACTTGCAGTAGAATCTAATCCTAGCCAACTCAGAGATGGAGGGGAAAATGAATAGGAGTTTACTTTCTAGGAGTTCAAGCCAATGGCAGTTACAGGAATGTAAAGGAAACATGTTTGGAACAGGGGAAGGATGATGCTTTTGGTTTAGGGTCCAATCCAGATGTAGATGTCAGATGATTAGAAACCAATGTTCGGAGCCTGGAAGAGTGGTCAGAATTGGTGATATAGACTTGAAGTGGGAACCAGGCCTCTAAATAGCTCTGATAATTGAATATATGGGAGGGGATGAAATTTCCAAGGAAGAAAAATGTAGAAAGAGTGTAAAATGAGTGCAAAAAACTGAAGGCTGACACTGGACGAGGTCTCTGTTCATGGGGCGGGGGGTGGCAGAGGCAACAGAGATAGGAAAGTTAGGTAGAAGGAGATGCATATTGATGGTTGAGGGTTAAAGGAAGAAGAATTGAGACTGGATGGTGAAGTTTATTTCTTTTGTACATGTCAGGAAATGTGGGAGAGGAAAAGGAATTCCCTGGTTACTCATAGTCAAGAAGGTACTGATTATATGTGTTTATTTGTTAATGAATAAAAGGCTACTTTGTTGAATGTTTCAGGGAAGCCTTTCATTCCAGCCCATGGAGTCGTTTTCTGCTTTTAATGCTTGCTTACAGCTTTGGTAGGCTCTTCTCAGGTGAGCAGCTGCGTACCAAAATGTCTCACTGACAGAATTGCCAAGGAATTCCATGGAGGATGGATGGTCTTGGTTGGAAAGTTACTTAATGGCTTTGAAAGTAGTGAGCAGATGATCATGCTGCTTAAGCAACAAAGCTTGAACGCTGAGAACTCATGTTTTTAGTGTTGGCATCAAATAAAATGAATAACAAATTGTATTTTACACATTGTAATAGTACGCATAATTGTTACCGGTCTTCAGGATAACAGGTCACATGGTAACTGGTAGAAGCCAGTATTACTTTTGCCTGGACACACACCAGGCATTGGTGGGGATAGCTGCAAGAGGGATAATATTGAGAAATGTGAGGGAAAGCATGGCTTGTGCCAAGAGAAAGTGTTGGAGGAGGTGGGTACCTATCCCCTCCTATTTCTTAACCAGCTTGTTCTAGAGCTGGAGGCCCAGAGTGCCTTGCCCCCAGTCAAGCCCACCAAAGGACCTAGTGGGTCTACCTGCACTAGTCTCCATGTTCCAGGGCCAACCATATTCTCTCAGTTGGAGAAGATGGAAGATACTGCCATCTGTGGTTCCCTGATTTCCTGAAAGTTCTTTGAGACTTTATGTATGACCCTGCCCAAAGCTTTTTTTTCCCTCTCAGCAGGAGAGAAAGAGGCTACAGACCGCAGAAACTTCAGAAATTTTGATTATCTGCACTCATCAGGACTCTAAAGGCACAGGTCTGTGAGTGTAAAGGTTACAGGAATCGTGGGACAGAGTTTTGGTCTGAGCAGCAGTGTCCAAAACAGCTAGTGTTCCATGATTTGAAAGATGAAACAGTGCAGAGTTATGGACTGTAAGAAACCCCAAAGGGTTTTTTGATAACAAAATATCACATTTGCTGTTTTATCATCTAAACCCAGAGGAGTGCCTCAATAAATATTTGTTAAATTAATTTTGGGTAAATATTCTTATTTCAGAAATATTGAAAACTGCATCCTAGATCTACCTTGTCCTCTCTGTATTTTCAAACATAAGGAAATGAGCACGAATAGCTAACTGGAGCGATAGGGTGAGGGATGAGGCATAGAATGGGGAGTGAGAGGTAGCATGTCTTCCCCATAAACATAGGTATTGGCAAAATCGTGGTTCAGATTTCACTTCCTTTAACTACTAGTTGTGTGATATTGAGCAAATTACTTAACTTTGAGCCAGAGTTTCTCCATTTAAAAGAATTGGAGTAACAATACCTACCTTATATGATTGTTGGGAAAAGTAAAAAAAAACTATGAGGACCTGCTTCCTGCTTAGTAATTTCTAAGTGACAGTGCAAATGTTAGATGTTATTGTTGATGCTAACAGCAGTGTAATAAAATACTAACAATTGGAGCACTTGCCAAGGAGTAGGATCCATGGAGGAAGGCATGAGTGCAAAGCTTGTGTGGAATGTATGGGCTTTGGGCCTCTGGATATGTAGAAAGGCGAGTGGCTCCAAAAAATAGAATGATGACGATGGCTGCCATTTTAAATTACGGTGGACCAGGAATTTTGTATAGCTATTCTGAAGACTCACTGACACTCTGAGCTAGATATTACCTCCATTTCACAGATGAGAGATCTGAGGCTGAGCCTGCCTGTGAAAGCTGCTCTAGGTCATACCGTTAGTTAGTGTCAAAGCTGGATTTGACTCTGGTTGCTCTGGTTCATATGTTGACCCTGCCTCTCCAGGATTCAACATGGAATCAACAGTTCCCTGAATGACAGCTGAGCTCTGTCCAGTTCGAATGCTTCAAAATCCTAGCTGTCTCACTCAGCAAAACGCTGTGAGTCTGTCCGGAGTAGAGAGGCAAGTGTTGAGAGTAAGCCACCATAGCAAGCTAGGTCTATCTTTGGGGAAAGGAGCATAGAAGGAGGCTCTGCTAGATCTAACTTAACTTTGAGCAGCACATGGATGATGTGCTGAGATACTCAGGTATCCCTTTCCTTAACAAGTGCATCTGAGAGGAGCCCAGCAGGTGTGTGGTCGATATGCTGCCCTGTGGAGGGTGGCCATTTATTGAATTCCTATTCCACTCAGCTTCAGTTCATTTGACTTTTGAGGGGTTGCAACATGCCCTTGCCTCTTAGGCTGCACTTTCTCTAGAGTTGCTGTGTGACTGATTCTTTGTCAGACTTAGAAGTTCAGATGATATTGATTTTAAATAGACCCATGGGGTTTGAGAACAGTTAGAGTACAGATGAGGAGAGGTTAAGTTTTTCCTAAACTCAAGTTGTCAGTAGTAAACTCATCATCCCCTAGTAAGGGACATAATCATGGATATAATAATGTATGTTTTTTCATTCATTTATCCATCAAACATTTATTAAAAGCCTACTGTGCATTGCAGTGTGTACTAAATGCTAGACATATAGAGATAAATATATAAACAATACCTGTCCTAGGGGGCGAAGTAGAGAGCCTGAGTGGCTCTCTACTGAGGGTGGCATTCAGGTTAGTCTGGGAAATAAATGCTCAATGAGGGTGGCATTCAGGTTAGTCTGGGAAATAAATGCTCAATGATCTTTTGCAAAAATGTGAAATTTTTTTTTCTTTAGAGGACATGAATCACATTTGTTTTATTCACAGTTGTAGCCTATCTCTTTTGACTTAGCACAGAATTTGGCTTAGCTGAGTACCCAAGATGTTTTGTGAAATGACTTATTAATAATATTTCTCATATTTTATTATTATAATATATTATTAATAATTCTAATTACATGATCAAGTGGCCAGAATGAGTTAATTTAACCCATGACCTCTTTTTACTCCCTTTAGTGAGCTAGAAAATTTTGGTTGCCAAAGTCAACCTGGTAGCCAAATGTTTAAATTCTGGTAATTAATGATTGTACTTAGTCACAGGTTTGGTGAATGATTTATTTTTAATAAAAGCAGAAGGCTGTGACAAGCTCAGCAAATCTGTTGGTGGTTTTAAGACGTTACACCAGGTTGCTTAGGAAAATTTCCCAGCAAATGAGACCTGTTAGGTTATATAAGATTCTTGTAAGACAGCTAGGAAAATAACTTTAAAAATTACATCTATCTTTTTATTTAACAGCAGAAATTACATGAAAAAAGGTAAGATTATGGGAAATTTATTAGCTATTTGGTGACTTTTTTATGATTTAAAAGAGTAATAGATATTAATTTCTCACAGAAGCTTAATTATTGTTTTAAAAGTAGAAATACTAGTTTCTGTTTGATTACTACTTTTTTTAGAGTAACTTCCATCTACTTTTCGATGGTTTTAGTTACCCTTACCTTTAAAATTAAAACTATAAATTTAAGGCTAAATACCTCAATGTAGTGTTTATGGAATTGATTAAAATATATAGAATGTTCCAGTGCACTCTGAAACCACAACAAGTACCAGAGATTTGATGTTTGAAAAGTGTTTTAATCAGTGTTAGATTTGGAATTATTGCCAGCTGATTCCTGAATTTTCAGGCCTAGGCCTTAGGAACACATTATCCAGATGTTTATAAAATGCCATTTTACTAATGTCCTGTTTATACTTTGTGGTTAAAAAAAAAAAATCTGTCTACTTCAAAGTACCAGATGAAAGTATTTTACATCAACTAAATATTATACTCGAGCTGTTCTTCAGCCCTTCACACCCACCCTTCTGCCTTAAAGGGACTTATTCCATATTATCACCTATTTTCTCCACGTTTGACAAAAATTCAGCCTGTTTTTGTGTGAATGCTATGTCCTTGGTAATGCTTCTTGTACCTGCCCTAGCTCTCCTAGTTTACTCAAAATATATTCTGTCTTTGAAAGAAAAGCTTAATTTCCCAATTTCTTAAGCCAGATTATTAATTGAAACTATGTAAAATGAATGGAGGAACACCCATTAATTCCTCAAAACTCAGCAGCATAATCTAATCCTTTGAAAAATCTCTCTGCTTAACTCATCATTATTAATCAGTTTAAGACAATTTAGAAAGGTATATAGGGAGAAAGAAGTAGAAAAAAGAGGGGAATAAGGCAATATTAAAGCTTACACTTTATATTCAGGTTCAGAGGATAAAAAAACTTTTACCTTTTCATCTGTTTTTTGAGTCATTTTTTGCTGCATAAATTTGCATATATACCATTGGGGTTAGAGTATATGCACACTTTTGAAACATGTTTTAACTGTTTTCTTGTGTCACTAAATATTCATCAAAATATAGTGTTTAATGGCTGCATAGTTATTTGTGTGATTTTACCATCCTTTATTTTGTTTTTCCTATCTTCTTATGGTGCCCAGTCTCAGTCCCCTCATGATTCCCATCTACCTTTTGTCTTCCCTTAGTCCCTCTTGGCTCTCTATGGTATTCAGAGTTGAAAACAATGGTCATGAAGCCCTCACTGAGGTCAGGAGAACAATGCATGAATAAAGTGAGACTATCTACAGAGATAGAAAATGTAAGAAAATACCAAACAGAAATCACAAAGCTGAAGAATACAATAACTCCACTAAAAATTTCTATGAGGGGTTCAATAGCAGACAAGATCAAGCAGAAAAAGGAATCAGTGAACTTGAAGACAGGGCACTGGAATTTATCCAATCAGAGCAGCAAAAAGAAAAAAGAAAGTAAAAGAGTGAAGACAGCTTAAGGGACTTATGGGAGACTATCAAGAGGACCAATGTTTGCATTATAGCAGTTCCAGAAAGAGAAGGAAGAAAGAAAAGGGCAGAAAGCTTATTCAAACAAATAATGGCTGAAAACTTCCCTAACCTGGGGAAAGAAACAGACATCCAGATACAGTAATCCCAGAGAGCTGCTCTGTAGAAGAAGAATCTAAAGAGACCCACACTGGGACACATTATGATCACACTGTCAAAAGTTAAAGCCAAAGAGATAATCTTAAAAGCAGCAAGAAAAAAACAGCTTGTTATGTACAAGGGAACCCCAATAAGATTAAAGCCATATTTTTCAGCAGAAACTTTACAAGCCAGAAGGAGTAGCATGATATATTCAAAATTTGGGAAGAAAAAAACCTGTCAACCAAGACTACACTACCTGGTAAAGTTGTCCTTCATAATTGAAGGAAAGATAGAGTTTCTAGACAGGCAAAATCTGAAAGGTTTCATCATCACTAGACCAGCCTTACTAGAAGTGTTGAAGGGAATTCTTCAAGATGAAATTAAAAGATGCCAATTAGTGATAGGAAAACTTAAGAAAGTATAAATCTCACTGGTAAAGGTAAATATGTAGTTAAATTCAGAATACTCCAGCGTTGTAATGGTGGTGGGCAAATCACTTATAAATCCATTATGAAGGTTAAAAGACAAAAGTAGTAAAATAGGGGCTTCCCTGGTGGCGCAGTGGTTGAGAGTCTGCCTGCTAATGCAGGGGACACGGGTTCGAGCCCTGCTCTGGGAGGATCCCACATGCCGCGGAGCAACTGGGCCCGTGGGCCACAACTACTGAGCCTGCGCGTCTGGAGCCTGTGCTCCACAACAAGAGAGGCCGCGATAGTGAGAGGCCTGCGCACTGCGATGAAGAGTGGCCCCCACTCGCCGCAACTAAGAGAAAGCCCTCACACAGAAACAGAGACCCAACACAGCCAAAAATAATAAATTAAAAAAAAAAAAGTAGTAAAATAACTATAACTACAAAAATCGATTAATGTGTACACAAGGTAAAAATATATAAATTGTGACATCAAAAATAAAATGTGGGTTGGGGGAGGGAGTAAAAATGTAAAGCTTTAGTATGTGTTTGAAGTTAAGCTGTTATGAGTTTAAAATAGACTGTTATAAACATAAGATGCTTTATGTAAGCCTCACTGTAACCACAAAGCAAAAACCTGTAGTAGATACATAGAAGATAAAGAAAATGATTCTAAGCATAACATTACTGAGAATCATCAAATCACAAAGGAAGAGAACAAAAGAAACAAAAGAATTACAAAATAGCCGGAAAACAATTCACAAAACGGCAATAAGTATACCTATAAATAATTACTTTAAATGTAAATTGACTAAACTTTCCAATTAAAATACATACAGTGGCTGAATGGATAAAAAACAAAACAAAACAAAAAGAACAAGACCCAACTATATTCTGCCTAAAAGAGAGTCACTTTAGCTTTAATAGAGTGAAAGTGAAGAGATAGAAAAATATACCTCATGTAAATGTAAACCGAAAGAAAGCAGAGGTAGCAATACTGATATCAGACAATATAGACTGATATCAGACAATAAGCCAAAGACTGTAATAAGAGATAAATATACAAAAATCAGTTGCATCTCTACACACTAATAAGGAACCTATAAGGAACTATCAGAAAAAGAAAACAATCCCATTTACAATTGCATAAAAAAGGACAGAATACCTAGGAATAAATATAACCAAGTAGGTAAATACCTGTTCTCAGAAAACTATAAGACATTGATGAAAGAAATTGAAGAAGACACAAATGAAAAGATATTCTTTACTCATGGATTAGAAGAATTAGTATTGTTAAAATGCTCATTCTTTGCAAAGCAATCTACAGATTCAATGCAGTCCCTCAAAATTTCAATGGCACTTTTCACATAAATAGAAAAAAATTCCTAAAATTTGTATGTAACCACTAAAGACCTTTAATAGCCAAAGCAATCCTGAGAAAGAGGAACAAAGCCTGAGGCATTACATGGCTTGATTTCAAACTACATTACAAAGCTATAGTAATCAAAACAGTACAGTATTGGTATGAAAACAAACACATTGATCACTGGAACAGAATAGAGAGCCCAGAAATCAACCCATGCATGTAAGGTCAATTAATTTACCACAATGGCGCCAAGAATATATGATGGGGAAAGGGTAGGTTTTTTTCAATAAATAATGTTGGGAAAACTGGACAGCCACATGCAAAAGAATGAAACTGGGTCCCTGTCTTAGACCACATACACAGAAATCAACTGAAATGGATTAAAGGCTTGAACATAAGACCTGAATCCATAAAATTCTTAGTAGAAAATATAAGCGGTAAGCTCCTGACATTGGTCTTACCAGTGATTTTTTGGATTTGATACCAAAAGCAACAAAAGCAAAAATAAACAAGTTGGACTACATCAAACTAAAAATCTTCTGCACAGTAAAGGATACCATCAACAAATGAAAAGGCAGTTTACTGAATCGGAGAAAATATTTGTAAATTGTGTATCTGTTAAAGGATTAATTTCCAAAAAACAAAGAATTTGATTAAAAATGGGCAGAGGAACTGAATAGATTTCTTTCTAAAGAAGACACACATATGGCCAACAGGGAAATGCAAACCAAAACCACAATGAGGTATTGTTAGAATACCTATCATCAAACAGAAAAGAGATGAGTGTTGGCAAGTATATGGAGAAAAGGAACCCTTATTCACTGTTGGTGGGAATGTAAATTGGTGCAGCCACTATGAAAAGCAGTATGGAGGTTCCTCATAAAACTAAAACTAAAACTACCTATGATCCAGCAATTCCACTTCTAGGTATACATCCAGAGGAAATAAAAACAGGATATCAAAGAGATATCCAAAACCACATGTTCATTGCAATAATATTCACAATAGACAAAATATATAAACAATATATGTGTCTGTTAACAGATAAACGGATAAAGATGTTGATATGTATATGTGTATATGTGTTTGTGTGTGTATATATATGTGTATACACAAACACACACACAATGGGATCTTATTTGGCCATAAGAAAGAGGGAGGTCATGCCATTTGTGACAACACGAATGGATCTTGAGGGCACTATGCTAAGTGAAATAAGGTAGACAAAGAAAGACAAATACTGCATGCATCACTTATATATGGAATCTAATAAAAGGTCTAACTGATAGAAACAGAGAGTAGAAAAGTGATTGTGAGGGCCCATGTGTGTGGGGATGAAGGGGAATAGGAAGAGGTTGGTAAAAGGCTTCAAACCTTCAGCTGTGAGATGAGTAAGGTCTGAGGATCTAATGTAAAGCGTGGTGACTGTAACTGATAACACTGTACAGTTGACCCTTGAAGAACTCTAGGGTTAGGGGCACTGACTCTATGCAGTTGAAAATCTGCGTATAACTTTACAGTTGGCCCTCTATGTATGTGATTCCCCATCTGAGGATTCAACCAACTCCTGATTGTGTAGTACTGTAGTACATATTTATTGAAAACGAATCCATGATATAAGTGGACCTGAACATTCAAACCCATGTTGTTCAAGGGTCAACGGTATTATATATTTGAAATTTGCTAAGAGAGCAGAATTTAAATGTTCTCACCAAAAAAAAAAAAAAAAAGGATAAATATGTGAGGTGATGGATATTTTAATTAACTCAAGGGGGGAATCCTTTCACAATGTATACATATGTCAAATATCTTGATGTAATATTTAAATATCTTATGATTTCCTATGTCAATTATATCTTTCTAAAAGGCTGAAATTTAAAAAAATTATCATTTTAATGAATAGAATCTTAGGGGCTGTTTGTTTTCATAGTATAACTTAGCCTATCTTGGTCTCAAAGTTCACTATTTCTTACCCAGAGCACTTGAGCTATTCACGAACTCTGTGTTTGTCAGTTCACTTCAGAAATGAGTATACCTATCTCAGAATTGAGATGCAGATTAAATAAGGGTAATGTATGAAATTGCTTAGCTCAATATGTATCTTCATATTCAATAGATAGTAGTTATTGCTGTTAACAGAATCATCATTAAAATGATAAATTTTAAAAAATTTCAGCCTTTCATCATCATTGTTACTAGAGGGTGGATGTGAAACAGACTGTCAGGGTTCAGTTCTAGTTTTGTCAGCTTCTAGCTGTGAGACTGTGGGCTTTGCCTCTCTGTGCTTCAACTTCCTCATCTGTAAAGTGGGGACAAGTCCTTACTTCATAGGGTTGCAGTGACTGGTAAATGAATTAATGCATGTAAAACACTCAGCACACTGCCAGCCCCATAGCAAGTTCTCAGTAAGTGCTAGCTATTATTATCATTAAATTCTTTGGAACATTCCATGGACTGCTCTGTTAGAGAGTTTAACTTCTCTTCATGGTATTTTGTCATTTTTGATAGAAGGGTTTATGTTTTAGGGATCCATGGAACAAGAAGATCACCTTTCCATAATACTGTAGGGTTCGAAGCTCCACTACCTATTTGAGTAAATGTCTTTTCATGGTGCCTAAAATAAGGGGAAAAAAAGCTGATACCAAAGTAAAGCTTTAAAAAGGGCCAAGGGGAGGAAATCTTTAAATCCAAGGGCAGAGCATCCATTTTTATTTCATCAAAATGTATTATCTAAGCAAACTTACTGATAATGATGCATAGATGCTGTTTGTAGACATTATTTTCCTCCTTTGAAGTGACTGAGTGCTGATTTCCTATCTGTGCCAGCAACCTTTTCAGAATTCATTCTGTGCTCCTCTACATCATTGTGGCGTGGAGATCTCATATATGACTTTTCTAAAGATTAGAAGACTAAAAACGTGTACCTATTGACTCAGAGGCTGAGAAGATGTACACAAATGTGAATAAACAGTTGAAACACTACCAGATGCACAGGAAGAGCCCTTGAACGCAAATGTGATTGACATCAAGAAAATATTAGCTTTGAAGTTCTGCCTAGATGGCACGACGATAGACTGGCACTGCAGCAGGATTCAGCTGCAAGGATTTCATGTAATTGATGGTGGAAGAAAGGAAAATTTCAACAGATATTTTTCTATTAATTTGCCACAGCTGCTCAAATGCCTGTGACCTGGAATTTCAAGTATTCAAATTGCTACTATGATAGCTTCAGGCTTTGCTTCCACGTTATTTTACAGACTGTGGCACAGACTTTTAAGGATTTAATTCTGTTTATTGGTAATGCTGCAGTTCACATGATTTCAGTCTAACAGGATGACTAATTTCTCAATGAATCAAGTGACTCTTGACTCAATATACATCAATCTTTATCATGCACATAGTTTTATTTAACTTAATATTATTTTTATCTACATGTTTCCATGTATAGCTTTTGGCCATTTACTTGCCGTGCTACCCTTTCATTTTCCTGCTACCTCTCCTGAAGTGCCTCTGCTGGACTGTTTCTAGATTTTCACATTTATACACAGAGGCAGGGAACATCCTAGTATAAATTGTTATTTTTTAATTTTATGGTATTGCCATGGAGTTTATTCTCCAAAGCAGAATAACTGAAAAAAAGTAAGAATTTTTATAGTTCTTGCTACATACTGGGATATCACACTATAGAAATATCAAACTAATTTACAGTACCATCAGCATGGGATATATGTATACTTTCCCTCACCACTTACACAATATTGGATTTTATTTTATTAATAATTTATGTATGTAATGGCTTTAAAAATTAGCCATTAACCACACCTAACCATTTTAAGTGTACAATTTAGTGGTATTAAATACATTCATGATGTTGTACAACCATCAAATCACCCATCTCCATAACTCTTTTTACCTTGTAAATCTCAAACTCTATACCCATGAAAGAATAACTCCCCAGTGTCCCTTTCCCCCAGCCCCTGGAAACCACCATTCTACTTTCTGCCTCTATGATTTTGACTGTTCTCAGTACCTCATGTAAGTGGAATTATACAATATTTGTCTTTTTTGACTGCCTTACTTCACTTAGCATAATGCCCTCAATATTCATCCACGTTGTGGCATATGTCAGAATTTCCTTACTTTTTGTGTGTGTGTGTGTTTTTTTTTTTTTTTGGTGGTATGCAGGCCTCTCACTATTGTGGCCTCTCCCGTTACAGAGCAACAGGCTCCGGACCCGCAGGCTCAGTGGCCATGGCTCACGGGCCCAGCTGCTCCACGGCATGTGGGATCTTCCCGGACCAGGGCACGAACCCGTGTCCCCTAGACTCTCAACCACTGCACCACCAGGGAAGCCCTGTTTTGTAGTTTTTATTGTACAAGTCTTCAACTCTTTGGTTAAGTTAATTCCCAAGTATTCTATTCTTTTTGATGTTATTGTAAATAGAATTGTTTTTTTCAGCTTGTTCATTGTTTATGTCTAGAGATGCAATTGAGTTTTGTGTGTTGGTTTTGTATCCTGCTACTTTGCTTAATTCATTTCCAAGAGTTTTTTTGTGTGGAATCTTTAGGGTTTTCTACATATAATATGATCTGTGAACAGATATAATTTTACTTCTATCTTTCTAATTTAGATGCCTTTTATTTATTTATTTATTTTCTTGCCTGGTTGCTTTGCCAAGAACTTCCAGTACTATGTTAAACAGAAATTGCAACTGTCCTTTTGCCTTGTTCATGATCTTAGTGAAAAAACTTTCAGTCTTTCACCATTGAGTATGATGTTTGCTGTGGGTTTTTCGTATATGGCTTTAGTTATGTTGAAGTAGTTTCCTTCTGTTACTAGTTTGTTGAGTGTTTTTATCATGAAAGAGTCTTGACACTTGTTATGTTTTTTTCTTCATCAAATAAGGTGATCACGTGGGCTTTTTCTTTCATTCCGTTAATGTGGTATATTACACTGATCAAATTTGTATGTTGAACCATCCTTACATTCTAGAAATAAATCCCACTTGGTCATCGTGTATAATCCTTTTAATATGCTGCTGAATTCTGTTTGCTAGTATTTTGTTGAGGATTTTTGCATCAAAGTTATGAAGGGATATTTGTCGGTAGCTTTCTTTCCTTGTAGTGTCTTTACCTGGCTTTGGTATCTGGGTAATGCTGGTTTCATGGAATGAGCTGGCAAGTAGTCCCTCCTCTTAAATTTTTTTGGAAATAATTTGAGAAGGGTTAGTGTTAGTTCTTCAAATGTTTGGTAGAATCCACCATTGAAGCCATCAGTTGGGAAATTTTTTTGATTACTGATTTAGTTTTCTTATTAGTTACAGATGTATTCAGATTTTCTATTTCTTCATGATTCAGTCTTGGTAGGTTTTGTGTTTCTAGGAATTAGTCTATTTCATCTAGGTTATCCAATTTGGTAACATATAATTTTCATAGTACTCTCTTATAATCCTTTTTATTTTTGTGCAATTGGTAGTAATATCCTCACTTTCATTTATGATTTTAGAAATTTGATTCTTCTCTCTTTATTTCTTAGTCCAGATAACTAAAGGTTTGTTAATTTTGTTGATCTTTTCAAAGAACCAACTTTTGGTTTCATTGATTTTCTCTGTTGTTTTTCTGTTCTCTGTTTCATTTATCTCTGGTCTAAACTTTATTTTCTTCCTTCTGCTAGCTTTGGGTTTAGTTTGTTTTTTACTTTCTAGTTCCTTAAGTTGTAAAGTTAGGTTGCTTTTTGAGATCTTTCTTGTTTTTTAATGTAAGCATTTATAGCTATAATTTTCCCCCTTAGCACTGCTTTTGTTGTGTCCCATAAGCTTTGATATGTTGTATTTTTGTTTTCTCTCCTCTGTAAATATTTTATAATTTCCCTTGTGATTTTTTTCTTTGATCCAATGGTTGGTTAAGAGTGTGTCATTTACTTTCCACAAATTTGTGAATTTTCAAGTTTTCCTTCTGATATTCATTTCTAACTTTATTTTGCTGTGGTATGTGGAACATACTTTGCACATGTATCTTTTTAAAGCTATTGAGACTTAGTTTTTGGCCTAACATTTGGTCTACCCTGGAAAACATTTCATGTGGACTTGAGAAGAATGTGTATGCTGTTGTTGTGTAGAGTGGTCTGTATATGTCTGTTAGATCTAGTTTCTTTACTGCATTAAGTCCTCTATTTCCTTACTTATCTTCAGTCTGCTTGTTGTCCATTATTGAGAGTTGAGTATTGAAGTCTATTATTTTAGAACTGTCTGTTTCTACCTTCAATTCTAATTCTGTCAGTGTTTGTTTCATATATATTGATAGTCTGTCATTAGGTGCATACATGTTTATAATTGCCATATCTTCTTCCTGTATCGACTCTTTTATTAATAAATAATGTCCTTCTTTTTCTCTTATAAACTCTTTTTGATTCAAAGTCTATTTTGTGTGATGCTAGTATAGCCATCTCTGTTCTCCTTTGCTTACTATTTGCAAGGAATATCTTTCTCCATTCTTTCACTTTCAATATGTTTGTGTCTTTGGCTTCAAAGTAAGTCTCTTGTAGACAGGAGATGGTTGAGTCACTTAAAAAATCAATTTTGCCAATCTTTGTCTTTTGATTAAAGAGTTTAATCCATTTACATTTATAGTAATTATTGATAAGTAGGGACTTCTGTCATTTTGCTATTTGCTTTCTTTATACCTTTTTTGTCCCTCATTTCCTGCATTACTATCTTCTTTTATGTTTAGTTTATTATTTTGTAGTGGAATGTTTACATTTCTTTCTCATTTCCTTTTGTTTATATTCTAGAGCTATTTTCTTTGTGGTTACCATGGGGATTACATTTAACATTCTAAAGTTATAACACTAATTTGAATTTAGATTAACTTAACTTCAGTGACATATAAAAACTCTGTTCCTTTATAGCTCCTTCCCCAACCTTTTTGGTTGTTGATGTTACAAAATTATGTGTTCGTATATTATGTGCCCCAATGCATAAACTAAAAATTATTTTAAATGCATTAGTCTCTTAAATCTTACAAAAAACTGAAAGTGGAGCTACAATCCATTCTTACAATAAAAATAGCTCTAATAATTGCCTGTTTATTAATCTTTAGTGTGATCTTTATTTCTTTATATAGCTTCAGGTTACTGTCTAGTGTCCTTTCATTTCACCCTGCAGGACTCCCTCGAGCAATTTTTGAAAGGCAGGTTTACTCTGCCATCTTCCAAGAATCTTCTATAATGCCTTCTTTCAGTAATTTGGATTTATTTACTTGATATGGAGCTGTATGTTTTTAAAAGGAAAGTTTTAATATTTATAATTTTTATTTTATTTTATTTTATTTATTTATTGTGGTACGCGGGCTTCTCACTGTTGTGGCCTCTCCCGTTGCGGAGCACGGGCTCCGGACACGCAGGCTCAGCAGCCATGGCTCATGGGCCCAGCTGCTCCATGGCATGTGGGATCTTCCTGGACTGGGGCACAAACCCATGTCCCCTGCATCGGCAGGCAGACTCTCAACCACTGCGCCACCAGGGAAGCCCTAATATTTATAATTTTTAAATATGCAATATACTGATTTTTCTACTTTGGTTGTTGCAAATGTTGGGAATATATTTGTCTGCAAATAAAAGTAAATTTAACTTTTAGTCAGGATTCTTTAGAAAAAGAGAACCAATAGGAGATATATATATATGTGTGTGTGTGTGTGTGTGTGTGTGTGTGTGTTCAACAAATATATATACAGAATATATGTATTTGTTGAACACTTAAAAATATGGTAGAAACTATAAATACTTAAAATATGGTAGAAGCTACATGTTCTTGCTGTACAAAGAATAATTAGACATGGTCGAGACTCTTGAGGAGCTCATATGTAATAGGTGGTGTTTAAACACATGAATATAACAATATCATTAGGATTATAGACAGAAGTATAGAGGGGGAAGCAGGGGTACACAGGGGAGTGAGTCTCCAACTCTGCCTTAGTGGTATTCAAAAGTCTTTACAGAGAAAGGGCTATTTGAATTGATCGTTGAAGGAAAATGCCCAGGCATTTTCTTGGTCCTCCTTTAAGGAGAGTGAATCAATGTATTTCTTAGATAAGACTATGCAATGATAAAAGTGTTACAAAAAAAAGCTTCTATAGTCAATTAAGTTTGGGAATGCTTAGTTAGTCAAACATTTTTCTTAGGTATGTTACTTCTCAGAGCCTATCAATAGCCTAATGTGCTTCTTGACTCCTCAAAACAGGGAGATAACGCTCAGTGTTTCATGACTGTATCTCAACAGGGAATCTTTTGCCCCTTACAAGGTTTCTTAGACCTAGTATTCTGCAGAAAACACCTTGAGAACATGGCTCTAGTGTTTCCTTCAGTACTTAGCTGATTCTAAGCTAAGTACTGAAGGAAACACTAGAATAATACCAATAATACCAATAAGGAATAATACCAATAATGCTTGGTATTATTTCTATCGTTTTACATTTGTAGAGGCTTGTTTTGTGACTCAGTGTATGATCTATCCTGGAGAATGTTCCATGCATGCTTTATTTTTAATTTTAAAATTTTTAATTTTTTGATTGAAGTATAGTTGACTTATAATATTGTGTTAGTTTCAGGTGTACAGCATAGTGATTCAGTTTTTTTTCCAGATTATGTTCTACTATGTTATTACAAGATATTGGGTATAATTCCCTATGCTATACAGTAAATCCTTGTTGCTTATCTATTTTGTATATAGTAGTTTGTATCTGTTAATCCCATACCTCTAATTTGTCTCTCCTTCCCTCCACTTTGGTAGTCATAAGTTTGTTTTCTATGTCTGTGAGTCTGTTTCTGTGTTGTATATAGATTCATTTGTATTACTTTTTACATTCCACATGTGAGTGATATCATACAGTGTTTGTCTTTCTCTGACTTATTTCACTAGGTATAATGTTCTCTAGGTCCATCTGCGTTGGTGCAAATGGCAATATTTCATTCTTTTTTATGGCTGGGTAATATTCCATTGTTTATGTATCATTGTGTGTGTATATATATATACACACACACACACACACACACACCCCACATCTTCTTAAGCCAGTTATCTGTTGGTGGGCATTTGGGTTGCTTCCATGTGTTAGCTGTTGTAAATACTGCTGCTGTGAACATTGAGGTGCATGTATCTTTTCAAATTAGTGCTTTTGTTTTTTCTGGATATATACCCAGGAGTGGAGTTTCTGGATCATATGGTAGTTCTATTTTTAGTTTTTTAAGGAACCTCCATACTGTTTTCCATAGTGGCTGCACCAATTTACATTCCCACCAACAGTGTATTCCCTTTTCTCCACATCCTCTCCAACATTTGTTATTTGTAAACTTTTTAATGATAGCTATTCTGTTGGTGTGAGGTGATACCTTATTGTGGTTTTGATTTGCATTTCTCTAATAATTAGCAGTGCCCTCCCTCTTTTCTTCTTGCTTAGCCTGGGTAAAAGTTTGTCAATTTTCTTTATCTTTAAAAAATATAAGCAGCTGTTGGTTTCATTGATTTCTTTCTATTGTTTTTCTGATCTCTGTTTTATTTATTTCCTCTCTGATCTTTATTATTTCCTTTCTTCTGCTGACTTTAGGGTTCATTTGCTCTCTTTTTGGTAATTATCTTAGATGGTAGGTTAGGTTGTTTATTTGAGATTTTTCTTTTTTCTTGAGGAAGGCCTGTATTGCTATGAACTTCCCTTTTAGAACTGCTTTTGCTGCATCCCATCGATTTTGTAAAGTTGTGTTTTCATTTTCGTTTGTCTTGAGATTTTTTTTTTATTTCTTCTTTGATTTCATCATTGGACTACTGGTTTCTTAGTAGCATATTGTTTAGCTTCCACATGTTTGTTCTTTTCTCATTTTTCTTTCTGTAGTTGATTTTTAATTTCTTACTGTTGTGGTCGGAAAAGATGCTTGATATTATTTCTATACTTTTACATTTGTGGAGGCTTGTTTTGTGACTCAGTGTATGGTCTATCCTGGAGAATGTTCCATGCATGCTTTGAGAGAATGTGTCTTCTGTTTTTTGGGGGGTGTAATGTCCTGTAGATATCAGTTAAGTCCAACTAGTCTATTGTGTCATTTAGGACCTCTCTTACCTTATTGATTTTCTGTCTGGATGATCTGTCCATGGATGTCAGTAGGGTGTTAAAGTCCTACTATTATTGTATTATTGTCAATTTCTCCCTTTATGTCTCTTAGTATTTGCTTTATATATTTAGGTGCTGCTGTATTGGATGTATGTATGTTAACAAGTGTAATATCTTCTTGTATTGATCCCTTTATCATTATATAATGCTTTTCTAGTCTTTCTTATGGCCTTGGTTTTAAAGTCTATTTTGTCTGATACGAATATTGCTAACCCCTCTTTTTTGTCATTTCCATTTGCATGAAATGTCTTTTCCCATCCTGTCACTTTCAGTCTGCATGTGTCTTTTGCCCTGAAGTGAGTCTCTTGTAGGCAGCATATTGACGGTTCTTGCTTTTTTTTTTTATCCACTAAGTCACTCTATGTCTTTTGATCAGAACATTTAGTCCATTGACATTTGATGTGATTATTGATAGGTATGTACTACTTTATTCCTTGTTTTCCAGTTGTTTTTGGAGTCTTTCTTTGTTCATTTCTTCTTTTTGTTTTTCCTATTGTGGTTTGATGATTTTTTTTTTTTTGTAGTATGCTTCAGTTCCTTTCTTTTTGGTTTTTTGGTGGGTTTGGATTTGTTGTTACCATGGGGTTCATGTATGTTGACTTATAACTATATATAGTTGCTTTAAAGTGATCATCATTTAAGTTCAGACACATTCTAAAAGATCTACATTTTTTACTCCCCTCTGCCACATTTTGTGTTTTGGATGTCCTATTTTGTATCTTCATGCTTATCCCTTTTACTGTTTATTGTAGTTATAGTCACTTTTACGACTTGAAAAAAAATCTGGCTTACTTAAGTGATCTTCAACCCTTAGTCTGTATTTGCCTTTCCAGTTAGGATTTTCCCTTTCCTATGGATTCTTGCTTCTTTTCCATTTAGATAAGATCTTTCAACATTTCTTTTAGGGTAGGTTTAGTATTGCTGAATTCTTTTAGATTTTCTTGTCTGATAAATTCTTTATTTATTCTTCTCTTCTAAATGATAATCTTGCTGGATAGAATATCCTAGGTTGCAGATTTTTCCCTTTCAGGACTTTGAATATATCATGCCACACACTTCTGGCCCACCAAGTTTCTGCAGAGAAATCAGCTGATAGCCTTTATGGGGGTTCCCTTGTAAGTGACACTTTGTTTTTCTCTTGCTGCCTTTAGAATTCTCTTTAACTTTTTCTATTTTAATTATGATATGCCTTGGTGTGGGTCTGTCTTGGTTCATCTTGTTTGGGACTTTCTGTTCTTCCTGTACCTGAATATCTGGTTCTTTCTTTAGGTTCAGGAAGTTTCCAGCCATAATTTTTTCAAATACATTTTTGATCCCCTTCTCTCTCTCTTCTCCTTCTGGAACCCCTATTATGTGTAAGGTGGCATATTATCCCAGAGATCTTGTATTGTTGCTTTTTTTTTCCATTTGTTTTTCTGTCTGCTCTTCTAATTGGGCAATTTCCCTTATTCTATTTTCCAGATCACTTATTTGTTCTTCTGTTCTTCTGTGTCATTTACTCAGCTATTCATTGCTTCTAGATTGCTTTCTAATCTCAGAAATTGAATTATCTATTTTTTATTGGGTCATCTTTATAGTTTTTAGTTCCTTGTTACAATGATCTGCATTTATATTAATAATCTTTCTTAATTCATTTAGCACTTTTATTACCTCCTTTTTGAATTCAGGGTCTGGTAGACTGATGATCTCTGTCTCATTATTTAGTTTTTCAGGTGTTTTCTCTTGCTCTTTTAATTGGGAGTAGTTCCTCTGCCTTTTCATTTTACTCAACTTTCTCTGTCTCTGTGAATTTAGGAGGAATAGTTACCTATTGTGGTCTTGAAGGGGTGTTTTTATGTGGGAGTGTCCCTATGTAGACTGTGTTTATCCAATGTCTTTGGTGTGAGGGCTGGTTCTGATGTAGACACCAGCCATGTCTTTCCTCGGGGTGTGCTGGCCACCATCACCTTGGTAGGGAGTATAGTTGGTGTTGGAGGATTGAAAGCCTATGCAGCATGTGAGGTGGAACTTCCTCTCTGCTCCATAGCTATCACTGGCCTGTTGGGGTGGGGTCTGCTCCCCAGTTGCTGGAGCAGAAGTCCTGAGGGTTGGGCTCAAGCAGACTCTGTTCCCTTTGAGTGTGTGTTTTGCCCCAAAGTAAGTGAGGCTTGTGCACTCACAGAGATCTGATGGTATTGCCTGTGCAGGTGTCTGCAGGTCCACTCAGTCACAACCCAAGTTGTGTCCCTTCCCCTGTTGTAGTCATCTAGTACAATGTCATCTAGCATTGTGTGATCTAGGGCAAGGCTGTGGTGTGGAGTGGGTGGGGCTGGAGCATTCACTAGGTGGGGGTTGGGAGTTGGGGCACTGTGGCTGGAGAAATTGAAGTGGGCTGCTTCATTAGTGCAGACTGAGTTAGTGCCAGCACTGGTTGCAGCTGCCCCACCTGGACCATCCCCCACACCCCCTAGCCTCCTCTGCATCTCTAGATTGAGTCTTCTCCCAGGGCCTGTCCACCTCAGATCCAGTGCCAAGATGTGGTGTGGAGTGGGCAGGGCCGGGGTGTTCACCCCACTTGGATTCAGAAGAGTGGTGAGGTGGCAGCCACCATGCAGAGCTCTCTCCACTCTGTTTGTTGGCAAGCCAGCACCTGCACACTCGTTATGAGTAGAGTCTAGGCTTCTCCAGCCCTTCTCCAGTTCCTGCGGTTCTCCCAGCAGCCAAGAGGGCTTGTCTTCTCCATGTAGGACCCCAAGACTGGGACACCCAGTCTGTCGCTCAGCCTACTCAGTCCCCAGGGCGAGGGCCTGCCTGTGAAGACCTTTTTCTTTCAGATCCCTCCCAGCGGTGGAGGTCCCAACCCTATGCCTTTTTTCCATCCTTACCCAGTTATGTGGAAATCTTTCTTGCAGCTTTGGTTGTACAGGAGCTCTTCTGCCAGTTTCCAGGTAGTTTTCCATGATAATTGTTCCACGTGTAGATGTATTTTTGATGTGTTTGTGGGGGGAGGTGAGCTCCACATCCTCCTACTCTGCCATCTTGATCTGACCTTTGTATGATTATCTGATGCTTTGTTTTAAAAATATTTTCTTCATGTCAAGAAAGAAATCAACCATTCCTTTTTTTCCCCCAGAGTTTTAATCAAGGATGCAAATTAGGGACTTCCCTGGTGGTCCAGTGGTTAAGACTTCAGCTTCCAATGCAGGAGGTGTGGGTTCGACCACTGGTTGAGGAGCTAAGATCCCACATGCCTTGCAGACAAAAGAACCCCAAAACATAAAATATTAGAAGCAATATTGTAAGAAATTCAATAAAGACTTTAAAAATGGTCCACATCAAAAAAAAAAAAAAAAAGAATGGATATTAAATAATTCAAATGGCTTTATCTTGTTTCCCTTCTGACAAAATATGCTGTCTAGTTTGTTTAGGCTTTTATAACAAAAATACTATGGGCTGGGGTCTTATGAACAACCAACGGTTATTTCTTACAGTTTTGTAGGCTGGGAAGTCCCAAGATCATGGTGCCCGCACACTCAGTGTCTGGCGAGCACCCACTTCCTAGACAACTGTTTTTTCACTGTAACCTCATGTGGTGGAAGGAGTGAGGGATCTTTCTGGGGCCACTTTTATAAGGGTACTAATACCACGCAGGTAGGCTATGTCCTCATGACCTGGTCACTTGCCAAAGACCCCACCTCCTAAAACCATCACCATGTGGGGTTAGAATTCCAACATATAACTTTTGGAGGGACACAAACATTCAGTCTGTACCATGTGCTATTAGTTATATCTTCAGTTCTGTTCTAATAAGAGGATGTTGGGCTCTGAGGGTAATGAGAGATTAGCATAGTTTAACAGAGTTAATAATAGAAACTTAGGATATTTGTGACTGAGAAGACAGAGATCTTGGGTCAGATGATCTTTAAATACTTTCCAGTCCAGTTAATCAGAAATGTTTCCCATTGAGGCTTAAACTCAAAACAATATTTAGTTAGTAAAATGGATAGAGCATTTTGTTGGTTAAAGTTACCATCTTCATTTATCAGTGATTTTTATGTTCCTCCATATCTTTATCATTATTATCATTTTTATTAAAGAGATTATCTATTGTAACATTTTTGTTATTCCAAGGTAGATTTTCATCTTACTTAATACATAATTCCTTTTAGAAACTGTAAAGATTCAAGTAGCATATAAGAAAAAAACAAATTAAGGTGATGAAATAACTGTACATTAGCAGAAAATTGTAACTTATACAGAAGAACAAGATCAGAAAGGAAAAAAGGGAACAAATATATTTTTGATGATTACTTTAGGTTACAAAATATCTAATAATAATGAAACTAGTATTTATGCAGTACTTTCTAGGTAACAAAAATATTAAATATAAAATTTTTTTTAGGTATATTGAATTCTCTTTTCTATTTATTTTACAGGCAGGTCTTTACATTTTTGTGTCTTAGAGAATTACCTGAAAGCCCTTCCTATATGCTGTGGATGTTAAAAATTCACGTGGTTTTATTCCTCTAAGCATTTTGACCATCCTCCTTCTGTCTCACAGTCTTGTGGAGCTGGCTGGGTTCCTCTGTTTTGCAAGAAGGTACATCTCTCTGATGCTGTGCCTGTAATAGTCTCCTTACTGAGATCTGCCCATGAATATGATATTAAACACGTTGGTTGAGTTTTGCTTATGTGGGGTCTGTCATCAATATGGAATAGAATTCAAGAATTTGACTTTTTCTTCTCTCTCTTCTGCCATTTCAACTGAATTATAGAAATTAGGAATGAAATTTAGTCCTGCCCCTCTCTCTTGGTCAGGCTATTTTTGTTTTCGTTTTTTATTTTTAACCTGTGGGAGTTGGAAATATTTCAGGGTTTCCTTTTTTGCGAAATTATGGTGTAAATGAATCCTTTTGCTTTTGTATTCTTAATGACAGTATAAACGCCTGAGATCAATTTACTCTTATTGTTGTTAATGACAGTATAAAAGTCTGAGATGAATTTACTCTTAAAGTTGTAGATCTAAAAAAATTTAATAAAGTCAATTGTAATTTTTCCAAGAGAGTTATTTTCAATCAAACACTGAAGAAAATTAACACTGAAGAAATAATAATAAAAACTAATAATAACAACTAATGTTTGCTAAGTAATTCCTATATGCCAAGCACTTTAAAATCCTTTACATATACTATCTCTTATATTCCTCATAGCAATCTTATGAGGTTTGATTGAATTTTGCTTTGATTTTTAAAGCAAACAAGCCTTTCCGATAAACAGAATAGGTGCTCTTTTAACCATCCTAATAAGGAAGTTAAAAAAAACCTGTCATAGAAACAAGAAACTATAGCTTCAAAAGCTTGCAGTCCTCATAAATCATTCCCACCTCTAGACCCTTTCTTTAGGAAACATTCCAAGACTTCACTGTGTTGTGAATAATTTTTACTTCAATCAATGTACTCTATGCCCCTATGAAAACCTACATATTCCTCAGTAAGGATACATAATTTTCCTCATGTTGGATATTTAACATCACAAGCTGACACCCAGTTCCAATAGTTGATTTGAGCTTTGCAAATTTTGAAGTGCTCAGAAACAAAGTGCCTGGTATCTTTTATAAAGAGCTAGTGAAAAGTGACTAGCATTAAGGGAGTTTGACTGATGTGTGGTAATCAGGTGGGAAATGTCAAAATGTATTTGTTTAAACCTTGCACTTATTTTATGTAGATAAAAGACAATATTCAGCTGACGTCGGTATATCACTTTACAAAACATACACAAGAAATTTAGTAAAATTTGAAAAGCTTATTAAGACTTACAGTTTCCATGTTCATTTTATATTTTGGGTATACTCTCCTACAAGCACAGAGACCAGCAGGCTTTGTTTTCATACATGTCATAAACCAGAGCCATAGAAGCATGATTTTTGAATGAAAAAGATACCAGGATTTTCCTCTTAAAGAGAAGTCTGGAACCTTAAGATTTTTATTTTGATTCTTTAAACTTCTAATAGAAGTTTTATTGGGGTAAATTCACAAACCATACAATTTACCATTTTAACAAAACACACAGTTTGGTGTTTTTTAGTATATTCAAAGAGTTGTGCAAATACCATCACTGTCTAATTTTAGTTTAGAACATTTTCATCATCCTGAAAAGAAATCCCTAACAGTTAGCATTCACTTCCCATTTCCCTGTCCCTTCCAACAGTGCAAGGCAACCTAAAATTTACTTTCTACCTCTGTGAATTTGCCTATTCTGAACATTACTTATAAGTGGAATTTTACAATATGTGGTCTTGTGTGATTGGCTTCTTTCACTTAGGAAAGAAGTGAAAGAAGGCTCAAGGTTTTCAAGGTTCGTTCATGTTGTAGCATGTTTCAGAACATTATTTTTTTTTTTATTGCTGAATACTATTCCATTGTATAGATATACCAGATTTGTTTATCTACTTGTCAATTGATGGACATTAGGGTTGTTTCCACCTTTGGACTATTCTGAGTAGTGCTCTAAACATATGTGTGCCAGTTTACATTTAGGTCTGTGATTCATTTTGGATGTTTTTGTGTGTGATGTAGGGGTGCAACTTCACTCTTTTTCATGTGGGTATCTGGTTGGCCCCAGCATCATTTGTGGAAACACTGTTTTATCCCCATTGAATTATCTTGGCCCCCTCGTTGAAAATGAATTGACCAATCTTATAAACTTTATTTCTGTATTCTCAATTCTATTTTGTTGATCTATGTGTCTATCCTTATACCAGTACCGCTTTTTTAATTACTATTGATTTGTAGTATGTTTTTAAATTTAGCAGTGTGAGTCCACCAATTTTGTTCTACTTTTTCAACTTGTGTTAATTATTTTAAGTCCCTTGCTTTTCCATATGAATTTTAGAATCATCTTGTAAATTTCTTCAAAAGAGGCAGGTGGAATTTTGAGAAGAATTGCACGGAATCTGTAAATCAATTTGGGGAGTATTACCATCTTAAGAATGTAAAGTCTTCTAATCCATAAGCATGGGGCACTTTTCAATATATTAGGATCTTCTTTAATTTATTTAAACAACATTTTGCAGTTTCCATTGTACGAATCTTGCACTTCTTTTGTTAAATTTATTTGTAGTATTTATTCTTTTTGTTGCTAATGGAAATGCAGTTGTTTACTTAACTTTCACATTGTTCATTGCTACTGTACGGCTACTACACTGTATTGTTTATGACTACTGTGCAATTGATGTTTGTATATTGATATTGTATCCTGCAACTTTGCTGAGCTTGTGAATTCGTTCTAAGAGTTTTTTTTGTGTGGGCATGTGGATTCCTTAGGATTTTCTATATACGTGACCATTTGTGGACAGAGATAGTTTTACTTCTTTGTTTCCAACCTTGATCTCTTTTATTTCTTTTTCTTGTCTGATTTTCCTGGCTAGAACCTCCAGTACAACATTGAATAGAAGTGGGCGGAGCAGACATCCTAGCCTTGTTTCTGATCTCAGGGGAAAAACATTCAGTCTTCTACCACTATGTATGACGTTAGCTGTGGGTTTTTCATAGATACCTTTTATTAGGTTGAGGAAGTTCCCTTCCATTCAAAGTTTGTTGAGTGTTTTTATCATGAAGGAGTGTTAGATTTTGTCGAAGACTGTCAGCATCTATCAAGATGATCACGTGGTTTTTGTCCTTTATTATATTATTATAATACACTGCATTGATTGATTTTCTGATGTTAAATCAACCTTGCATTTCTGGAGTAAATACCACTCGGTGATGGTGTAAAATTCTTTTCATGTGTTGCAGTATCATTTTGTATTTTGTTGATTTTGTTTCTTGCATTTATATTCATAAGAGATATTGACCTATAGTTTTTTTTCTTGTAGGGTCTATGTCTAGTTTTGTTCTTATTAACAGTGGCTTTGTAGAATGAGTTGGAAAGTGTTCCCTCCTCTTGTATTTTTTCAAAGACTTTGTGAAGAATTGTTATTAATCTTTAAATGTTCTTGGTTTGATTTTTATGACTTCCTTTGTAGTTTACCATTTGCTATTGTTAAATGCAAGTGGGGCTTGTAAGTGGGGCCAGGAAGGTGATGTTTATGGTGATCACCTCCTGCAGGACAATTGACAGTAAAAACACAGGACTCTAAATGGAACTGTTGAGTGTTCACTCTGCCTGCTTCTACTGAACAATGCTGAATACTCAACCACTGGAGAACATGCTTAATTGTAGAAACAAGTTAGAAGCTTTTTATATCTTGAATTCAGAACCACAGTTGGAAAATGCCATTTTCCTCAGTGGAGCCACTGGTGTATGCCCAATTCACTGTCCCCAAATTAAGAAGTCTTACCTGTAACTTACTAGTACCAATTTGTTTAGAAACATTATTTAAAAGAGCCTATTAAGAGGTGCTACACTGACCTCCTTTTGAGTCAGAGAGCCTGAGAACAAGGAGAGTTTGTTGAATCCTAGACATCACGTAAGGTAATATGACTAATAAATATTTACATTGTCTTTCTACGTGTTTCAAAATACTTTTGGTCATTAACCACTCTACCAACTCAGTGGGGAAAATTAACACTGAAGAAATAATAATAACAACTAATGTTTGCTAAGTAATTCCTATACGCCAAGCACTTTAAAATCCTTTACATATACTATCTCTTATATTCCTCATAGCAGTCTTATGAGGTCAGTACTAATATTATTCTCTACTTTTCAGATGTGGAAACTCAGAAACAGAGAGGTAATCTAAGTTGCTTGGTGTCAGGCAGGTGGAGAATGGTAAAGCCAGGATGTGACCTAAACTGGAAGATAGAGTGGATTAGGCATATTCCAGAACAGGGATTCAGATTCAGGGTTTCTGCTTTATAAGTTTTGAATTTATAAGTCATTTGTCTCTCTCTAATGAAGAATATAATTTTCAGTCAGCAGTTAAGAAATGTCCATAAAGGATGTATTTAGATGGTCTAAGTCTAAGGACTTGAGATTACACAGTCTCTCTCTGCAGGGTTAATGTAATAGATAAGTTAGTATAATAAATATTTAACACTTATTAAGGGCTTACTATGTTCCAGGGTAAGTGAGTTATTTGTATAAGTTAACTAAATTTGCAAAATAACTATGAAATAGGTATAATAATTATCATCGCCAATCATAGCTGAAGCCACTGAAGCAAAGACGTGTAACTTGCCCAAGGCCAATTAGCAATAAGTAGCACAGCCCAGATTTGAACCCAGACAGTCTTGCCCCAGAACCTGTATTCTTAATCACTTTGTCATGCAGTGTCTCTAAGTCAGTAAATAGTCACCTGATACACGGTCACAGCAATAACAGTCACACCGAGAAATCAGTGATAAGACTGGATCATCGCGTTTATGCACGTGCTGATTGGAGTCACTTGGACAGGAGAGAAATGTGTTATGGCTCAAAGGAGGAAAAAGGCTTTTCTCTGAATATGAGACAACCTGAAACGAGTATGGAAGTACAAAAAGAAAACTTAATTTGGAAAGGGAGGCTGTTAGCTTGTGCTTCCACAGAAGACAGGAACAGACTGATGGGATATGGTGAGCGCTCAGAAGCTGTGGTCCTGAGCGAGTTGTGGTGGTGTGGTTTGGAGTTTTACCTCAGAGGTAAAAGGGGACAGTTTGAAAGAACAGTTCTAGAAAGTGAATTTGATAAACTCAGCATGGGGAGAGGTTGAATCAATATCAACTCCAATTTAGATTAATATCAACTTCAGTTACAAGTGTTTCCAGTGATGTGAGAAGCATCTGGAAATTAGCAGAAAAAACTTGACCATTTGGGGTGATATTTCCCCCTTCATGCCAAAATCATAATAGTTTTCTTTTTCTTGTGGCAGTGAAATCACAGACCTGGGTTTATCTGGCACTTTTCTTACTGGGAATCCAAACATTTCCCCAGATGTTGTTCTATGGTTTTCGTACACAGTGTTCTACCCCTATGCAGGGCCACATATGCAGACCTCTGTGTTTGGGTGGGAAGAGAGTAGCTCTCGAGCCAGTCAGTGACCAGAGTGCTGGTTGTACCAGTTTTCTTCCAGACGTGTGAGCCTTCTAGTCTGCAGCCTAGACGTCATGTAATGAAGTAATAAACTTCATGTAATGTTTTCAATGACATTTTTATTAAATTGAAGTTTCTAAGTTATTTTTATCAAAAAGAAAAATTACATTCACATCAAAAGCAAGTAAACCAATATTGCCCACCCTTTCCCTTCCTCACATGAAAACAGAGGTCAGTGAAAGTCTTTTTAAAAATACTTTTTTGGTCCATTTCCACTTTCAAGGTAACCTGGTGGCTTCTTTTCTCAAGCCCTCACACAGGTATTCAGGAATACCAGGATGGTGTGCCAAAGATCCCAACAGCTTGTATTACGGTGGAAGATGCAGAGATGATGTCAAGAATGGCTTCTCGTGGGAGCAGAATTGTCATTCAGCTGAAGATGGGGGCAAAGAACTACCCAGATGCTGATTCCTTCAACACCGTAGCAGAGATCATCGGTAGCAAGTATCCGGAGCAGGTGAGTGAAGGCAAGGGATGGGCTGTCTGGGAATAAGGTGCTGTGGTCAAGTTTCAGTTTTTAGAGACAGTTTAGGAAAGAGAGAATGAGTCTGCAGAGAGGGTCTTCATAGACTCCTTAAAGGCAGACATTTTTTTGTTTTTCCTTCAAGCGTTTACTTTGACCGAAGAAGGGCAGGACTAACTGAAGGGCATAATATGATCCACTGTGTGGAAATTCAACTCCGAATAGTTGAGGGCAGTATTTGTCCATATGTGTTGTATTTCTTCCATTTGGAGCCACTTGGCATTTGAGATCATACCAGTAGTTGACAGCGTGCTTATTGTGTGACTTACCTTCCTCCATCCTTTCAAAGCTCTGTGAACTAAGTCTATTTTCTTCATTTTGCGGGTGGGGAAATTAACCTAAAGGAAACTCACTTGCCTAAGGTCCATACAGCTAGTAAATGGCTGAGAAAGGACTCAAACCCAGGACCTTGTGAATATTAATCCAAGCTATAGACCACAGTTTATGTGAAACCTTTAGAGGGTTTTTGGGGTTTTTTTTTTTTGGAAACTTCAAATAGTCTTAGATGCGTATTCAAACTGTATACTAGCCAAAGCTTAAATGACTTCAGCAAGTTACTTATTCTCTAAGTCTTAGAGAATTTATCTACAAAGACAGGGATGGTGTATGTAAGGAACAGGATTACTATGAGGACTAGACTAGATAATGTATATCTGATAGCCTCCTACTATAGTGTTTGTCGCATCACATGCACTCATTGAATGTCATGTCCATTTACTTCCTATGACATCAAGTGTACAAAAGATGGTTTTCATAAGGTTTCTGGTACAAACCTTCTTTATTAGTAGTTATTGAAATTCTGAAAATAGCACTTAAAAATATAGCTGTTTGGGCAGTTCAGACTTGTATTTTGTTTAAGAACGTCAGTGGGATGAAGGAACAGACACATAGTAATGGAGAAACAGTCCTTCTGCACGTGTCCTGACTCAGGGCCTCTCTCACGCTTAAAGAGTTGCGCTGCGGTAAAGATGCGTTTTACGTTTTAGGACCCTTTTCTCCCTTCCTAAATGACCTGCTCCCTGGACCTGGGCATGCATCAACCCTGGGGTTACGGCCGCAGGGATAACGGAAAAGCAAGATCTCAGTAGGACCATGGAGAGTCAGACAGTGTAGAAAAACTGTAGTTTTTTTTGTTTGTTTTTTTTTTTGCGGTATGCGGGCCTCTTACTGTTGTGGCCTCTCCCGTTGCGGAGCACAGGCTTCGGACACGCAGTCTCAGTGGCCATGGCTCACGGGTGCAGCCACTCCGCGGCATGTGGGATCTTCCCGGACCGGGTCACGAACCCGTGTCCCAGGCATCGGCAGACGGACTCTCAACCACTGCGCCACCAGGGAAGCCCGAAACTGTAGTTTTAAATGTTGAGAAAACAAATAAGCCCAGCCCCTTGTCTCTTTAGGAAACCGAGAACAACAGAAGAGCCAAGAGTCCACGTTTCAGGTACTGAGTAATCCCTAGTCCAGGGTGGGAGGAGGTTAGGATTATATATTATCAGTTGTCTGGATGAACAGGCTGATTCTGGCCTAAGGGTGGGTGGCAAGGTGAGTGAGTTATTGGAACCTTAATCTGAAATGGCCAGTGGCTGTCGGGCTCTGAGGTCAAAGCATTATAAAGCGGAGGCGTTCTCGGGCTGCAGCAGCTGGAGGGTT
Organism: Phocoena sinus; assembly: GCF_008692025.1. Classification (NCBI taxonomy): domain Eukaryota; kingdom Metazoa; phylum Chordata; class Mammalia; order Artiodactyla; family Phocoenidae; genus Phocoena; species Phocoena sinus. The sequence continues at coordinate 40,850,102 of NC_045779.1, forward strand.
GAGGTAGTGCTGGCTCAGAGCTTCCCGGGAACCGCCGGCATCTTCCAGCTAAGCGTGCTCGGGCCTCTCCTCCTCAGCCCTGCGTGACTGTTTTTCCAATCAGTTTTATTGAGGTATAATTTACATAAAATAAACTTACCAAATTTAAGTGTACAATTCGATGAGTGTTGAAAACTGTAATCCAGTAGTGTAAGCACATTCATAGCAGAGAGTATTTTCATCACCCCAAATGTTCCCTTGTGCAGTCTACTCCCCTGTGCCCTGGGCACCACTGATCTGCTTTAAGGAACCATAGCTTTTTCTTCTCGAGAGTTTCATATAGGGGGGATCATGTAAGCGGGGTCTTCCGGGCTGGCTTCTTTCACTCAGCATTAATGCTTTTGAGGTTCATCCGTGTTGTTGTATCTGCTGTCCATGCCTTTATACTGCTGGGTAATATTTCACAGCATCACCTCAACCCTGCAGCTTCTGCAGCCCAAGACACATTTCACAGTGTGTTTATCCATTCACCGCTGATGATGGACATTTGGGTGGTTTTTAGTTTTTGACTGTTATGAGGAAAGTGTCTGTGAACATTCTTGTATAAGTCTTGTGTAAGTCTCCCTATGGCCGTATGTTTTCATTCCTCCTTGGGTAGGTGCCTAGGGGTGGAACTGTGGGGCTGGCCTGAATCTTAAGGACCCTCATCTCTGTCAAGATGCTTCATCCTCAGTATTCCATGGGGGCAGCGCCTCCTCCGGGAGAGTGATGGACAATTTCAGAGCTGTCCCAGGAGTCAGGATTAAACTTTTACCTCTATCATAACGTTGCCCAGCATTCCAAGAGTTAGTTATAAATACCTTGTTGCCTACATGTAAAAGATAGAAGATTAACAAAAGGTCTCCCACAAAGAAGTCGCAGCATCATTTGCCCAGAAGGAATGTGGGTGAGTGCAGTGAAGTGAAGTCCATGTGTCTGTGTTTGGGGAGGAATCTGCCTTACAGCCTGCCTGGAACCACAGGGCATGTCTAGACCAGAAAGGGAAGTGGAAAGCATGTGTCCTCCCCTCCAGGTGTGAGGTGAGTTAATGAACCTTAGTAAGCACCGTCCGTCCCTGATAAAGCCTCCTCTGGGAACCCTCCCCTCATCCCACCACTTTATGCCATTGTTATGCTGTCATCTCCCACCAGAACTTGCAGATGCCCTGAGCATTCTATTTACTTTCTCTCCTTTTTTTCCCTATCCAAGAACTTGGCATGCAGTAGCTTCTCAATGCATATTTTAATTCAGTAAAAGGAAGAGAAGAATAAAGGAAGAAAACAAGTAGAAGATTTTCTTAATCTCTATTCTCTTTAAATCCAGAAGTTTTCCTGCCCATTTGGAACATTGGTTGTCCATAGGCACATTGGACATCACCCATGAATGCAGCTCTGTATGGCTAAACTCGAGTCCATCAACTCCCTCACACCTAACACCTCGCCTTGGTTTCTTGTCTCTGTTAAAGGAACCATATTTACCTATCAGCACAGTTCAGAAACGTCAAGTTGTTTTTCATTCTCTCCTCTTTGTTACTGTCCTACAGTCAGGAACCATTTCCTATTCAGTCTACTTTCAGCCTATTAAAAAAAAAAAAAAAAATCTGTCCCTGTCTTGTCTTTACTGTCATTACTGTTCTAATTCAGACCCTTGCTATTTCCCTCCTGACTTTCTTTTCTTCTGTTCTCTTTCTGCTTCTGCATTTTTGCAATGCAGTTCAGTTATCTTTTAAAACACTGATCTCAAAATGGTGTTTCCATGCTGTCAGGTCCCCTCTCCTGTTCCCTATAAGATAAAGGTTATGATCTAGGTAAATGCTGAGGTAAGTGACCAGAGGTGAAGAAGACGGAAGAAAAGAGACCATGCAGGGGGACGTTTGGGGGGGTTAAATAGGAGGCAGTTATGGTTAAATAATATAGTACTATTTGTAAATGAGCAGAAAATTAGAATGAAGAAAGAGGGAAAGGAAGTGTGTGATGGAGATTCAGTACCAGCTAAGACCCATTCTTTCATTGGCTAGTGAAGGAGTTCAGCTCTCCTAAACTCTGACAAGCTTTTCTAAAATCATTCAACTTTATTTTAAATGATATAAATGTTGGTCTTGATACTTTAGGTTGACTAACTTATCCCTGACACATCCTTGCTACCTTGCTCCTTTTTATACTAAAGAATAGTGCTAAATAATGCTGAGCAAACTAGATGGAGTGGAAATTATTTCTAAAAATGAAGAGGAACCCAGCAATCCCACTACTGGGCATATATCCAGAGAAAACCATAATTCAAAAGGATGCGTGCACCCCGATGTTTATTGCAGCACTATTTACAATAGCCAGGACATGGAAGCACCTAAATGTCCATCGACAGAGGAGTGGATAAAGAAGATGTAGTACACGTATACAGTGGAATATTCGCCATAAAAAGCAACGATATAGTGACATTCGCAGAGACGTGGATGGGCCTAGAGACTGTCATACAGAGTGAAGTAAGTCAGAAAGAGAAAAACAAATATCGTAGAATATCACTTATATGTGGAATCTAGAAAAATGGTAGAGATGAACTTATTTGCAAAGCAGAAATAGAGTCACAGAAGTAGAGGACAAACTTACGGCTACCAAGGGGGAAAAGGGGGATGGGATGAATTGAGAGATTGGGACTGACATATATACACTACTATATATAAAATAGATAACTAATGAGAACAGACTGTATAGCACAGGGAACTCTACTCGGTGCTCTGTGGTAACCTAAATGGGAAGGAAATCTAAAAAAGAGTGCCTGTGTGTATATGTATGACTGATTCACTGTGCTGTACAGCAAGAAACTAACACAACATTGTAAAGCAACTATACTCCAATAAAAATTAATAAAAAATTTTTTTTAGATTAAAAAAATAAAAATGAGGATATGTTGAAATCACCATTATTCTTCCTGGGTGACTTGAAAGTGAGCTAACACTCAGGCAGTGGCTGATACTCTTCGGTGGTGACGCCCAGCACAACCCCTTACACGCACAGCACCTTGATGAAAGGGAAGCAGTTAACGCGTAAAGAACCCTTCTGATTTGGCCTGAGATCCATGGACAACATGTGGTGAATTTCAGCTCTGGAAAAGTGAATATGTGATTAACGAAGCATTAACGTATTTCAGAACCCTACCGCGTAATCCAGACATAAGCCTTGACTGAATTAACCACAGGCTTTTTAAAAAATGCCAATCATACAAATACTTTATTGGGTTTCAATATGTGAAGAGGCAGAATAAGGGTATTATAGACATAAATCCTACCCTCTTCCTAAAACCCCACGAGCTGGCTCCTCCAGGCACGGAATTCTCTCTCCACCTCTTCTGAAACTGCTCCTCCATGATTTGGGCATGTTGTGCAGGACTCAGCAGACCTTGAACACTTAGAGGGGGTGCATTTCACTGGGGGAAAGCAGGCCTCCGGAAGCCCTGACATTAGGCTTTGCAACTCCTTTCTCTCAGGCAGCTTTTTCCCTGGGAAATCATTGTATCTGTGAGGCCCATCCATGGTTGAGAATGAGTCTGAGAGGGTGGAAACGAGAGTTCTTTGACTTCTGAGCTGATCCTCCCTGGCACTAAAATTGCCATGTTATTCTACTACCATTCATTAAAGAGCTAATTTGCATTGGAAAATTTATAGGAAACTTGTTGCCATCCATGAATAGGTTTTATTTTTTATTAAATCAGTAGAGGGTATCCTACCTCTTAGAATAGTCTTAGACAGGCAGAGGCACACAGGTACGGATCTTAGCAATTTAGTACCAATTCCCTGACTTTCAGATGAGGAAACTGAATCTGAGTGACCTGACCCAGGAGACACAACAAATGCCTGATAGGACACATCTGCAATGTGACTCCAGATTTCCTGACTCCCATTTCTTTCGACCTCAAAGATACTCCATTATGCCTGGGCACACTTTAGCTGGATGGATAGCATTTAAATCTGGGGGATTTTGTTGATTCAGGATTCAAGCCATGCTAACCCTACTAAGTCATTACTTGTGTCTTTCTCTTGTGCTTTTTCCTCTGATATCGCTTTCCTAGGCACGAAGAACTCTCAAACATACTGTCCCTTGTTGTCTCACAGCTTCATTAGAGCACCCATGAGGGTTGTTACCTGGGAAACCCACCGGTGCTTGGTCCATTCCTCCTATTCATCCTCTCTCCATCAAGTCTGATTTGGGTCTCATTCCTCCTTAGCTCCTTGTCCTTTGGGAAGAGGGTCTGATGGATGCAGCACTTCTTCGGTGTTAGTGACACTTCAATGATGCCCTCTTCCCCTGTGCCCCTGTGCATACACCTTCACCCTCACCAATCAGGTAACCAGGTGTTTTCTGTTTTAGCAAAGGACCACAAACAAAGCCAAAACAGATCTACTACCAATCACATCATTTAAAAAACACTTTTTATTTGGAAATAATTTTAGGCTCCCAAGAAGTTGCAAAAATAGCGCAGACGGGCTTCCCTGGTGGCGCAGTGGTTGAGAGTCCGCCTGCCGATGCAGGGGACGCGGGTTCGTGCCCCGGTCCGGGAAGATCCCACATGCCGCGGAGCGGCTGGGCCCGTGAGCCATGGCCGCTGAGCCTGCGTGTCCGGAGCCTGTGCTCCACAACGGGAGAGGCCACAGCAGTGAGAGGCCCGCGTACCGCAAAAAAAAAAAAAAAAAAAAAAAAAAAAAAAAGTGCAGAAAGCTTCCCCAGTGATGACATCTTACAGAACTATGGCACATTAACCCAGTGAGGAAACTCTCACAAGGCACTCCCAAGAGTGAGCTGCTTTCTTGGAAAGCAGGGGCTGCCTGTGGGCTTCCTCTGTGTAGCCCCCAGTGTAGCTGGGGCCCCATCCTGACGTTACCCTAGATAGTCTTTCCCAGGCTTAGCTTATGATGCTTCCAGGGTCTCTCACTCAAACAAACAAGCGAACACAGAAGGAGGGCTGTGCTCAAATTGACCTGGCAAGAGGGGAAATTACCTGGGACCAGGGGTACAGGGCACCTGTGGGAGAGAGTCTCACTGAGAACTGAGTCTCTCATGCTGGCTTTAGGGCTGGCCCATTACTATTGCTCCTCAGTGATTTCCTAGGCCTTATTCTGAGGTCTTGCCTAGTAAATGCAATATTTAAAAAATGTTAATATATTCAAGAATTCTTCTGAGGGAATTGTATGGAAAAGAAGAGTGTTTTGTATTTTTTTTTTTTTTTTTTTGGTTGATAATATCCAAACCCATTTTCCTAAAGCCTTGATGAGGGGGAATTGTTTTTTTTTTTTTTTTTTTTTTTTATCTAAGCCCTTTTCCAACAGCAGTTATTTTCAGGGATTCAAAGAACAATTTCAGTTTCATATGCCAGTATTATTTCAAATATAATGCAGCACTGTGCAGGCTGGTGGGAAACATTGAGACGAAAGCTCTAGCCTGTTCACCGGAGAGTTTGCTTTTTCTTTTGTTTAGTGTGGGGCAGGGTTTCTCCACATCATCAGTATTGATATTTGGGGCCAGATAATTCTTTGTTGCGGGAGGCTATCGTGTACACTGTAGAATATTTAGCAGTATCCCCCACCTCTCCCTTATCCCCCACGGCCGTGACCATCAAAGATGTCTCCAGGCATTGCCAAACGTCCCCTGAGGGACAGAGGTCACTGCACATTGAGAATCACTGTTGTGGAGTGATGGAAAGGACCCACTGGGTGGCTGTTGACAGGCCTTGGTTCCGGTTTTATTTCTGCCACAAATAAGCTGAGTGACCTTGGGCCACTTAATCCTTCAACTATAGAATGGGGGACTTTGTCTGGAAAAGCTCAAAGGTCGTTTCCATCCTGAAAATTCCATTATTAAAAAAGAAATACTTGGAGATTACCATGAGACTGACGGCGCACACTGTATACTCTTAGATGGGGGCCCTTTCACTCTTTCACAGTGTAGGGGTGTTGGTAGGTGTTCTTTTCTTTCTTTGCTTTTTTTTTTAAAAAAAATATTCTCTGTTCAGATACGGTTAAGAACTCTTCTATTGAGAACAGTTAAACAAACGCCATGTTTTGAGGCACTTCTTAGCCTTTAATGTGCTGATGTGCACTGGAAATCTCTTAAGAGGTCGTTTTGCAGTATTCCCCAAACTTTCTGAGAAACAGGAGAAAAGAGGCATACGATCCACTGGATAGTTTATATTTTGGTGTTGTTTATATTCCTTTTTTCCCCCCGACCGTTCATTCATTCATTCAACACACATTTATGGAGTATGGGGTGTGTGTCAAGCACTAGGGTTATAGCAATAGCACTGGGTGGGCAGCACAGCACTGTGGTTAGAAACATAGCCTGTAGAACTCAAATCCTTGCTTCTTATCTTATGTTGATAGGTTATTTTGCCTCTCTGACCCTCAATAAATATTAGCCTTCTCTGGAGAGGGGAGAGCTTATGCAAAAGTAAGGAATTGAGAAATAGGAGGGTCGCATCAGGAGGTACTGACCACAGAGGCCTGGCATGCCACTTGAAGGGCCGGGCTTTATCCTTTGTCCTTTGTCCTTTGACAGCCGGGAATCACTGAAAGGTTGGGTTAGCAGTGGATTTTTCGTTTCGGTTCACGCTACCCACTGTATATATTCACAGGGCAAAACTGAAATCCAGCCAGGAGATTAGCTGGACTTGAGCTGAGACAGCTGAAATAGTGTTGGAAAAGATGAGAAGGATTCAGGAAATATTTCAGAAATAAAATTGGCAAGAGTTGTTAAGGTTTGGATAGAAGGAGAAAAAGAAGAAAAAGGGCAGTTTGAGTGATTTGGAGAATTTATTCATTAATTCTACAGGAATTTACTGAGCTCCTACCATATGCTGGTATATTAATTTGCCCTCAGAGCACTTGGGGTTTCATGGTAGAGACAGGCAGTTAAACAAGGAACTGCAGTAACAGGTGGTACGTGCCATAATATGGTAGCAAAGTGGTATCATGGGGATAACCATCCCGGTCAGGGAGGCCAAGGAAGGCTTTCTGGAGAGATCCAACTTATTCCCACAGCACGAGTAGTTATCCATGAAGGGTTAACCTGCCAAAAGTTACAGGGATGGAGTTGGGATGGGGAATATTCCAAGCAGAAGGAGTAATGCATATGAAAGCCCAAAGAGTAATGTTATTCTTCTTTTAAGGAATGTGATGTGACCTCCTATAATTTCCCAATCCATTTGATAATGAACTCTGTATTCATGGAAGTGAGCTGTAAAATAACCTAAAGAAAAAGTCATGGCCTAGTTCATGTATGTGCTCTTAAAAATACATTATTGAAAAGCTCAGCAATCCCTTTGGAAACTGCCTTAACACTGATGCTGTCAAGAGCCCTGTTGAAGGAATAAACAAAACCTGATTGACCTGGTGGACAAACTCATTCCATACATAATTGAATAGTTAGAGGCTGTGCAGCAAATGCGGCTTTCCTTTCATCTGAACGTGTAGTCTGATGATTTGTAAAACCTTCTTAATGGGTACAGCAAGTTATTCTGCCTGGGTGGGAGCCTTTTTACTCACTTAAGCAGCTGTTTAAACTTTCATAAGCAAAGTAATTATTAAATCTTTCATGAACATATTGGAACATTGGTTCACATCTTAACCTTGAGTTGGAAAGTTTTGGGGGCTGGCGTTAGAGTTTTAAACTGGCAAATTTCATTTTCTTTTTCTTTCTTATTATAAACGTTTTATGGTTTAGAACCAGCCAACCTAAATCATGGTAGGAAAAATACATGTGTGGCAAGCATGAGACATTTCATTGTTTATTTTTCAAATTTCTGAAATGTGCTCATAGCTGTGCATGCCTCTGGGCTCATAAAGACAGCAAATGGAAATAGCTCAAGCCAGACAGGCTGTTTTAGATAGCCACCCAGGTAGGCAAGGCAAGCCTTAAAGAGTACTCTTTCCTGGACTCAATGTCGTCTTAGTGTACAAAATGGGACTTGCAGGCAGGAGGATGCCATGGTTCATGGGTTTGAACACCTTTCCCATATTAACGTTGGAGCCAGTTCATAATAATCATAATCATATGATGAATAATAATACACTTAGTAGAGGACTTACTATTGACAGGCAGTATTCTGGATGCTTCTCGTGTATTATCTCCTTTGGTCCTCATTATGACCTTGTCAAATAATCAGTGCTCTTATCCCCATGTTACAGATGAAGAAACAGGCTTAAAGAGTTCCCAGAATTCACAAAGCTTCTGAGTGGCAGAGTTTAACTCAAGACTGTCCCTTCTCAGAGTGTGTACTCTTTCTTAACAATTCATTATCCTGTACATCTTAGTAACTTTCTATTCTAGTTTGTGAAATACTGCTATTTAAAAAGTTTCCTCTGTTTTACCCTAAATGAAAAGAAAACCAGGACAACTGTCAAAAAGCAGTGTGGCTTTCTTATTGTTCTTTCTCTTGGATCACTCACTCTGGGACAAGCCAGCTGCCATGTTGTAAGGATACTCAAGCAGCCCTGGGGGAGAGGTCCACTTGGTGAAGAACTGAGGCTTTCTGCTGTCAACCAGCCCGAATTAGCCAGCACATAGATCCAACAGCTCTAGTCAAGCCATCAGATGACTGCAACCCTGGCCGACGTCTTGATCACAATGTTATGAGGCTCTGAGCCAGAACTACCGAGCTAAGCCACTCCCAAATTCTTGACCCAAAAAAATGTGTGATATAATAAATATGTATTGCTTTAAGCCACTAGGTTTTGGGCTTAGCTAATATAGCAATCAAGGAGTATAAGGTACACAGAGAGGAATAACTGAGTCTGAGCTGTCAGGAAAGCTGGCTACTGAAAGATGAGAGAGATGAGTAGGAATTGAATAGGTGGACCAAGAACTTATTGGGAGGTGTTCTAGGCAAAGAGAAAATGCGTGCAAAAAAGTATGAAAGTGTGACACTGCAAGGCACATTTTAGAAACTGCAAGTGAAGGACAAAACAAATCTCATAACTCAAAAATCATAGCATTTGGGGTATGAGAATCTCTTTAAGAACTTACTATATTACATGATAATGTAGTAACTAATGTTCCTAAGAGTGAGTTGAGTCTACAAGAAAGTTCCATATGTACTATTTTAGAAGATAGGAAAGCAATTAAAACACTGAAGTATTTATGTCAAAAATTAAAACAAAAAAGTACTGTATAAATCCTTAGTGAAAGGCGGAGTTCAGGCTATCCAAAATAGGTACCTCCCTATGTTGTAACTTCACTAGAGTGTCTGGGTCTGTGTTTTGAAAACTTTAAGCTTAAATGTAGGGCCAAGAAATAGCTAATGAAGAACACCTGGATTTTCCCCGGGCTTTTGCTCCTCCAGTTCTGCTACAACAATCAGGTAGAAATTAACATTTTATAACCAGTCATGTGTTTTGCTAGGCATCATGCTAACCAGCTGAAATTTTATAAAAGGGAATAGCTCACATCAACTTGTTATTCCACGCCATATTCATTCACTGACTACGTATTGAGTGCTCTCCATGTGTTACCCACTGTGACAGTCTCATAAACCAAACCTTTACATTTGTGTGGCAGAAATCTCTCTGAATCCCAGTTCCAGCTCCACTGTTTTCTAGAGTTAATAGCAGCCCTTGGTAGAAGGACTCCATTTATTGTCTCAGTTGGACTTTAATATAAAATTAATACCTACTTATTTACTGTATGCTAACACATATATATGGAATCTAAAAAAAAAAAACAAAAAACTGGTCCTGAAGAACCTAGGGGCAGGACAGGAATGAAGACGCAGACATAGAGAATGGACTTGAGGACACGGGGAGGGGGAAGGGTCAGCTGGGACAAAGTGACAGAGTGGCATGGACATATATACACTACCAAATGTAAAACAGATAGCTAGTGGGAAGCAGCTGCATGGCACAGGGAGATCAGCTCAGGGCTTTGTGACCGCCTAGAGCGGTGGGATAGGGAGGGTGGGAAGGAGATGCAAGAGGGAGGAGATATGGGGATATATGTATATGTATAGCTGATTCACTTTGTTATAAAGCAGAAACTAACACACCACTGTAAAGCAATTATACCCCAATAAAGATGTTTAAAAAAAATTAACACCTACTTATTTGAAAAAAAAGAGAAAAACTTGACTCAGAAACACACTAGCTCAGAAAATTGCTGTCAGCATCTTGCTGCATGTCCTTCCCTGTATTTTCTTCTATGAATATTTTATACAGTTATATTTTATAGGTGGCGTCAGATCAAACTTTTGTTTAACATCAGGCAAAATATCCCCTGAAATAGAAATTTTAGTATCTTTTAAGTTATTTAAGTTATTCTAACAAATGGGTATTTTATAATTTACTTAACCTGTCATTAGATGTCTGGTTATACGTGAATCTTTCAGTAAAAATGACGTTATAGCGAAATAAGTATGCAGCTAAGGAATTTTGAAGTTGTCTTTTGAACTGTTTGTGGGCTTTGCTACCATGGGGTAATTTTAAATAATAATCAATGGGAAGCTTAGGAAAGGATTAACGTGGCTTCTCTCTCTGCCAGAAGAGCTGCCTTTGGAAAGTTCTAAGATGACTGTGTGGCCGTGTGTGGGAAGTGCCATCACAGTTATATGATTGGAGGAAGAATGTTATTATTCTATGCACATTCTTGACTCTTAATTTAGGGTTAAACTAACTTAATTTAATGTCATGTGAATTTTTAGCAGCAATTATGGCCAGTTAATACATGTTCTTCCTTAGTCATGCCTCATCTCTTTGCAAAATTACAATATTTCATTCCAGATTTATTCTGACCAGGTTAGTAAGTAGCACTTTCTCCTATTTTTCCTCGGTGTTTATATCAGAAGACTTTTGAGTTTATACTGTAAACCACCATTTGTGTATTTTCATAATAAGCCTCTAAGAAGTGGGCAAGGATATGAGAGCACAAGACACAATGCAAAATAGGGTACTGGATCCAGTCTTTTTTCTTTTTTTTTTTTAATCCTTCAGGGGATATTGTGTGGACAGTAGAGATGCCATCTTAATATTCTGGTCTTTCTCCTCTCCATCTGTCCGGTATACCGCCACCCAACCAATATCCCTCAAGTGTGCCTTTATGCTTATTCCTTAAGTATGTCTCTGTCTACCATCTATTTTAAAAAGTCAATGGCTCCCTACTTCCTGTAAGATAATAGACAGTATTCCTTAAATCTGTCACTTAAAGCCTTGCATCTACAAGCTATTATACTGGTCATACCTTTTCCCACAGGTAATCTGTGTTCTGGAAGCCCAGAAGATTCTCTATCCCATATGTTTTTTATCACCTCCCTGTCTCTTTGCCTTCCCCATACTGATCCCCTTTTCTGCATCCACCCGTTGAAATCTTATCTACTCTTTCTAATTCACTATTTAATTGAATGATTCAGTAACATTAATTTATTTAATAAATATTTACTGAGCACCAGTTGCATGACAAAGGACACCTCCCCAGAAAAGTCTTTCCAGTTAGGATAGTTAATCTCAGCCCTATGCAATGTTTCTCTCTTCAGAACTTCCATTGGTCTTTTTTTTTTTTTTTTCCATTGGTCTTTTTTATGCTTCTCTTTTGTCACAAATCTATACCTCGTTGATGTGTATACAGTAAGCACTCAAAAATTCTTTTTGAATTAAAGAAAAAATGAATGGATAGATGAATGAAAGAAAAGTTTTGCCTTCTCTACTAGGAGAAGCTAATGACTAAACTAAAATGGTTAAACTGGGATAGAAATTTAAAATTGTTATGGGTTTCGAGTCTATGAAACACCCCGATATGGTTTCCATATTGGATCATCCCAACAGAAAAGGGAATGTATGGAATCCCCATCTTATGATTTCCAGATCAATGCTTTTTTTTCCATCATGCTACCACATTCTACATTATTTAGATATAGTTGTCAAAGGCAGCCTTACACTTTGTCATTGCTCTTCATTATAAGACATAGTGTTTTAAGAACATCACTAAATAGGAAGATTCTACTTTCAGAGGGCCAGGCACCTATTTTAGCATTGAAAAAGGCAAATATATTAACCTGAGGGGTGAGAAAAACATAGAAGATTAAGTAACTTGGAAAAACCATTTATTCTGAACAGTGAGTAAGAGCTAGGTACCTTGATTAGTTCCTAATAGAAGTGGGCCATCAAAACAATCATCATAACCATCAGCTTGTGTTCACCATGTGTCAGGGATTTTCCTGTCCGGTTTCTCATCTCTTTCCAGAGAAATCTATGAATCAGGTACTTTTTCTCCCCTAATCTTATGAATAGAGACTGGGAATTTTAAAGAGATTAGGCAACTTGTCCATGCCCACTGGATTAGTAAATGTGAGGGGTGGGAAGATTAAACCTTATCTCTGTGACTGATGAATAAGATTCTGGGCTTGATTTTTTTTTTGCGGGAAACTACTGAAATCACAGAAAGGGGAAATCTCAAGCAACTGTGCTGTTCCTAGTGGTTGGAGGTTGCACTTTAATCTGTACACCATACTGAAGCAGAGTAGGTAGAGGAGCTAAGAATAAGTAGGGGGCCTCTAGTTAAGGAATTAGAACTTGAGAAAGATGTGTCCGCCCAGGATTCCTTCTTTGGGGAATGGTCCTTCTCCCATCATTTCTGCTTCCAGTGGACTGCCAGCTCCCACTACTAAGAACTGCAAACCAGAGCAGAGACACACAGGGACAGAGGAGGTTGGGGCTGAGTCATCCATGATGTTGCCCTGCACAGTTCAGGACCTCTGGGCCTCAGGTTTTCCTTCTGCAAAATGGGGTTTGTATGCCTCACTGAGTTTTTTGAGGGTTCAGTGAGATATTGTCCTTGAAAGCTTTAACACAGAATTGTTATTCAATCATGGTTACCACACTTTGAGATTAGTAGTCCTGGGGACAATTCTTTCTTCCTCTAAAGAAGGAAAGGCAAAAGTAGACTCTTTCTACTGAGGAGACAGCATACACAGAATTATTAACGGTACTTGAGAAGAACATCCAACCATTCGCATGACGAGTTAGCAAAAGATGCTCAGGGTGATTGTGAACTGTGGGATGATGCACTGCGGCTTTGTTCTAGTACTGCTGTTAAAACTCACAGTGCTTCACTCTTACAAAATCAATGGTCTCTTGGGGGTGAGGGTTTGGAGGGGGACATGGAGGGAGTAGGAAGGATGGTAGTCTATAAAGGAGTAGCCATCTAGCCATCCAATGGCCAACACCCTCTTTTAATGAATAGAGTTATGGTGAGACTCCAGCCTATTAATCAGCGTTCAGCTATGGATGGCGAGAACTTCAAAAGGGAAACGGTGCATATTGGATTTGATAAGAATACAGAGAATTATAAATGAGATGTCCAGGAGGCATCTGTGTTAAGGAAACCTAGGATCAAGACTTTGTACATTCCAGCCGATGAAAAGTTGTGGGCAATTTTAGGGTGCTGTGATGGAAAAAGAAAGGACCCTGCTGGCTGGTGGAACACTGATGTGAAGTGATGGAGTTTTGATCTAATGTGTATCTTTGATCTTTAGTATAGGGGCCTGGAGAGAGTATTAGAAGCCGTAGGTGCCGCTACATCCCTACTTAAAGTGACTTTTTGTTAGATTATTTCAGATTTGAACAATTGCTAATTTACCAGCCGTTGTACAAAAAGTAGGCCGTTTGGAATTTCGAATGCATCTCCAATAGAAATGAGGCTGAAGATGATCGTTTAATTCATCTTCTAGCATTAGTTGTACCAGAACAAGGTACAAGGGTAAGAGAAAGTCAGTATGAGAGCACAGGATGTTGGAGGAGGAGACTCACCTCTATCATCTAGGGACTTTGGGCCAATTCTTGGCAAAAAAAAAAAAGAAAGAAAAGAAATGATGTTATCTTTGATAGCCCCTCTTTTTTGTCCTCTTCTTCCAGTTCCTGGTAACCTTTCTCACAAACAGAATCCTCCTGTTGCAAAACAACCCAATGAAATAGGTATTATCCCAATGATATAACTGAGAAAAATGAGGCCCAGAGGGGTTTATGTAACTTGCTTATGTCCATATAATAAGTAAATGGGAAAAGTCAGTTTCATAATCAAGTATGTCTTTAAAACTCATGAACTCCAACATTTTTGGCTTGGGATGTCTGAGTGAATAGACCAACATTAACAAAATAAAGGGTTGTAGGAGGAATACGGGATGGAGTGGGGTGTGGGCAAAGGAGAGGTGAGCTTGGTTTTAGATATGAAGGTTTTGAGCTGCCTTGGGATAGCTATGTCCTGCTGTCCGGTCACAAGAGAAAGCTTGGTTTGTTGCCCAGTGGTGGAGATGGTGGAGTGCTGCATTTGCTGCAGAAGAGTGGAGGATAAATAGGTGGATACGTCGACAGAGACAGCTAGCTACCTAGGTAGATATGTAGGTAGATGCATAGATGTTTATTGGTGAATTGGGTGTTCGGAAGTTGGGAAGAATCTGCAGTCGCTAGTCAGTATTCCTATTGCTTAGCAACCTTATTTCCTCATGTAGCTATGACAAATAGAACTTCCATATTTATATTTTGTGCCTGAGGGCTGATAGTGCTGCCTGTGAATGATGCATAAGTGACAATTTTGTATTATGAGCATTGCTCTGACTCTTGAAATCAGAATCTCAAGGTTGGAAAGGAACTTAATATTCTGTCTTGGATTTGCTCTAGATGCAGACTTTGCTTTACATCTGCATGAAATCCTTGCTGACACATCCCAGTCCTTTAGATAGCTCTCTCTACATGAAAGATCTCACTTCTGAGGTGAAATCTTCCTACTTGTAAGCAGATATTCACCAGTTGTTCCTAGTTCTATCCGTAGAAGACAAATCCCAATATCTCTTCCACATGAGAGCTCATCACGTATTTGGAAACAGCCTCCTTGTCTCTCCTGATTTTCTCTTTGCTGGGCTGAGTTTCTTCTCCAGCTCTTCAGCGTTTCCCTGGGGGACCTCTTCCTTCAGGGAAGACGTTGGCCCAGGTTCTGGGAATGCACTCAGCAGATGGCCTCCAGTGTCATCCCCTTCAGGGATTGTTTCACTGGCAGAGAGCCATTCATCCAAGGTCACACCCTGTCCTGGAGTGGTCTACATCCAGTGACCGATTCATATGAGGGTATGAAAGCCTGGTTATGTCAGTCCAATATGTGACAATTCTGGCAAGCCATTTTAGTCTTGGGGCTGCCAGTGGGATCAGGTGAGGCCATTGCTGGGCTGCATTATATCTTCTCCATCCGTTCCTTCACGTGTCCTTCCCCTCCCTTTCTCAGGTGTTCAACCCAAGGGCATGAACAGTCTGCATGCCAAACTCTGGTGCAGTCTGCCTTCTGGGGAACCCAATCTGTAATGTGTGGCTTCAGTTGAACCATTCCAATTTGTTTATGGACCTAGACACTTTGGTAGGGCTTCTGGAGTGTATGGGTACCTAGTGTAATCTTTTATATGATCATAATACTGTTGGCTTTGAAGAATGTTTTAAATTAAGTTTCATTACTATGAATCCAATGTGTAAAGCTGCTATAGTAGAGAGAAAAATTTTTCAGTCGAGGTGTCTTAACTTAGGTACCCCCTCAAAAGTAGGGCTGAAGACAGGGATTACATGTGAGTAGTTTATTTTGAGAAATTATCCCAAGGAAAAGAAGTGGAAGACTGGAAATAGTAAAAGAGGGAAAGCCAACCTAAGGGCTCATTATTGAGCTACTCACCACTCTGGGCAACTGGGGTACACTCTCCCTGTGACCCTCTGAGAAGCGAGGTAGAGTTGTCTGCCAGAAGATGAAAGAGGAGAGCATTTATCCACCAGCTCCGGATCCCCATTGGTCAAGACTTGCCCCATGAGGTGTTAACTCCCTTTCAGGCCCAGGTCTGTGAATGTCCTAGAATTGCTGAGAGAGTGCCTGTCACCTTCCCAGGAGGCAAGCGCTTGAAGGCCCTGGGCAGAAAGCGAGAGATTCCAGGTGCAGCTGAGGTGAGCTTCTGTCAGGTTACACCTGCACACAACTGGTTGCTGCAGCACTCATGGGTCTAAAAAGTTGGACCCAGAAGATGTGAGACAAGTCCCAAGAGGGGACCCATAGAGGGTGAAAGCCACAAGCAATTGCCTTGTGGTTCTGTGATTTTCTTTGTGTGTGGGTTTTATGAAGGACAGAGTACACTGGACTGGATTTTCTCCCAACAAGTTCATAGAACAATTGTCAAGCTTTTCTTCTCTAATCATAAAAGGTAGAGAAACTTTCTCATGAATTGAAAGCAGTGAAGTGGTTGCCTACTTATGATTAGAATACTGAGCTTGGCTAGTTAGACGTATTGACAGTAAAATATCACAAAGAGAAGTTACAGAAGCCCCTTTATAAAGGGCCACGTATTCCTCGTGCTTGTCTATCAGTAGTGGACATTTATTGCTAGTTATTTTGACAATGGTTTGTCTAAGAGTTCCTTTAATGTCTTTGATTTAGCAGCTGTGTGTCCACTGCATTTTGAATGTCACAGAGTTTTGACTTTGATGGTGTTAAGCCATGTAGCAGTTTATTATTAAATCAGGGTGAGGAGTAAGGGAATTGGGAGGTAGCTTGGAATCCTAATGAAGATCACCTTTCATTGTGTGGACTCAGGCACTGTTTAGCATCATATCCAGTATAGGTACTGCTGTCCCTTATGAGTGCATTAGCCACTAGTGACTCAGCTCTGAAATGGATAGTCACGGCGATCTCCGTCATTTCATAGCTGTAATCCTTCATCGGCAGCTTCCTAATGAGCTCATCTTTGAGATGTCAAGTGGCAGAGCTGTGGGCTTTCTTCATGAGATTTGAGAGGTGTAGTCAGACAGCCAATTAGCATTTTTATTTACTTTGGGAGAGCCGTGAGTCCCAAGACCTGCATAAGATTGTCCTGGTAGTACTTGCACTGTGTGAAAAAACATGTCAAAAATTTCATACTTGTCATCCCAGGAATTTGACCGTAACGGAACTGAGCAGACCAGGACTGAGAACCTGGTGACAACGGAGAGGCTGATGAGAGCTGTACATCGACAACAGGAGATATCCAAGAAGGGGGAAGGTCAGTTAAGGCAAAGGGAGACAGACGGGGTTAAGTTCATGAAGCTCATCTCAGGACCAGGAAGCTAGCAGGAGACTGAGTGGAAAGAAAGAGATGGGGCCCCAAGCCAGAGGGCCTAGGAAATCAGATATCCGTCTGTGGAACAGATGTCTAGTGACAGCACATGTTTTTTTCTGTGTCCCTTATTATGTGTCAGGTGCTGTTCTAATCATTTTGTGTGTGTAAGTAATTTCATTCTCACAGTAAGTCTATGAGGTAGGTGTGCTTATTATGGTATGAGGTAGGCTTGATCATTCACACCTATTTAGCAGATGAGATAACAGAGGCACAAAGGAGTCAGAAAACTTGTGCAATGTCACGTAGCTCTTAAGTGGTTAAACCTGGCTCCAAACCCAGGTAGTCTTTTCCCAAAGTTCATGCTCTTCTGAACATTGCTTGTGGCTTACATACCTGCTTCGAAGGCAGAAGCTTCTTATATATTATAACTCTCCTTGATGAAAAGCCAAGACTGAATATGTGGGAGGGGAGGAGATGGGTATGTCAGACACACGTTTTCTATGCCTTTTCAGATCCATCTGGGCCAACTGCATCTTGCACTCACAGCCCAGGGAATCACCCAATCAACTGCCCTGGGAGAAATGGGCCCTTGCCCTTGCTTGTCACTATGCTGCTTGGCCAGCCAGTCCCCTCCTCAGAGTTTCTGGCTCTTGCTGCCACTTCAGGACCTGGATGAGATACCAAACCGTGGGGCCTGGGATGAGACACCAAACCGTGGGGCCTGGGATGAGACCCCAAGAGCATCAGAAGAACCTGGATGATATAATCCAGAAATGCAGGAGAGTTAACTCCCTGTGGGGTGAAATAGGACCAGAGGAAAGCAAGGGACAGGTGGGAGGTGGCCAGATAAATCCCATCACCTTCTTCTGCCCCATCAGTGACTCTGAGGCCTAGGTTTCCCTTTCTAGAACATCTAGAAAAGTCCCTTGTGTCAAGTGGATTCCCCTGCCTGAGGACCTGTGTCGCCCTGCGGCTTATGTTGAAGTGATAGTCATACTTCACTTGGCATTGCTTGGCATTCTAGTCCCCCTTTCCTTCTTTATAACTCTCGCTCTTCTGGGTTTACTGCCTCCCCCCACCCCCCAAATTATTAAAGCCAAGCTAAGAAAGTGGGCCTGGGCTAAAAAGTGGGAACAAATAGAGAAGTCGCAGCAATACTTCATCGTTCAGTGGCAAAGAGGACATTGATTCTTCGAAAAACATGTTTAGCATAAACCGGAAGTTGATATTACGACTAACGGTAAGTGTCAGTACTTAGGGAGTTCATTTTACCACAGTGTGAACACTTGCAAAGGAGGAGGGGATCTTAGGAGTGAAGCTATTCTCTCCCTGAATAGGCTGGTCAGAGATCACACTTGCTTTACTGTCTGTTACACCTGTCTTGTAGTCCTCTTCCTGTCACCAACAGCAGAGATAGCCGCCATTTTCTCAACTCTGACGCCGTGCTAAATGGTGCATAGTTTTCCATTTACTCCTTTAAGGTGCTCAGAGAAGTGACTGTGGAGCAGCTAATGAGTGCTAGCGTCAGACTTCAAACCCAGGGCTGCCAAACTCGGAAGCCTATGCTCAAAACTGATACCTTCTGCTGTCTTCTACAAAGTTCCTTATCAAAGGGAAGTTATTTGAAGCAGGGAAAAGCCACACGGAGAGAAAATATGGTATGAAAGCATCTTATTCCCTTTGTTCTAATTTGCTCCCAAAGCAGCTTCTGGTGGAGCCAGCTGCTAGTGTTTGGGGTGTCCTTGCCTCCCAGGAAGAAGTGCCCATTCCTGGGTAGCAGACTGTTGATACATCTCAAGCCAGGAAGACACCCCACTGTAAAATAGTAAATGGGCCCTATAGCTCCTTGATCATGCTTTTAAGTATTGGATTGGCATGAATCTGTCCTCTTAAGTCTGCCTGGCAGGGCCAAACCCTGAACGTGGTGATCTTTTGGAGGTCACCCAGCCCAGAGCAGCCAGCAAACTTCCTCCTCTATACCTTTCTTGATAGGTGTCCTTAGGGGAGCCAAGTTTTCTTTAAAATTATTCCTTTGACTCTAAAGCCCTTACCTCTCAGCTTTCCCTTCTCAATACATCCCCTGAGTTCTGTGTTCATGCGTAAATAGGACCACGTTTGTCATGGAAGCAAGTTGTGGTGCAGAAGACCCACCCAGAGGAGAATACAAATAGCATTTCATATTTTACTTTGAGACGTCTCACCACTTTTTACCCTTCTAGTAATGTTTTCGTCATTGTTTGGCTTTCCTTTGTTTTCGTTATTTATTGTTGTTTAAATAATGGAGACAGAGGCCCTTGTTGAAAGTCTTGAGATCTGGGACCTGACTGCAGCTCTGGCTTACCAGCTGTGTGTGACTTTTATCTGTCATCTAGTCCTTGGGGGACTCAGTTCATTCACCTCCAAAATGGGAGGGTTGGGTGAGATTATTTATTCCCAAACCATGCTGATCATCGGAATCACCACTGATGTTTTTTTAAAAAGGGCCCCATCTCAGACCTATTCACAATTCCAGTGAAGGGAAGAGAAAGGAGAGAAGGAGCAGATGCCCAGAATCCATAATGGCAACAAGCTCCCGAGGTTATTCTGACGCACAGTTGAGGAACAACTGGTACTGCGAGTAGCACAACTCCAGGGGTGCCATCTGCTTGTACGAACTCCACGTGCCCCGTTCCCACGGACTGGGATGTGCCTGGGGCCCCTTAGAGTTGCGCGACGCAGCAGCCCTGTGGGAGCTGATTACCGCAGATGGTCATTTCCAAGCATGGGTATTCTTTGATTTTATGGCATTAGAGAGGAGTGAGGTGTTGAATGGACGGTGGCCCAGAAGCATATTGTTAACCATGGAGGCACGGTAGCTATGACAATAGGATAGGCAAGTGGAAGGCAGCTTAAGAACAGCTAATGAACATTGCCCCACGGGAAACTGGTTATCAGATTCTCTCCCACATCACGTCTGGCACCCATCTGAAATGAGGAAGCGATCTGTGAAGAAAGCAGGGTATCGAAGGCAGCTTGGCCAAAAAGGTGGGGCTTGGGTCAGGGTTCACCAAACAGGGTTGAGTTGAAGAAAAGAAGTAAGGCTTTCTCCCAGCCTAGAAAAGCTTTTAGTTGCCAATTAATTTCTCTTTGGGGGTTCTTTGGCTTAGTTTTCCCTTTATGTATTGTGAAGTTCCTTTTGAAAAAATAATCCAGCCTTTTCTTAACCAAATTAAAAAAAAACAAACAGATTTGTTCACGCTTAAGACTGTATAGAGATATCACAGTAGCTGCCAGAAGCCAGGTTATGTTGGTAAATAATCAGGGACACAAGTGCAAGTTTAAAATTCTGGCGGTAGAAAGTTGGGATTCAGTTTTGATTACGTTAAATGTTATACATGAATTTCTTTTTCTCACAAGCTAAGAAGACATTTCTGAGCCGGCTTGAGGTACGTCCATTATCTAGGACAGTATTTTGCTTAATTTGCATGACAGTCAGCTGAGGCACTTGTCAGCAGTGCGGATTCCTGCCAAATCTCTAGCCAGTTCTGATTCAGCGGGTCTGGAGGGGACGCCTGAGCTCTGCATTTCACATGAGCATCCAGGGACCACATTTTGGGAATGCTGTCCTAGGCAATGAGAGGAAGGATGGTGATGTCTCTCCCAGAATAGAGATTTGTACTTCTTGGGAATTATATTAACTCCTCTGAGCCTTAGTTTCCTTTCATGTAATAGAAATAGATACTTTCCCCTACTAAAATCACAGGTCTTAGAAAAATATTTCAAAATAAACTGTGTAAATAAAAGAGATGGCTAATTACTTAGAAAAGAAGTCTACCTGAGTAAAAGTCTATTTCATGGGCTTCTGTAAACCCACCTCCCACCGCCAGCATTGAGCACAGGAATATGTGTATGGAAGGTACCCTAATCTGATCTAGGTTGCTTAGAAGCCTTTGAAAGATTTCTAGAATATCAAAATGAAAAAACTGCTCTTAGTTATATCTGTATGCTATTAGAAAATAGGATCTGCCAAACTAACGTAGAAGGAGAATTTCCCAAGGCAGATTGAGATAGGGAGCGCAGTAGATAAGGAAAACAAACACTGACCAAAGAATTATATTGATACTATATTTTGTATATGTGATATATCTTGATCCTATTTGGGGAATGTATTAGTTAAAGTCTAGCTGCTGTAAGAAACTCCACAATGTAGTGACTCAAATATCAAAGAGACTTATTTGTTGCTTAGGGGGCAGGCCTGGTATGAGTGGTTCATGTCTGCTGAGTAGTTTTCCTCCCTGTTGTCATTCAGGAAACAGTTTCCTTCCATCTTCTTGCTCTTTTATAACCTAGGGCCGCGTCATCATCTGTATTATAGCAGCTGGCCTGTCAGCTGGAAAAGGGAAAGAGAATGTGGAATATCTTATGGTTCAGACCTGAAAGCGGCCCATATCACTTCCATTCACAAGCCATTGACCATGCCTAAGTGAAAGGGAGGCTGGGAGATGTAGCCTTGCTGAATAGCAACATACCCAGCTATGCCTCTATTGTGAATGCTATAGAAGGAGGGGAGAACAGAGTTGGTGACTATCTAGCAGTATCTGTCACAGGAAAGGTATATGGAGCTTTAGAAGTGGAGCCAATCACTGCTCTTCCTGGCTTCACTAGTTGGCTGCCATGCCGTGGAGTATCCTCTTTCCTTTGATGTGCTGTTCCCATCCTGTCTACAACATCACTCCTAGCATCCAACTATGCCTGTGTGCTATTCTGGGCATTGTGGATGCTGGTGTTACTTTTCCTCGATTTTAGGTTCTCCTGTATCCTATGCAGGTCATGAGAAAAGACCTGTTGAGTCCTGTCGAACAGTTAGTAAATGTGCTGTTGGTTGGAAAATGTGGGCAAAAGCACTGGTTTGAATTGTCATCCATTTGCTTTTCTTTTTTTTTTTTTTTTTTTTTTTTTTTGCGGTACGCGGGCCTCTCACTGTTGTGGCCTCTCCCGTTGCGGAGCACAGGCTCCGGACGCGCAGGCTCAGCAGCCGTGGCTCACGGGCCCAGCCACTCCGCGGCATGTGGGATCCTCCCGGACCGGGGCACGAACCCGTGTCCCCTGCATCGGCAGGCGGACTCTCAACCACTGCGCCACCAGGCAAGCCCCCATTTGCTTTTCTGACAGTTGTGACATAATGAATCTCAAGTGTGACTGTTGTCACATAATCGGAGGCTCTGAACATTAAGGATGTTTTCTTAAGGATTATCCAAGCAGAAAATGAGTTCACAGTTTTTCAACATTTTTACCAATGGTTCCCAAGACTCCACCTGTCCCTGCACTGTCTTTGTTCTATACTACCACCTTATTGAATTTCTCACTCTCTCTCTCTCCCCCTCTCTGTTGAGGGTGGGGCAAAGAAGTTGGGGGAGAGAATGTTCCAACATGACAATATAGTTCAGAATTCTTAGTTTGTTCCTCATTATTTTGTGATGTATAGCACTATTCATAGTAGGAAGGTCTTATAATTAGCTGCCTTGGGATATTCTAAAGGTGAAACCACTCTGCTACCATGCACCTTGCAAGATTAGTGACTTAGACCGGAGGCTGGTAGGTGACAGACACCGTTAAGGAGGACGGAAGCAGATTGATGTGAGGGAGAGCTGCTGCCGGGATAGGTATCTTGGTTCAGAGAACGACCTGCCACCACCGTGGGAACTGGATCCCTGTGAGACTGTGGTGTGACTCCAGTGAGATGAAATTAGTTCAAAGAAGAACCTGAAGGCAGGTTGAGCTGAGAAATTGTTCAGGAAGCTCAGATTACTAAAGGCAAAAACACTCGTGTATAAATGGAGAATGGGAGATAGATTACTTTCCTAACAGCTAGCTGACGTGGTCGTTAAAGCTTGTCTTACTGGAAAAATTATACAGCCATTTCTCCCTTCAGTTTTTACACACACACACACACACACACCACATATACACATATATTTTGGGGGAGGGGTGGTTTGTTTTATTTTTGCAGCAGAATTTAATAGCCTCTTGTGTTCTCCAGGAGATCTAGGCTGCCGGCCACGTTCCCACAGCATTCTGGAATTCTTCCCTCTACCATCAGCCTTCCGTATCCCCCAAGTGATTCTCTAGTGCCTCACCAGCTGCATTTCCATAACTCGGCGAATGTTCCGTCTTGAATTTTACGTTTTGCCACTTGTGATGGCAATGTATAATAAAACCAAGATGTGACCTATTTTGTGTCCAGCAGTGAACGCGTCCAGGAGTCTGCCTGTGATGTGCAATGTGCCTTCGACGAAGGGGCAGCTGTGATGTGAATGGATTTGTGATGGAAAAAAGGGCCTTAATTTCTCGGCCTCTTTTACCATGGATATGAAACTTTGTTATGGTAAACTGAACCTCTGATATCATATACAACTGCTGGCATTCTAGATTATTTTAATGGCCACTCCTTAGTACTTAATACTAAGCATTACCATCTGTTTCTTAATTATAAATGCAGCAGGAATTCACAATTACATCAGTAATGGTGGAAATAAAATGGAGTTAGAGGCCTCGTACTTAACACAAGGCAGCCTTCCTATAACACCCTTCTTCTGTTGCAGGCATTGGTCAGAGAGGAGAATTCCTCAGTGATTTTTCTGTTTTCTTCTCAGTATAGGTACCATGAGCTTATCATGCTATAAATTCAGCACTTTTCTTTGAGCGAGAGAAAGAGCTGTTTTTCTGTCCGTGGAGCTGGGATGTGTGGGCAGATCTTTCTCACAGTGTTGGAAACCAGTATGATTGTTCTGCTGTTATTAGCCTGTGTTTTTGTGAGAAGCTAGCCCGATGACATGAGTCACATCCATCCCCCAGAGAAGAGTTGGGAGTGGACATCTGAGGAGCTTTGATCAGCCCACTAGTAGACAGTTTTCCTGACCCTGAAAAACAAGGGAACATTTGTGGAGGGAGTTCATGTAGGAACTGAAGAGATATTTAACTTTGCATTACTTAGGCTTTTATTTTGAATTAAATGAAAAATCACCACGTTTCAGACTCATGGTATTATAGAATTAAAAGAAATCCTTAGAAGTCACCTCGATCAAAGCCCTGGTCACTCTACTTTTTCTGTGTGGTGCTTGACCAGGTTGAGCATGTGCTTTGGAGTCAGCAGAGCAGGGTTTGAATTAGGAGGCACCAGGTGTGCTCTGTGTTCTTTTCACTAAGTTCTCAGCGTCACCAGTCTCTTCAGCTGTAACAGTGGCTACCACGATGCTTCTTGTGAAGCCTACCGTTTGGATTAAATGAGAGAAAACATGTAAATCCTAGCCCATTGTGTGGCCCATAGTTTTCTTCCCTTCTTTTCATTCATGTTTATGACAGAGGAAGAAGTATTGGTTCAAAGAAGTTAAATGCCTTGCCCAGTGTTGTACATCTGGGGAACGGCGACCTGGAACTGGGAGTAATGTTTTCTGAGACTTTTTTTCACTAGGTCATATCTAGACCTGTTGCTGCCTTTCCCTTCCTTGTCACCCATTGTACTTTTATACAATGATAACCTTAATCGTTATCACTTGTATGATACTTTTTAATCTGTAAAGTACTTTTTAAAATGAATGTTCGCATTTAACTGCAGTTGGTGAAGTAGTGTTATAAACCTATCATTGCTCTTACTTTACGGTTGGGGAAACTGATACTCTGAAAGGCCAGGCATCTTGTTGGGGTGTCCCTGAGGACTGAGTGAGGACTTGAGCCCAGGTCTGTGCAACTTCACCGTGTGGGCTTCACTCTGTTCTAAGTGGACGCTCACTGTTGTGCCAGTACGTGGAGGAGAGGACTGAGAGACGGAACAAACAGGAATCAATGTTATTCTCTATAATTTAGTAGCTGCAGTTAGGATCTTTTAGGATGAGGATGCTGCAAGAAGACCAAAGCAGTTTTCTTGAGTTATATTAACATTTTAGTGACCCATGTGCTTTCGAGCCACCAGACCCCATGGGTAAATACAGAGATCAAGCAGAGGGCAGTAGGCTTCCATTGGGAGTAATTATAAAACCGAACCAAACCAGAACAAAACGTACAAGACAGCAACCAGGAAAGGCCCTTGCTCCAACCCGTGAATGAGTAGTTTGCTCCTTCAGAAATGCAGCTCATAAATGAGGACACCATCTGAGTCATTTGTTCCTGCCAAGTTCAGGTTCGGGCCAGTAAGGGTAAAGCTGGTGCATGTTCTCAAAAGGGCACCTGAGAGCTCAGCAGGAGAACAGTCTTGCGGGCCTTGTACTTGCCTTTTTGTCCCCGTGCCCTATCAAATGAGGAGTCCCTTTGCACTTTCCCAGTCCCTGGGCCGTGTGTTTTGTCTGCCCCTCACACTGTGGTTAATGATTCTTGTTGGTAATGACGTGGCAGCGGGTTTCACTTACATCTGGCCTCTTCCGTGTAAGGCCTGTGCTCCCCCATCGGGCTGTCACTGAGCCATCCAGGCCCACCATATAATAAGCAGACTTACTGAAAAGCAGTTCTTTCCGGCAATAAAACGAAATCTTTTCATCTCAGAAACCCTTCTATTGACCATATGTAGAAAACCACACACAATTAAAACATGTAAATATTGACATCCTGCGGTTTTCCTCTGTAACCTGATTTAGTCTGATTTTACCATTATTTCTGCTATTTCTGTGGGCATTTTCCCGAATCTAGGTTTATAAAGCAGGGCAGGGGCAGCATTACTCAGAAGGGAACAGCATGGGCTGTAGAGTCAGCCAGACCTGGGGCCGAGTCCTGGCTCTGCAGCTTAACTGCGATGTCACGTGAGTTCTCGGAGCCTCGCTTTCCCCATCTGTAAAGTGACAGTAATGGTCTCCACCACCTGCTGGTGCTGTGAGGATCAAAGGAGCTGCCCCGTGCAAAGTGCTCTAATTCAAGAACGGCATTTTGCCTGGCCTTGCTCCCCAGAACCAGGTGAATGATTCACTTGTGATATCTTTTCCTCATTAGGAAGCTTTAGCTAGACAAAGGTCATTCAGGATTCTTTTTAGCATTTGAAATGCATTCGGTGTATGGAAAAGATTAAAAAATATTCTTTTTAAAGCTTTGTACCTTACTTCAGAAGCCAAGTCTTATAACATCAGTAAGTTTTCACTCCAGGTTACTTTCATTTCTTATCCTTTCACTCTGAGGGAGACAGCAAGAAAGGCATTCACATTCTGTTATCTTGCAAATGAATGTGAAAATATCCTATATGTGCCAAGTACATCTCTGTGAGCATATTGTTTGCTTTAATCTAGTTTTCTTGCGTCAGAAAAATCTCTAAGTTCCAGTGTAATAATAATAACTACAAAATGCTTGTTAAAAAGTACATTAAATGATAAGGCTATTTGTGAAGACATGGGGACATATAAACTGGTTACTATTGTTTCATAACTGTATGAAATCAGGCATGTGCCAAAGTTGTGACTTTATATAGGGTTTTCTTTAGGGTTTTACGGAAATAATGCTAAAGTAAAGGAATGTGAATTCCTCTTGCCAGTTCTTCGAAGGAAATGGCAGAATCTGACCTACCTGGAAGGAGTACTAAGCGAAACAACCCAGTTGTATTGCTGCAGGCTTAGAGTCTTTAAATAGTCTCAGAGATCAAATCTACCTCAGCTACATAGCATGATTCCATATACTCTGCTCTGAACCCTCCTCTCTATCTGTAAACAGGCTGTTTTAAAGCCCGTGTGAGTAGAAGCAGTGGGACAGAAGCTCTCCGATGAGCAGAGCGTGCAAGCTGTGCCACACACAGATGGCTCATCTGATCGTGACGTCCCCGACCCTGCGAGGCCAGGGCCCACTGTCTCCTCCTGCGCTTTCCTGTTGCCCCTCTCCTCCCGTAACATACACAAGCTACCATTACCTTCCCATATGAAGAGGGCTCCGTATTAAACCCTTTGATTCTACTAAATATGCAGAAGCGCTGACCAAGGCAATCAGGCAACCACATGTAGCTCCAGATGTACCTTACATATGGGCCATTGTCCACGCTGCTGGCAGGGCTGGCAGCATTTTAAAGAATGGTTATAACACATACGGTCCATTGCTTTTTGCTCTGGCTTTCGAAGTCTTGCTGATCCAACCACATCATCCTTGTGTTGTTTCCAGGAGAGCAAATATCTATCGGCTCTCAACTCGTGAACTGCATGTGCTTCTCTAGCACAAAGTGGTGGAGAAGTTAATTCCAGATGAGAGGGAGGGGCAGCGGGCTTTGCCATAACCCTACTGGTGCAAGGAAAAGGGGCATGTGTGAGGTGTCAGAAGAGGAAATTAAGTGGATTGGACTCTCCTCCCTCAACTCAGGGCTTTGGACCCTCATCCGTTATAAGCTTTCAAGCGGTATGGGATGATACTTTCCAATTCCTTTTCTAGTCAGGGGTCCGAATTGTGATTTCAGGATGGAGAGTAAAATGTCTGTATTTTGTAAATGTCCTGTTTCCCATCTCTGAGAAGAATTCCTCATCACCTAAAATTTCAAAGAGGCAATTCAATGGACGTTGTTTTGGTTGTCCAGCTATTTATAAATTATTATTGTTCAGTCTAAAGTCTTGCTGATTGCTGAAGACTTTACCAAAAAAAAAAGAAAAGAAAGAAAAAAATAACAACCCGGTGGTATGGTCATTTACTTCTCAGCCATTACTTTGCTGTTTGCACACCCACATGATTACCTTGAACACCACTGAAAAGAAATCGCAAAATAATGCTTCCTAAACACATGTTAGGTTTACAAAGTGATTATAAATGGCTTTTAAAGAAAAGTACTTTTATTCCTTTCATTGTGTTCAAGCGTCTCTACTTAATTGTGCCACGTGTGTGTTGGGGGACCGTGGTGGTAAGTTGGGGTACATAGCCAAGAC
Organism: Phocoena sinus; assembly: GCF_008692025.1. NCBI lineage: Eukaryota > Metazoa > Chordata > Mammalia > Artiodactyla > Phocoenidae > Phocoena > Phocoena sinus. Next base: position 40,878,052 of record NC_045779.1, read on the forward strand.
GAAATTTAATTGTTTTTTCAACAGACAAATTGTATTAGTGCTACTTATACTTTCATTTTTAAATTTGACAAACATTTATTGAGTACCTTCAATGTGTCATAAGGAAACTTCACCTCTCGTTGGGTTTGAGGTTTTTGGTTTTGTTTTAATTAGTTTTGTGAAAGGAGACGCCATCCCGAGGACTTTATAGCTCTAAAAAGGCAGCTGTAGTTACTCACTACAACCTAGATGTGAGGAAAATATAGTTTTTGATTCACTCTTTGAATGCGCCCTTCACAGAGTGGTTTACAGCAAGGGTAGTAAGATCGTGAAAGGACTAGAGCAGGGCCCTGTACAGAGCTCTGGAATCCTCTTGTGGTACTTTCAGCAGGTAGTACGGGTAGGAAATTAACAGACATACACACTGCGAGGTTAGCTGGCATTTTATCCATCCTTTGAACAACTTTAGGAAATATAATTGACTTGTGCTCAGAAATCTGAAATACAATTTTTGCCATAGTAATTTTCCCTGCAGCTTTGCCATTTTATTTTCCATTAAACTTTTTCCTTTTCAGTGAGGGGAGCATAGCCCTTGGTTCCGCTTTGTCGTTTTGGGATGGTTTGTTTTTAAATTATAGTAAGGGATTTGGGGTCAGAATTCCACCAAGCTAGTTTCACAGCGACTTTGCTGACTCCAGCTAGCCATAAATGATCCCCGCCTCCAGCATACAGAGCAGGAGGTGGCACGCTAGGATGCCAGGAATAAGGCGATTGCTCAGATGGAGTAACACTTGGCAGATTGGAGGAATTTGTTGATGTAAGCCTGAATTGTGGGTTAGAGACTGACTTGTGGGACGCATTTCTGCCAATTACGGTCCATTGTGCAGTCAAAAATGGGAAAGATTACTTACTGCAGCTGGCTCTTTGGCATTGAAATCACTGATGGAGTAATCAGAGGGAAATGTTCTAAGTTGTCAGAAAAGAGGGATTGTGACACAGGAGGCTGGTTTCCTGGGTTATCTGCTTTACCTGCCTCACGTAACATAAAAGAGGAGAAGAACTAAAGAACCAGGAACTGCTGAGTGGTCCTTAGCACTGACTTGCCCCGTGATATGTGATGCCTGAAGTGCCCTTTCCATCCTCCCCAATGCAGGGGCCTATGATTTTTAAGAGTCGGGGCCTAAGAGGGTTCTTTCCCAGTATCCCTCCTGCGTGCAAGCCTCTCTGCACACCCGCGAGGTGGAGACAAGCCCCCTGAAGTGTTGGTAACGTCCTTCTGTAGGATCACGCGCATCGTGTACCTAGAGGTCTGTGGCTAAAGGGCGAAACACGAAAATATCTAGAGCTGATCGCTGGAAGCATCCCAGTGACTGAATATACTTTTTCTTTTTCATTCATGGATTTGTGCACATTCTAAAAAAAAAAAAAACACTCTAAAAATAAGGTTTGCGAAAGAAGGAATAAGAGAAAACACACCACCCACCCATGTATTCAAAATGGGCTACTCTCTACGTTGATGAATTGTAAGTCACCTACTTGAGTTTTCCATACTTATTTCTCATTGAATGCTCCCTTCCCAGAGGACCTCACAGTTGTTTGACTCTTTGTCGTCCATCGCTGTGCTGCCAGTGTTGAGGATGGACCTTGAAGATTCCTCTCTCGAGGGCCCCACCTCTCTGCTTTGTAACTTGCCACCTCTGTCCTCTATTTCAGGATGCTTGGGTCTAAATACGCTCTTTGCCTCAACCTTCCCTTTGCATCGTAGGTTCCCTGAAGAAACAGCTGTGGTTGGGCAGCTGATATTTTGGCCTACGGAGCATCTGCTTCCTCTTCTTCTGGAAATACCTGAGTTACTTGGGAGAACTTACTCTCCCACTTTGCATGCAGGCTAAGTAGCATCTCAATTAAGATATTCTGCTCTACTCTGCCTGAAAGTGGTCACGTGATTCAAATGAGGTCACCCAGACTCTCTATCTCTGTTCTAAGGATTTGAGCTTTGAGCAGAGTTCCCTTTAGAAAGAAAACTCTTTAGAGCTGATTTCTCTCAAGGGAGTTCTCTGAAGAGAAGACAGGAGATCCTGCTGCCTGCCTTCCAGCTGCCTGCTACCTGTCCTTTGTGAAGCCTAGCTGGGTAGCTTTACCTAAGATTCTGTGAGCTGCCCCATATCTTTCCAATAAATCCCTTTATTCTGTCCCAACTGGCCAAAATCGGCTGTTGTTTGCTGACAGACTATCCTGATACATGGTGCATCTTCAGTGCCGATTCATGTCATGCTAGCGTGCAGCTTGCTGAAAGCATAGTGTAGGTTGTTGCCTACAGTTGAGAAAGTTTTAGAATTCAAAGGGATCTTGGTTATGAATTTAAATAATCTCCCTTATGCTCCTTCATTTCTCCCAAGAGTTTTAGAAACTTGTGAGTTTAAAATGGAGAAGTAGAGCAGAAATTATGGAAATCTGTGACTATTATCTTTTTTTAAATAACCTTGTTATTTCAGAACAGTTTTAAATTTACAGAATTATTGTGAAAATAGTGCAGAGTTCCCATATAGCCCACACCCAGTTTCCCCTATTATTAACATCTTAACATTAGTAGGGTACACTTGTCATAATTTGTGAACCAATATTGATGTTGATCCGTACTTCATTCATATTTCTTCAGTTATCCCCTGATGTCCTTTTTCTGTTCCAGGATCTTATCCAGGAATCCACACTACATTTAGACGTCTCACCTCTTAGACTGCTCTTGGTGTGATTGTTTCTCAGATTTTCCTTGTTCTTGATGTCCTTTACAGTTTTTAAGAGTACTGACCAGATATTTTATAGAATGTCCCTCAACTGGAATTTGTCTAATATTTTGCTAATGAATAGACTAGAGTGGTGTGTTTTGGGGAGGAAGACCACAGAGGTAAAGTGCCGTTCTCATCACACCATATCCAGGGCACATATTAACAACATGACTTATTACTGTTGATGTTGACCTTGTTTGACAGTTTTCTCCACTTTAAAGTTTTTTTTTTTCCCTTTCCATGTTGTGTTCTTTGGGAGGAAGTCACTGTGTGCAGCCCACACTTAAAGTTTGGAGAGTTACGCTGTACCTTCTTACGGGTGGAACATCTATGTAAATTACGTGTAGTTCTTCTGCACAGGAGATTTGACTATTTTTCTTTTTTATCTGTTTACTTATTCAATCATTTATTTGTGTTAGAATGGATGCATAGATATTTATTCTATACTTTAGGTTATAATTCAAAACTATTTATTTTTTTGCTCACATTGTTACAACTTTGGCCATTGGGAACTCTTTCAGTTGGCTCCTGTGTCCCCTTGACAGACTCCCGTTATTGTAGCGCGGGTTGTTCTTGTTCTTGTTTTTAGACACCTCCTTGCTTTCTGACACTACAAGATACTCTAGGCTAATCTTGCATATTTCTTGCCCCAGTTCAAGAATCAGCCACTTCTCCAAGGAACCCTAGTTCTTTTTATTGGAGAATGGCATTAAAAACAAAGATCTGGCCCTAGGTCTGCTTGTTGCTATTGGGGTGTCTCCTTGGTTCTAGGTCCTCTCATTTAAATACATCATGAAATATCACCACAATCAGTCTAGAAACCATCTGTCCTCATACAAAGTAATTACATTACTATTGAACATATTCTTTATGCTGTATATTACGTTCCAGTGACATATTTATTCTGTAACTGGAAGTTTGTACCTCTCAATTCCCTTCACCAATTTCACCCATCCCTTCACCAATTTCACCCATCCCCTCACCCCTTCCCCTCTGGCAACCACCTATTTGTTTTCTGTACCTAATGAGTCTGTTTTCATTTTTTGTTTTGTTTTTCAGATTTCAAATATAAAGTAAGATCATATGGTATTTGTCTTTTTCTGTCTGACTCATTTCACTTAGCATAATGCCCTTGAAGTCCATTCATGTTGTCATAAATGGCAAGATTTCATTCTTTTTTATGGCTGAGTAGTATTCGTGTGTGTGTGTGTGTGTGTGTGTGTGTGTGTTTCTCACATCTTCTTTCTTCATTCACCTATTGATGGACACTTAGGTCGCTTCCATATCTTGGTTATTGTAAGCAATGCTGCAGTGAACATAGGGGTGCATATATTTTCTTGAGTTAGTTTTTTTTTTGTTTTCTTCAGGTAAATACCCAGAAGTGAAATTTCTAGATTATATGGTAGTTCTAATTTTTTGAGGAACCACCACACTGTTTTCCACAGTGGCAGCACCAACTTACAATTCTACCAACAGAGCATGAGGTTTCCCATTTTTCCACATCCTTGCCAACGCTTGTTATTTGTTGGCTTTTTGATGATTCTGACAGGTGTGAGGTGGTATCGCACCGTGGTTTTGATTTTCCTGGTGATTAGTGATGCTGAGCGTCTTTTCATGTGCCTACTGGCCATCTGTATTTCTTCTTTGGAAAAATGTCTGTTCAGATCCTCTGCCCGTGTTTTTAATTGGTTGTTTGTTTTTCTTGATCTTGAATTCTATGAGTTCTTTATATATTTTGGATATTAATCCCTTATTGGATATATCATTGGCAACTATCTTCTCCCATTCAGTAGGCTTCCGTTTTGTTTTGTTGAAAGTTTCCTTCACTGTGCGGAAACTTTTTAGATGGATGTAGTCCCATTTGTTTATTTTTGCTTTTGTTTCCCTTGCCAGAGGAGGCATATCCAAAAAAATATTGCTAAGACCAATGTCAAAGAATATACTGCCTGTGTTCTCTTCTAGGGGTTTTATGATTTTCAGTCTTATATTTAAGTCTTTAATCCATTTTGAGTTTATTTTTGTATACGGTGTGAGAAAGTGCTTCAGTTTCATTTTTTGGTATGTAGCTGTCCACTCTTCCAAACACCATTTATTAAAGAGGCCATCTTTTCCCCATTATATATTCTCGTCTCCTTTGTTTTAGATTAATTCTTCCCGTCCCTAATCATGGTATATCTTTCCATTTGCTTGTGTTATCTTCAGTTTCTGTCATCAATTCTTATAGTTTTCAGAGTACAGGTCTTTCACCTCCTTGGTTAGGTTTATTCCTAGGTATTTTATTCTCTTTGATGCAGTTGGAAAGGGGATTATTTTCTTAATTTCTCTTTCTGATAGTTTGTTGTTAAAGTATATAAACACAACAAATTTCTGTATATTAATTTTGTATCCTGCAACTTTACTGAATTCATTTATAAGTTCTAATAGTTTTTTATCAACGTCTTTAGGGTGTTTTATATATAGTATTATGTCATCTGCAAACAGTGACAGTTTTATTTCTTTCTTTTCAATTTGGATTCCTTTTATTTCTTTTAGGGTCTGATTGCTATGGCTAGGATATCCAATACCATGTTGAATAAAAGTAGCAAGAGTGGGCATCCTTATCTTATTTCTGATCTTAGAGGAGTTGTTTTCAGCTCTACACCATTGACTGTGAAGTTGGCTGAAGCTTTGTCACATACAGCTTTTATTATGTTGAGGCATGGTCCCTCTCTACCCGCTTTGTTAAGAGTTTTTATTATAAATGGATGTCAAATTTTGTCAAAACTTTTTCTGCATCTATTGGGATGAACATATGATTTTCCCCTTCATTTTGTTAATGTAGTATATCACATTGATTGATTTGAGGATATTCAGTTATCCTTGCATCTCTGGGATAGACCCCACTTGATCATGGTGTATGATCCTTTTAATGTATTGTTGAATTCAGGTTGCTAATTTTTTTTTTTTTTTTTTTTTGCGCGGTACGCGGGCCTCTCACTGTTGTGGCCTCTCCCATTGCGGAGCACAGGCTCCGGATGCGTAGGCTCTGCGGCCATGGCTCACGGGCCCAGCCGCTCCGCGGCATGTGGGATCTTCCCGGACTGGGGCACGAACCCGCGTCCCCTGCATCGACAGGTGGACTCTCAACCACTGTGCCACCAGGGAAGCCCAGGTTGCTAATATTTTGTTGAGGATTTTTGCATCCCTGTTTATCCGTGATATTGGTCTATAAGTTTCCTTTTCTCTTTTGAGTGTGTTTATCTGGTTTTGGAATCAAGGTGATGTTGGCCTACTAGAGTTCAGAGCATTCCTTCCTCTTCAGTTTTCTGGGGTAATTTGAAAAGCATAGGTATTAACTCATTCTTAAATGTTTGGTAGAATTGTCCTGTGAAGGTGTCTGATCCTGAACTTTAGTTTGTTGGGAGTTTTTGGATTACTGATTCAATTTCATTAAGTAATTGGTCTGTTCAGATTTTCCCTTTCATAATTTTCTTATTTCTAAATGTGACCTCTTCTTTTCCACTTAGAGAAGTCCCTTTAACATTTCTTTTAAGGCTGGTTTAGTGGTGATAAATTCTTTTAACTTTTGCTAGTCTGTGAAACTCTTTATATCTCCTTCAGTTCTGAATGATAACCTTGCTGGGTAGAGTATTCTTGGTTATAGATTTTTTGTTTCATTATTTTAAATATATTGTGTATCTACTTTCTGGCCTGCAAAGTTTCTGTTGAAAAGTCAACCAGTTGTCTTATAGGAGTTACCTTATATGTAACTAGTCACTTTTCTCTTGGTGCTTTTAAGATTCTCTCTTTCTTATTAATTTCTGACATTTTAATTACAATGTGTCTTGGTGTGGACCTCTATGGGTTTGTCTTGTTTGGGACCCTCTGTGCTTTCTGGACCTGGAAGTTTTCAGCTCTTATTTCTTCAAATAAATTTCCTGCACCTTTCTCTCTCTCTTTTCCTTCTCAGACCCCTATAATGGGAATAGTAGTCCCAGAGGTCCCTTAAACTATCCTCACACAAAAAAATTATTTTTTCTTTTTTCTTTTCCATTTGGGTGATTTCCACTACCCTATCTTCCAGATTGCTCATCTGTTTTTTTGTGTAACCTAATCAACTGTTGATTCCTTCTAGTGTATTCTTTATTTCAGTTATTATATTTTTCAGCTCTGATTGGTTCTTTTTTATATTTTCTAACTCTGTTGTAGTCCTCTCTGTGTTCATCCATTTTCCTTCCAAGATCAGTGAGCATCTCTATGATCATTACCTTGAACTCTTTATTGGGTAGATTGCCTATCTTTGTTCCATTTAGTTCTTTTTCTGAGTTTTTTTCTTGTTCCTTTGTTTGGAACATATTCCTTTGTCTTCTTGTTTCACCTAATTCTGTGTGTTTATTTCTATTCCTGATCTTGGAGAAGTGATCTTATGTAGGAGACATCCTCTGGGGCCCAGCATCATGCTTCCTTCTGGTTATCAGAGGTAGATTCTCTTGAGGTGTTTCCTGTGTGGGCTGCACGGACCCTTCTCTTGTGGTGGAGCCAACTGTTATAGGCATGCTGGTAGTGAGGCTGGGCCCTCGTTCAGCCAGCTATGAGGCTCTGCCTCATTCAGCCAGCTGTGAGGCTCTGCAGCTGCTGTGGACCCGCTGGTGGGCGGCACCAGCTCCTAGCATGACTGGCCATGTGGTCCAGCTGTGTGTGGTTGCTGTGAGTTTGCTGGTGAGCGGGGAAGGCCCCCTCAATAATACTCTGGAAGGAGCATTTCAAAATGGTACTTGCCAGTGCCAGTGTCAGCACGGTAGAATGAGATCCCAAAAAATGTCTGCTGCCAGTGTCTCAGTCCCCAAAGGGAGTCTCAGCTGCCTCCTGCCTCTCCAGAAAAATCTCCAAGATCAGCAACCCAGGTGCCTTTCAGACTACTTCCTCTGCATTGGGACTTGGAGTCTGTGAGGTTTTTCATATGCCCTTTAATAGCACTTTCTATTTCCTATAGCCCCCCAGCTCTCCTGAACATAAGCCCTGCTGGTTTTCAAAGCCAGGTGTTCTGGGGCCTCACCTTCCTGGTACAGGACCCTGGGTTGGGAAGCCCAGTGCAGGGCTCACTCAGCCCCTTTGCTCCTTGGGGAGTGCTGCCCCTCCTACCCATCTCATTGTGGTTCCTTTGTTATATCTTTAGTTGTAGAAAATCTTTTCTGCTAGTCTCCTGGTTGTTCTCATAGAAAGTTGCTCTGTGAGTAGTTGTAGTTTAGGTGTGCCCACGGAAGGAGGTGATTCAGGGTCTTCCTACTCTGCCATCTTGATTCCTTACCAGCCACACAATTTTAAAATATAATCTGTTTAAAATTATGTTTTATATTTATCCAAGGACTAAATATACAGCTAAAGATGTCAAACAGTGCTGAAAGGCTTATAATAAACAATAGCAGTCCCCTCCTCTTACTCCATCTTGACCTGTTTCCCAGGAGCAACACATTCACCTGTTAGCTATTTGTATCCATAATTCTAAATAATGTGCTCTACAGCTATCTATTGAGACATCAATTTGAAACAATATCCACTGATTTCCTATCATCGTAGATGAGGATTGAACTTTATTTCACCTCCTTCCCCTGACCAATTTCTTCATAACATAGTTATTCTGCAGTTTTTTAAATTAAATCAATACTTAGTTTTTACATTATTTTCTTGTTAATTAAAAAAAATCCTAGAATTAGTAATTAATTCATTTTTTGTACCTATAGCTGCCTTCCAGTCTACATTTTTCCCACGTGATCAAACTTCTTAAATAATTTTCGGTTCTTCTTAGCACTCATCCTCACCTCCCAGGACCCTCTGTTTTCTGGAATACTTCATTGAGAATAAGTATGCAGAGCCAGGAATAAGGCCATGGGCATCTGGGAACTGGATGGAGAAGGAAAGCGGGGGTCTTATTGTTTTACTTTCGGAGTCACCCTCTGTGAGACTTACGCTCCTGTTTGTGGGCATTTGGAGAAGGCAGGTTGCAGTTGCTTGAGTGGGCATGAAGAGTAGAAACCTGGGGGTGTACCAGCTTTTCATAAATACTTTGAAGCAAACTTCTTGCTTTTTTTTTTTTTTTTTTTTTTTTTTTTTTTTATGCGTTACGCGGGCCTCTCACTGTTGTGGCCTCTCCCGTTGCGGAGGACAGGCTCCGGACGCGCAGGCTCAGCGGCCATGGCTCATGGGCCCAGCCGCTCCGCGGCATGTGGGATCTTCCCAGACCGGGGCACGAACCCGCGTCCCCTGCATCGGCAGGCGGACTCTCAACCACTGCGCCACCAGGGAAGCCCCAAACTTCTTGCTTTTAATACGACATCTCACCCCTGCTTTAGAGGTACCTGATACCTCTAATTCCTGAACCTTCCGTTGGTTCTCTGCAGTAATGCAGCTTGGTTCCCTTAGGTATACTGTCTGCAGGCACATGGGCTCCTCTTGCTTTACTCTGACAAGTCAGTAAGAATTCTATATCTGCTTTACACCTTCGGTTAATGTGTTTCAGTGTTACAGATGTCTTTAAATTTCATCAAAGATGGAGTTTGTGTTTGTATTTCGTGGGCTATTTGTGGGGAGTGATTTTGAATAGGAAAGGGACCCCCAACTTAAACAAGAGGTCTTACACTTGATCTACATTTTCTATGACCCCCTCTAGCCTCAGCTCATGTTATCTCTTTGGAAGAGATACTCCTGACTCCTCCAAGCAAAGTAGATTACCTTGTTCTTGGCTTCCATGGCATTCTGACTGTCTCTCTCTCAGGGCACATGTCATACAGCACTCTGTTGCAATACATCTGTTCATTTTCCCCACTAGACGATGAGCCCTACTAGGGCAGGGACCACATCTCACTCGGTGTGTACCATGAGCCTTGCACTGGCCTGACTCTGCTAGGTATAGTCAATACCTGCTTGTTGAATATAAAAATAAGTGAACAGCACTGTGTTTGCTGCATTAACTGTGAACAGGCACTAAAAGCTCTGAAATACATTATAGTTGCTCGGGCATCATTTGAGAAGTTAAGGGTTAATGTTGGGATGTACTAGAATCTTACATTCCCAAGTATTAACTCAGTTTTATGCCCCCAAACTGTACTGCCTCTGGGAGGTATTCTGGGGTGACCTGGAAGAATTGTAGGAAACTGAGGACACAATAATTGGGGAGATTGCCAAAAGAACTAGATTTTTCTGATTAGGTAGACACATCTCTCATACTTTAATATCATCTCTGTGTAGATTTGCTGTGTTGTTCATATGGCCTAACCTTTAGAAAGAATCCCTTCAGCAACAAAAGTCCAGTTAGGGCTAAGACAAGAAAGCCACATGAGGTAATTAAGAATGTGGGCTCTGGAGTTCGACGCACCTATGTTTGAACCTTAGCTCCTTCCCTGCCCAAATGGGTAAGTCATTAACTTCTCTGAGCCTCAGTTTCTCCACATTAAAGTTGGGGTAATAAGAATACATATTGTTGGTTTATGAGGGTTGTATGAGGATAAAACAAGATAATGCATATAAAACACTTAGCATAATACCTGACATCATAAGCTTCCAATAAGTATTACCTATATTTGTTATTATCTATCATGACAGTTAATATAATGCCAAGCAAGTATTGGACAGTTGTCTAAGATTACTTGGAAAAGTTTAGGGAAAAAAATTGGGGGGTGTGGTTTGGGGGTGGGGCACTGGAGATTTTGCAGTCTAAAAGCAGGCAGCGGTACTTTCTTCACTGAGCCCTGTTAAATTGAAAGATTGTGTTCTAGCAGCCAAGAAAAAGAGCAGCTATACGAATCATTTCTTAATGATCTGAAGTCCATTAGCTACTCCATTTAGCTGTTAATGTTGTGAAGTTGTTGGTGTAAGTCATTGTGTTATTTGGTAATGAACTTGTTTTCTTAACAGTTATAATATATTGTTCTCTCCAAACGCTATCAGTTACCTCTGGCATTCTGCTAATTAGTCAGTAGATCAGCCTTCAGTGTCGTTTCAGTATCTCATCCTCTCACCACATTTTTTATATTAAAACGTACTTAGTTGGTGTTATGGGCTAAATTCTCTTCCCCCCAAAGACATTGAAGCCCTAACCCCCAGTACCTCAGAAGGTGACCATGTCTAGAGATAGGGCCTTTAAAGAGTGATTGAGTTAAAATGAGGCGTTTAGGGCGAGCCCTAATCTAATATAATTGATGTCCTTCTAAGAAGAAGAAATGGGCACACAGAGAGCCCAGGGGTGCACGTTCACAGAGGAACAGCCGTGTGAAGAGATAGAGAGAAGGAGACCGTCTGCAAGCCAAGGAGACTGGCCTCAGGAGGAACCAAACCTGCTGACACTTTGATCTTACACTCGTAGCCTGTGAGAAAGTGTGAGAAAATAAATTTTGTGGTTTAAGCCGCCTACTCTGTGGTATTGTGTTATGGCAGCCCTAGCCAACTAACACACTCGGCATTGAGTAGCAAAATTCACTCTGGAATTTCTGATTTTATTTTATTCCTTGTAGTTTATAAAGCACTTATCACACACATCATTTGAATCTAAGCCAGCCCTTAAAATAAGTGTTATTATTTACTCCATTTTACAGATGAAGTGCTTGTTCAGAGAGTCTGTACAAACACAGAGCTGCTCAGGGGGCGGGTGGAATTGGAAGGCAGGCTATTCGGTTTAAATCTCCTTCTCTTTATCTCTCCCAGTTACCATGAGTGTAGAATGTGCACCTGTTTCTTCCTAGTGTAGTTTACACACTGGATTTGTTATAAGAGAGTTTTGACAGGTTACCACCGGTGGGTTACTGCTGGTGGGTTATCCACTGGTGACGGTGGATTTCTGCCTAACGCTGGGATGAAGATAGCAGCAAACTTGCCAAATCTGAAAAGAGTATTTTTATTTATTCCTCAGCTTCCAGAATCTAATGCCTTTCAATTTTCTGTCATTGTTCCACTGAAAGTGAAGAACGGAATACTGACATACTTTTGTTTTGTTTGTTTTGTTTTGTTTTTGTTTTTGTTTTGCTTTGAAGCCATTCTGTGGTCAGATCAGCTTTTAGCCGTTCATTCATTCCACAAATACGTATTGAGCACCTGTTATGAGCCCCGAGTCTGGATACCCGCTTTTCAAGTAGGAGTTGACGTGTTCGGCATGGAGGGATGTGGTTGAACAGAAAACTGTTGACTCTGGAGTCAGGGAGGTTTCTCCTTTTCATGAGAGTACACTGTTGGTTCTTTGCTGTGTTGAAAGTATACCTTCCCCCACCCCCAAATTAAACTTTCAACGTTTCTCTTCATTCTCAGAAAGATTTCTATGGAAATTTGAAGAAACTTGCCTCAAAATAATATAGTAAACCATCTGATATTATTGGCCTTATACAGCCTTAGTTTATTGTCATAGTCATTCATCATTAAAGCTGTAACTGTTTGCTCATATGTGGAAGAATCTTGGTGGAGAAAGTGAAGGGACGGAGGGGACATTCAAGTAACAACTTTGATTTGGGATTCCTTTCCTGTTATTTTTAGGCTACAATTTAAAAGAAGTTTGTGTGCCTTACATTTTTTTCACTAAAAATTTTACCTCAAGAACTGGAGAATGCTTCTGTTTCCTCCCTAAGAGTAGCAATCATTTTTTTCAATCATATTTTTAAATTAAATTAAAATTTTAAATTTCGGAGAGCTTTGTTATTCTTGTGTGACAACACAGAGTATGTAACTTTAACTCTCTAGCCATCTAATTAGAAAGATGTTTCCTAACTATGATCAGTATTGGACTTGGTCCACAGCCCATATTTATAAAACAGTAACTATGACAACCCATTCTTCCTAACCAGCATCAACCCTTAATATTTTCCCAACTGTCTGTTTTACAAGATGACATAAGTAGTGGGTTTGGGGGAGGAAAAAAACAACTTTGGATGATAATCAAAATGCTTTTTGCAAACAGAGGCTTTAAATCTGTTTGTTCAGCAGCATGTGATTCGGACAGTGGGAGTTCATCAGGCAGCAAGGATTAACCCCCTAATTTATTTCTCTTTTTCCTTTTGGAAAGGGCTAGACTGCTACGAATTCCATGTACTCAGCCTGAGCTGCCAAACAGAATTGGAGACTGACTAGTAGCCGAAACATGGGGCAGGGATAATACATTGTTTTTCTCTTCTTCGTGACCCTATGCGATAGGGTTTTGTTTTGTTTAAAAAGAAGTAAAAATATATTACAACTTTCAAATCAATGTCTCTCTGAACCTAAAAGGCTTTTAGATATTTCGTCCTTTTCTGACTAAATAGGACAGTGCTAATTATCTATCATAATTTTAACCAAATTCCTTATAGTTACGTCCAATGCAGAAACTCCTCTTAAAAAGTGAGTACTTAACACAGATCATAATATGCTCAAAAAGCCAATTTCTTTAGATGATTGCATACATGGTGGGTGTTGATTAGACCACCCCATGGTGTGCAGAGAGCTCAGAGTGCCCAAGGCAGGGTCAGATCAGTCCTCTGGTGCTTGACTGGGTGAGGCATCCTATAAGATTAGCTGACCTGCAAAGCTGAGGTAGTAGCAGGGCTATGCAGTTGAGACCACTCCTTAACACTGACCCCTCCCCTCAGTCCATTTCCATATGTCTCAGTGAGGATAAATGCCCTGTAGGGATAGGGGAGTTGGAAGATCTGCCTCTACCAGAGCATCTACCATCTTTCCTTGGGCCAGAAGTAAGTAGAAGGTAGTAGCCTGCAAACTTTTCGATGATATCTCCGTGAGCCATTGCCACTGGATGCTGAAGTCATCTTAGCCAAGACTGAGCTACAGGGATAAGGACCTCTCAGTCAAAATCATACCAGCCCTCCTCGTGGCACAGGGCACACTTAACCAGGTTGACTTTCTAATATTCTTTATTCCCTTGGCTTCTGTATTATCCTCACTTGATTTTTTAAAGTATCATCTCTCTGGAAATCAGAATTCTAATCTGGAGGCTAAAAGTAATGCATTAAATATTAAACTGAAGCTGTTAAGATTATGATGAAAAGAAGTATAAGGAAACGGTATAAAATATGAACTTGAATCATCAGTGGCGATACAGTTAAACACATGGTCTGGGTATCGAGAGAGAGTACCTTTTTAATGTCCCCAAGGTAACTATCAACCAATGAGGACAAGAGTCAGCAGATAAAGTTCTCAGCTGTGCCCCATGACATACTCCTTCTCATCCTTACACTGGCACAGCTCTTCCATCAGAATCATTCAGCTAGATCCTAGAACCTGGCCAATGGGAACAATTCAGTCTCCTTCTTCAACTTCTATTTCTCTCTCTTTCCTTCAAATGTTATTGTTTCCCATGGCTCCAGTATTAATCTTATTATTTTTTCTGTTGTCCCCAATAACATACTCTTGTTTGTCTGTCCACCCACCCATTCATCTATCCATCCATCTTTCCATTAGTCCATCCATCTAACCATCCACCCATCCATCATTTACTGAATAATGACTGTGCATGCAAGGCATATTCTCAAAACAATATTTCCCTGGCCAACCTAGGAAGACAATGAAATGTTAGATGCTCTGATCGTAGTTTGATTCTTCAAAAGCAGAACCTATAATAAAGAATTGGGTGCAAGTAGTTTATTTGATAGGTGATTCCAGGAAGCCGAAGTGAAGTAAAGAGGGAGAAAGGAAGGGGAAAAAAAACAATAAAGGATGCATTAAGATATGGGTAATTGCTATGGCCAACTGGGCTCAGTCCTGCTGGGGATTTTTTTAGAAACTTTGTAGAACACGCTTCAGAATATCCTACTGAAAGATGGGAAAGCTGAGAGGTTTATCCATTGACTCTTGTCCTTATTTGTTGAAAGTTACCTTGGGGGCATTAAATCCCTGACATTCTTTAGGATTCCCTCCTAGTAGGCTTTTAATGCCTGAGAAAGCCCTTGGGTATAAAAGCAGAGAACAGAGGCATGAACAGGTTCTGTTCACCAAGGCTGCGAGTGAGCCCAGAGGGGGGCCCAGAGGCTGTGGGATGAGGTACCCATAGCATCTGCGTCAACCTCTGTGGCCCTCCTAACTGCCTTAAATAGAAACGCATGAGAGTTTTCCATTTTCCAGTAAAGTTTACCAGAGTGGACATTTACTCAATTTCACGTGCAGAAACACAGCACTATGTTTAGAATTGGACTTACTCATTTCCTGAATATATATAGCTTCCCTTTTCTCTAGAACCTCTTTTCAGCAGATTTATGCAGACAAGAAAAATATTGCAACCGAAAGCACCACTGCAAATTTCCCTGTGCTGACATTAATCATGCCCATTCTATTTATTATCTATCATTTGAAAAGAATATTTCACTACTCTTGTGCGATGATTTTTTTTTTTTTTTACAAAGGGTGATTACATCCACGTAGCATAACTCTTCTAATGGTTAATGCAGTTTATTTTATCACCCATTCACTCTCCAATTACGGTGTGTTAGCAAGCAGACACTATACATGGAAAGTTGGGAGAGAAATATTTGATTCAGCCCACTTTTCAGAGAAAAAGAGATGGGTATAAAACCAGACTAGATATAATGACTGATTTTTGCATGCTTGTTTGGTGGGCTTAATTTACCACCTACCATTGAATTCATTAAATAATAAGGAAGCTTCTGTGTTTATTAATACTTTCAAGTGTCAGGGTTTGAATGTCATCTACCTTGGATCCATTAAAAAGATTTTTACTAATCCTTTGTCATTGAATTGGCCTTGTCATTTTTTTTTTTTTTAAACACAGGCACCCACCCTTTTGTTTAATCATTTCTCCACTGCACATCCCTGGGCTGAGGACGACAAAAGTAATTGTGAGTAACTAATATAGGGGAAATATTATTGAATGCATGAAAGAAATTCATTTGGAATTTATATCTAAGAACAAATGCCCATGAACTCTAACAAAAATTAGTAAATTAACCTTCTTTTGGCCTTCATTTATGGATGCTCTGTAGAGCATAAACACATGTTATATATAACATGTTATAACATGTGTTTATCACACACATATACCAAGTTATACCAGGAATGCCTCTCTTTTCCTCTCCATTTATTCAAATCTTACCCAGCGTTTAAGGCCCAGACGTAATTTCTCCTTCTTTAATGAATCTTCTCCAATTTCTTCCAATTCAGTGCTTCTTATACTTGGATACAGTTGGGGAGCTGTTAAAAATATTTTTTCCCAGACTCCCCCCCCAGATTACTTAAATCAGAGCTGCTGGGGGTGGGATTCAGGCCTTTGCATTTTTAAAAGCTCAGGTGGTTACAGTGTGCAGCCAAGATGGAGAACCACCATCCTACCTGGACATGTTTGCTCCCTTCTCTGAAGACCCAGGAAACCTTGTTTATACCTCTTAAAGACAGTTGTAATTGCCCTTGTAGTCTGAATCAAAGTACTTTGAAGGTGGAGTATCCCAACCACTCTTCCAATTCCTAGATACTTCTGACAACATTCTGATTGTCCAGCTTGAATACCCCCCGTGACATGGAACTCATTCCCCCATGCAGGCTAATCCATCTTTGGGCAGCTGTGAACAGTTCAGATCCAGGTCTATCTCTTGGTAGCTTCAAACTATTCTTCCTGTTTCTACTGCTTTAGGGAAAATAAACCTTCCCCATAAGTTTTAAAAAAATATTTGAACAGTCCATTCACTCAAAAATAAATTTAAGGAATGACTACTCTGTATTGGGCACTGGGCTACCTCAATGGAAGTAAACATATAGATTCCTAGAAAGATCTGAAAGTCAATCTTCACTCCTATAAGTAAATTCTGTTTTGTTTTAATATGCCACATTTCTTACATAAAAGATTATCTAGGCTAGAACAGTAAGAAACCAAATGGGCTTAAGCTTCAACATGAGAAACTTATGTAGCAGAGTTATGACTGTGAAACTTTGGGAACAGTTTACTGAGTAAGGCTGTGGAATCTTTTCTTGAAACTTTAGATATGACATACTTTCATGTGACTCCATTTATATACCGCCTTGAGGACAGAGGGCAATGTCCTAAGTTACTTCTCAGAGTTCATTCTGAGTCATTTTACATCCCTAAATGAAGCCAGGCTGAATGATTAAGATACTTGACTTTTGATAATTTGGGGGAGGGGAAGGTGGACAAGATTGCTTCCCCTTGCATTGTTCCCCGTGATGCCGGCAGCTAGCTGGGGTCTCCCAGGAGAATCTTCGTCCAGCAGTGCTTGGTCATGCCAGTTCATTAACATCGAAGGTTTTGTTGGGAAACGAAGCACATTAAAGCCAGGTCTGGGTCACACTAGCCTTAAATGGGTTTCCAAGGCTTTTTCAAGGAGAGGAAGACAGGGCTGCTGAGCCGTGAAGCTCTGGAGGCTCCATTCCCATTGTTGTGACCCCAGTGAGCTGCATTCATAGACATCAGGAGAATGGTGTCCCCAGAGAGTGTCATGAGGTTGCCCTGGCCCTAGGGCACAGTGGAGATGAGCATCCATGAAAGAACTGGTACTGGAGAAGTGTTGAAACTCTATGCTGTCCCATCAGAGGAAAAGTCAGGGGTCCCAGGGACTCTTTCCTGGGAACCAGAACATGGTTCCACTTAACCCCAACCTAGAAACACATCAGAGAGGCATTTTATACTCCAGAAACCAACCTAGCTAAGATGTTCCTACCATCATCCTCTCTTGCCTCCTTAGACCCCAGGTCCTCCTTTCCTTCAAATAAACCCAGCCCCGAGATGATATGAATTCCATCTAATTCTGTTTCTCAGTGCAATGAAATTTGCACTCTGGTGATGAATTCTGGCTTATTCCTCCAACCTACTCTGCTTTATCCCATGATATACATCATGCCAGGAGATGGTTGTGCCCTCTGCAACCGCATTGACCTTAAAACAGACACAGGCAATGAAAACATGTAGGGCTGGATCAGCAAGTCCTGTACAGCTCAAGTTCATCATGGTGTTGTACAACCAACTAATTACTCAATTCATTTTGTGGGTTGACCATACCCATCTCTTACTCTCAGGAAGCATTTTCTAATATCATAAGACAGGGAGTGAGCGAAAAGTGCTCTTTCAGTTTCAAACCCTGGAGCATTTGTGCACTAATAACCTTCCTCCTTTGTGCTTTTGAAACGAACGTAAACCAAAACAATTAAATTAAATGGAGTTAACAGTAAATCAGTTGTCAGGAAATTCAATATTCAGGGGTTAACGTTCCTTTCGTATGAGCTGTCTAGTGCTTGCCTACTTTGAATTAAGAATAAGCCAAAAATTAGGTCTTGGTATAAGAGAGGATTACATGAGAGAGAGAGAGGTGCTGGCCTTGCGTGTTGCCTCGGATACACAGCCCTGTGATTTGTGGGTGATGCATGTTTATCAGATGTTTATCTTTTGGCCGGCTACAGGCCTCTTAATCAGGTTTTCCTGACTATGGTATTCTGAACGGGCAGACACGGTTAAGCAGTTTACCTCTGTACTCTGCAGTTCCTGAGCAGACAGCAAACAGCCCTGCGTGTAGACTGCACCCACGCGGGCTGTGCTCTGAAGAGCCCCCAGGCTCTCCACACCACTGACTCTCCTGCTGAAAAGCAGAGGTCTCTTCACTTTGTCTGTGGGCTGAAAGCTGCTTGCAAGACGGGCTTCTGAAGTTCAGGCCCTGATGAAGGGGAATTATACTCCAAATCCGAGGGCGGCAAGTCAGAAGAAACAATATGCTTGGATTGGTGTCTGATTTTAATTTGAGGAGTCCAGGGCCTGAAGGCTTTCTGCTGAGTCTGAAAACAAACAGAAACCAAACTTCAATCCAGGTCGCTTTCAAGGAATTGTGAATTATTTCAAAAACCTGTACTTTTCTTATACTCTATTCCCAGTGAGAAGATGCTCTCCCCTTCCAACCTCATTTTGGGGCATGACTTTGTAATGAACTCTCAACAAGTATTTCTCTTAGAGCTTGTGCAGCCTTTTGAATGATGGAAGATCATTCTGACCTAAATGAGTGATAGTTTAAAATCCCAAGTGCGCTCTTTCTTTCTGTTTATTGGGGAGGGACAGGGGACTAAGACGTCCTAGAGAGAACCTTTCCGAGGCAAAGAAATGAAATGTGTAACATTCGTTTTGTTCCCATGAGGAAGGCCTTACTGAAGCGGCCTGTTGTATTGGAAGGAATGCAGCAGGTAGGATGTTTTGCTTTGCTTGAACGTGGCATGTCATTCTGTAAAGAAGTTGTGCTCGGGGCTCTTTTGACCTGCTTTATGAGAGTAAACAAAAATGCTTGTCTTTCTAGGCTGTCTTGTATGCTTCCCCGAATGCCAGTTTCTCAGGTCCTGTCCTAGAGAATCGGAATGCAGTCCCCTCTCAGGTTACCCCTCTTTGGCTTAATTTCAGGAATCCAAGCGGATATTCCTGCAGTTTTCTTCAGCATGGTTCAAAGCATGGCTTCTCACCAATTCTGACTCTCTCTCTGAAACATGCTTCATTTTTCCTACATGTGTCTTCACACTGTAGAGTTTGGGTTGAAAATGTGCTTTCACTGTATTCTCTTATTTTCAGGAGTGTGTGTATAAGCACACAAATGAGTTAGACTCAGATACAGTTACTCGTGCTTGCTTCCAACTGAAAGCATCCACTGAAAACTGTGGGTCGAGAATTCACTTAGGTCTGTGTCACAGAGGCAAAAGTTTCTTTACGAATTGCTATGCTTTGAAAACAGCCTTTTCTGTGTTCAGAGAACTCAAGGGGCACTGTGTTCAGGTCAGGAGGGTTATCAAGAAACACACCCTCGGCTGGAGCAGTCAAAAACCAAGAGGGGAGGGCTTCCCTGGTGGCGCAGTGGTTGAGAGTCCACCTGCCGATGC
Organism: Phocoena sinus; assembly: GCF_008692025.1. Classification (NCBI taxonomy): domain Eukaryota; kingdom Metazoa; phylum Chordata; class Mammalia; order Artiodactyla; family Phocoenidae; genus Phocoena; species Phocoena sinus. Next base: position 40,897,632 of record NC_045779.1, read on the forward strand.
AGGGGACACGGGTTCGCGCCCCGGTCCGGGAAGATCCCACATGCCGCGGGGCGGCTGGGCCCGTGAGCCGTGGCCGCTGAGCCTGCGCGTCCGGAGCCTGTGCTCCGCAACGGGAGAGGCCACAACAGTGAGAGGCCCGCGTACAGCGAAAAAAAAAAAAAAAAAACCAAGAGGGGAGAAAGCTTTTCCTTCCCGATCTTCACTGCTACGAGATCAAGAGGGAGATATAGGTTTCCTGAAACGTATTCAGAAACTATAGGGGTTTCTATGACAACAGAAATGAACAGGGAAAATACAGGGTTATCTTCTCTCCTTAAGAGCCTTCAGCTTCACATGAGCCCAAGATCAAGGAAGCAAATACATAGAAAGTCACAGAGCAAGGAGGGACACGTATTTCTTTTAGCTCAGCAGATGGCTAGCAGTTGGAACTCCTTATATCTTCATTGGATGAGGAGTTAAGAGAACTGTTACATTTTTAAAATATATAGAGGGAGTGATTTTTTTGGATATATTGAAACGTTAATCCTGTTCACTTGTGCAGAGTTTGTTTGGAATAGAGAATCTCTCTCGCTTGCTGGCTCCGCATTTGAAGTCCATAGAATTACTGTTTCAGAGGTCTGATTCTTTGCCTAGCTGTTTCTAAAGTGTAAGTTGAACCCTCACAAACACAATTACCAAAAAGTTCTATCTCTGGCAGTAAGAATGGTATTCTTTGGAGGTTTTTAGTCTTAACCATCTATTTTACTGGAGATATAACTTGCATGCACCCATTTCCCGGTGGTTAGATGCCAATGGTCTGATGAGCAGCCACTTCCAGGTACGAGCTCATTTGTGATACCAGGTTTCATCTGTTCACCATTATCTCTCCAGCATCTAGGAGAGTGCTTGATTCTCAACAGATATGCGGTAACTACTGGTTAGATGAATGACTGCTTATGGTGAAAGGAGGTGTCTGTGGAATAGGGTGATTCTGAATGCACGTAAGAGGGTATTAAGGCCTTTCTAAAACTGTTCACACCACCCTCCAGCAACCACTGATTTCTCGCTGATTGGTGTATTCTTTAAAAATTGCCACAATAGATTCAAGAGATGATTTTTGTCAACTCTTTCAGATTGTAGAGTCCTTCTGCATGGCTCAGTGAGGACCACTGGATGTTTGCAAAGAGCCACCAAAAGCTCTTGCCACGGGGAATTGGTGGTTTAGAGGTCTGGCTCAGGTTATGCTCTTTTGCCATCTGTCTCTTGGAAGTAGCTTTGATTTGTCTTTGACTAGGCCTCAGCAAAGTCATGAACACCAGATTTGGTGAGAAAATGCCAAGTGTGTAGCCCCAGTCACAGGGAGATAATTTTCCCCTGATGCTGCTGTTTTTGGCAGCCCAGGGCCAGTTTGTTCCTGCTCTGCGTGGAAGTGAATGTAATGAGTAGGGGGAGGGGCCAGTTTGAAATGGAAAGTGTCCTGTATGGTCAGCAGAGGCTTCCTGTGAACTTTTGCCAACCTTATTTATTCAACAATTAGTTATTGAATAAGCAACTGACAAGACATTGTCCCTGCCTCCAAGTTGCTTTTAATTCAGTAGAGGAGACAGAAAGCTGAGGTTTTCAAGGCAGTAGCTAAATGCTAGAAACACAGAGGAAGCATAGGATGGAAGAGAGGCACTTAGGAGGGACACGAAGCTCAACTAGAGGTGGTGGTCAGCAGTGGCTTCCTGGAGGAAGTGACTTCATCTGGAAAATAAGATTAATATCCACATGGCAAGGCAGGGAGGATTTTAAGTTATATCTTTAGCTGCTCTTTGCTAAGTACCAGTGCTGCTAATGTGGTGTTGGTGATGATGATGATGATAGAGAGGGGGAAAAAAATGGCCTCACAACTAGATAGTCCTAACTTGAAATCCTAGCTCTTCCTGTTCGTAGCTCTGTGATCTTGGTCAGGTCACTCAGCCTTACTGTGCCTCGTGTCTGAAACGGGACTGGTGACGTGTACTTCCGGAATGGTTGTGATGATTACAGAAAACGTTCACAAGCAACCTAACACAGTGCCTCGTACACAGGAGGCATTCAGGAAGAAGTTGCAGGGGCAGCAGTGTTGAAGTGAACATTCAGTGAAAAGGCAACAAGAGGACGAGAAGGCAGCAGTAGGTGTCATTGGTGGATGTGGAGGGAAGAGCTCTGCATGTGGAGGCTGGGGACCTAAGTTCTCACCCAGCATCTGTCACTGGGGGGCATGTCGTCTCTGGCATCCTCTGGGGTCTGCCATCATTGCAGAAAGGCCCATCCACAAATCAGGTAATTTTTAAGTGAGAGGAACACATAACAAGTGGCCTAGGATTGAGGACCACAGAGAGATCACTGCATGAAGCGATGCTGCAGGAGGCTTCATGGAGGAGAAGAGCCTTGGGCTGGGTGCCGAAGGTCAGGTAGGCTTCAAACAGGAAGTGCTAGGTGAAGAGGGTGTTCCTGGCAGGGTCTCAATGGAGCAAAAAGGGCCCAATCACACATCAGTGTGGCAGCCACATCCTTCATCTCCTAACCTCTAGGGCAGCCTTACTCCTGGAGGGAATGGTTAATACACAGGTCTTGACTTTGACTCAGAAGTTTCTTTCTTTGATAGTCAGGACTGGTTCAGGCAAAATTGTCAAGTTATTGAAGTTTGTTGCACGCTCATTCGTTTTCCTGTCAGCAACCCATCTTCCTTGCCTGTGGGTCCCCATTAGCTTAGCTAAACAAGCCCCCGACTCCCACCTCCCTTTGCAAGCATGCAAAGTATGCCTTTCTCCGGTTCTTCTCCCCACTCTCAGAAGTATGTCTGTAATCATGGTATGTCAAAGCTTAAAGGGAGCTTAGAGTTCATTATCATCCACCCCCCCCAATTGTTTTTATGAAGGGACGTGTCCAACGTTAAGTATTTAGGGTCAGAGCCAGATCTTTGTGATCTCCAGTTATGTTCTTTTCCTTCCACTCTGCAGCCTGCTTTTTTCTCCACTGTGCATTCTGATTAGGGCATCAATACCTATGTATGAATCAGAACTCTTGGAGTTTTAAGTTTCAGAAACTTAGTGAGACTGGTTTAATAAGAGGGCAATGTCATGGCTCATGTAACTAAAGAATTTTTGTAGGGCTGAATCCAGGTTTCTAGAATATATCAGACGTTTGCCTCTCCTTCACAAGGCTCTACTTTTTTTGGTATGCTTGATTCTCAGGCAAACTGAGAAATGGGGTCCCAAAGGCCTTAATAGCACCAGGATTATATTCTACCATTTTAGCATCCTAAAAGAAATGGGGAAATTTTTTTTTCTGGTAGAAGTCCTGGATAGAACTTACATTAGTCTGACTTGAGTCATTTGCCTCCTTTCACTGTGATGGGGGGTCGTCGGTCTGCGGTTGTCCAGCACTCGCTAGGGTGCTATACCGGAGCCAGGGGTCACGGTCAGTTTCACCCAGACCGTGGACTGAGAGTGGGGAAGAGATTGTTCCCAGGACAAAAGCAGGTTTCTGTTTTCAAAAGCAGGGGAAATGGATGTTGAGCCAGCATGTGTGAACCCACCCATGCATCAGCCACGTAACCAACCACAGGCTGTTAACGGTTTAAGGTTTTACATCCCTGGTAGAGTTTGCCTTCTTGTGAAGGCCTGTCAGTGTTTTAATGTGTATAACATGGGAATTTTGTGTACCCTGGAAAGGCCCATGAGGGAGTTGGAGAAGATGGAGAGTTTGGATTTTAGGATTTTTCAGGATCTCCCAAATCATAGCACAAAGTAACAGTCTACTCCATCCACTTAAAAGTCTTATCCTGATAGTGGCCCAGGAAATCAGCCTGAGATGGAAAGGTCTCCACTTGTTAACCACATGTGGATAACTGAAAGTCGACTGTGCATCCCAGTTTGTTCTACCTCTTTTCTTACCATGTATTGCTTACCTCTCTAATGAGCATGGCCAGTGTCTTATGAACCCAAGTCAAGTAGTGAACATCCAATAGAAAATTATAATTTTGTGTGTTGGTTTTATTCTTTCTCTCCTTTTCATGGTCTTTTGGTACACTTCTCATGTGCTTGGAGAAAACCTTGGACCTGTTTGTTAAGAATGAAGTTCTTGCATTCTCTCTGCCTGCTGCATTGTGGCAGTGGGTACATATTAGAAGGAGGTAAGGGTGGTGAGGGGCAATCAAAAGGTAGCATCGATCAATCTGGTGGGACTAATGCAGTATTTCTGGATGGAATTGAACAGAATTTTGCCTAAGGTCTTTTAGAAATCATTTTCAAGTCTGTTTTAATTCCTCATGTTCTCATATGATTTCTGACTCATTTGCCTAATGGGTTCATTTGTGTTTAAAAAAGGAACACCAAACCTTCATTATTTACTTTTCCTGATGCTTTTCAAATACCACAGAATTCTGTAAAGCCATCACAAAGACAGAGGGGGTCCAAAATTAAACATTCATTTTTGTTTCTTTGGCAAAGAATTCTTGAGATAATTCGGCACAGAGGAACCAGTACAGGTCTCTGATAGCTGTACCTAATGCTAATTAACTCACAAAATCTCTTGCCTGAAAACTATTTCTAGAAATAAGCAGAAATATCTAAATACTCCAAAGATCTCAAGAGACCTTTGGAAAATATTTCAGAACATTTAGAAACATCAGAAGTTTGAAAAACAAAATGTCCCCACATATGTGCGTGGGGGTAGGGGGTGAGTAAGGGGCTATGATCTGTTTTTCTTCTCACCATTATATCACTGGCCCCTAGCGCAGTAATTGGTGGAAGGGAGGTTCTCAGTAAGTATGTGATAAATCAACGACTTCATCTTTACTGGGACTCTTGAATATCCATTGCTTTAAGTCATCAGAGTAGGCAAAACAGGGTGATCTATTTTGTGTTGTCATATCTATGGACCCCGCAGCGAGTGGTTTCTTTTTTTCCTCCCTCCCTCCCTCCCTCCCTCCCTCCCTCCGTCCCTCCCTCCCTCCCTTCCTTCCTTCCTTAGTTTCCTCACTCCATCTCTTCCTTCTTCCTTTTTTTTTTTTCCCTTCCAGTATTTGCTGAATCCCTACTCTATGTCAGTGTCCCTTATGATACAGAGGTGACTAAGACTCAGCCCCTGTCCTCAGAGCTTGTACTTTAGTGAGAGAGACACACAGGTAAATGGGTGATTTCAATATATCAATAGTATAAAAATATTATGATAGAGGAGGTACACAGTATCTATGGACCATTTAAGAAGGAAAGCACTTAACTCAAATTCAGGGAATCAGGAAAGGCTTCTCAGAGGAACTGAGTTTTGAAGGACAATTTGAATTAACCAGACCTGGTTTTCTATGGCTGAGTGGGCCAGCCTAGCGGGGAGCCTGGACCTGGGCTTAATCTCCTTCCTGGGCTCAGACAGGTGTTGGTGGCCACCCACAGCCTCAGCTGCCCAGATGGCATCCAGTCTAGTGGTCATAGCCTGGTAGCCAAAGGGTTTGTTTGTTTTTTTGTGGTACGCGGGCCTCTCACTGCTGTGGCCTCTCCCGTTGCGGAGCACAGGCTCCGGACGCGCAGGCTCAGCGGCCATGGCTCACGGGCCCAGCCGCTCCGCGGCATGTGGGATCTTCCCGGACCGGGGCACGAACCCGTGTCCCCTGTATCGGCAGGTGGACTCTCAACCACCGCGCCACCAGGGAAGCCCAGCCAAAGGGTTTTAACCACAGAGTTCATAGTCCAGAGAAGCATCCAGACCCTGGATACCAAGAGAGGAGATAGTAGTACTGAAGTCTGTCTGGCCTTGGAGAGACACGTCCATAAGCATGGTTATGTGCAATTCTCACGCCCAGCTCATTGCAGAGGGCCTGGGGCCTCAGCCGTGGGCACACCGTGCAGGCCAGGAACCAGGCTCATAGCCCAGTTGTTGCCTGCACCTATAGTCATTGGGGCCATCATTACCCACGCCTCTAGGAAGCCTCTGTGGAGCTACTCTAGCAGGTGTTTATTCTTTCCCTTTTATTACTTAACTCCATAGAAGCTAACCTTGCTTCTGAGACATCCTTTAAGTTTAAGGTTCACTGGATTACAGTGTCAGCATTTCTTATCAGCACCTACTGTGTGGCTGGCACTGTGCTGGGGACCAGGGATATAGAGATGAAGGGACCTGATTTGGTCCTTTAACTAAACTGCCCAGCTTTGCATTTAAAACATTATTTTTTCTCGTGCTCCTAAAATTTGTTTTGCTCAAATACATGAATACTTGCCTCTTAGAAATAAGTTATACAATACAAAAATATAAAGGCCAAAACCGTAGTGTTTCCCTCTTCCTCTAATTCTAGCTTCTTTCACCAGTGTTAACCACTGATTACCTTTCTTGTGTATATTTCTAGTCCTTTTTCTATGCTTGTATATCCATGTATAATTGTATCAATTGGGGTCCCAGCAGGAAACAGATGGTGGAATCAAATTAGGATAATTTGAGTTTAATAAAGGGACTATTTACAAAGTGTGAGATGGTGGAGGGAAGCCACTAGAGACAGTGTTTACTATCCCTAGCCCTGAAAGGGCACAGGGAGGGAGTTTCATGGATACCTGGACACAGGGAATGTGCTGCAGAAAGGACCCTCTGATGGTGCTGAGACCTTTGGTGGAGGGATGCAGCCACACCTACAGAGAGGTAGCTGGGAATAAGCACAGTGACCTCCCTCTTTTCCCTCCCTCCATTCTCCTGCTGCAGCTCTCTGTGGACTGAACCCTATGGGAAGCCAGGGAGCGGGAAAACTGATTGATGGGGTCCATCTAAGTCAACCTCCTCAGTCAGAGTGCAGGGTGGAGGGTGGGTTGGGGAAACCAAGCAGAAGGTATTCAGTACAAATATATACTTATCATGTAGTTATATGAGCTTTTAATATCTTGGCTAACTTGTTACAGAAATGGGAGTGTACTATGGTATTGTTCTGTCTTGGTCTTTTGTTAACCTAAACAATTTGTCTTGATCTTTTCCTATCAGAAAATGTAGATCTAATTAACTTATCTTAATGGCTGTGTAGTATTCCATCATATGATATACCAGAATTTAACTATTTTATATATGTCACAGTTGATCTGTACAACAGAATATGTGTCATCTATGTACACTGTGAAGCCTAATAATGAAACGATCATCTGTATAATGAAACGGTCTCAACCTAACATCACTAGTCCCATTGACTCTACCTTGGGCTCCACTCCTAGAGTCTCTCTGTGTCCCCTCACCCTGCAAATGCTAGTCTGGATTTTTTGTGTTAATCCTTTTATGTTTTTTAAAATAGGTTTCCCATATATGTATCTCTAAACAATATATTATATAGTTGTGCTTTTTTAAAAGCTTTATAAAACTATTTTCATTGTATGTAGTCTTCCATAATTTGCTTTTGTAAAAGCATAGCATGCATTTTGACGTGTGCAGCTGTGCTTCATTTATTTTCACATTTTATAATACTTCATTGTGTGACTATGCCACAGCTTACCTCCCCATTTGACTGTTGATGGACTTTTGGGTTGATTCCAGTTTTTGCTGTTTCCAGCAGTGTAGTTTATGAACATATTTTTGTCCACGTCTCTTGGCACGTACGTGCAAAAGTTGCTCTAGGGCATATACCTAGGAGTGGAATTTCTGGGTCAAGGGGTTTACACATATTCAGCCTTGCTAGGTGATGCCAAATTGTATTCAATGGGATTGTGCCAATTTACATTCCCACCAGAAGTACGTAAGAGTTCTGGCTGTTCCCTGTCTTCCCCAATGCTTGGTAATTTCAGGTGTCTTAATTTCTACCACTAATACTTTTTTCAGGGATGCCAAGTGAAAGTGTAATGAGAGTCTGACTCTGTTATCATAATAAATATTTTTAACCTGGGTATTCTAAAACATGAATTCTACTTTTCTCTGTAAAAATTGTTTTCCCTTTCCTGCCCTATTTGATTTCCCTCATTGTTCCCTGACAGTTACACAGTTTAATACATTGAAAACAAATATCCCAAATGGGTTTTTTAATTCCTCCCAACTCTAAAATGAATGTGATACTGATGGAGCTCCACATAAAATTATGGTTCATCAGCCAAAGGTTAGGGTTGGTCCCATGTGGAGGACTTAGCTCACAAAAAGGGAAAAAAAGCCAACAGTCCTCCGTGGTCCCTTTATACGAAACTCCAGACCACCCTGACTTTCACAGCAAACTAGGTGATGTGCTTTTTGAAAGGAATTGTGTCTCCCTCCATCTCTCTCTCACTCCCTTCTATCTTTCTTTCCTCAAGTGTTCATTAACTGACTGGCTAAAAATCTAGTGGAAAAGACAAAGTAATATTCCTGGGTAGCTTGCAAATGGGATGTTGATGAGGGGACAGATGGCTTCTGGAGTACAAAGGAGGAAACTCAACCTCTGTGTTCCTTGAGTCCATCTCAGTTCCTGGGATGAGGTAGGCTTTACGGAGCATTTGTTGAATGAATGAATGAATGAATGGTAGTTTAGGAAGAACTACAAGAAGTTGAATTCCCATCAACTAGTCCACTTTTAATTACTGGAGTTAGTCTTCTTTTGTAATTTAATACTCAAAGCACCTTACGTGATCTCTTGATTGATTCCTTTGGGGGATGTAAAACAGTCTATCAATTTATTTTACTTAAGAAAAAATATCTTTGCATTCTTTCAAGCACTCCATCTTCTTTCCCCAAATCTTGGGAACTGGCATCAGCTCCTTATAATGTGCCAGCATGCTTTTTCCCCTTTTCATACAAGTAAGAGCTTGTAATCACCCAGCGTTTCTCTGACCTAGAAAGGCTGAGAAATTCACATTAATGAAAACACAGGGACTTACAGAATTGCCCTCAGCCCTCTCCCATAGAAGTATGTCTGGCACTTGCTAATTAGCTGGATGGAATGTGGGTAATGGATGGAGCTGCCTGCCGCAGATGGGCTTATGTAACTTTGAAATCAGGAAGTACATTCAGTGGAGTAGGGGAGAACTGCTTTCAACAAGCTGCTGGGATTGGCTGAACTCGTGCTGGCCTTGCACTCTTACTATTATAACCTTGATACCTTTCTCATTTGTAAACTTTATTTGCATTCCAGAGCTCAGCTGAATTTGCCTCGGTCCCTAGTTTCTTTCCTCTTTTGGCCTGGCTGGCTTGCATGTAAATCAGCTTCAGACTTTCAGCTGCCTAAATACTTCCCCAGTTTACACTCCATAACAAGTTCTTTCTCTGTAGGCTCCTGTCCACAGGGTGGCCGTGTACCTTAACGCTGGACAATATGGCTGCTGTTAGTAGTAATGAGTTGGGCTTGAGCATCACCATGGAGTTGAGTCGACAGGGTGACTGAGATGCTCGCAACTGAGAGTTTCCTGGCCAGCATGCTGTGGGACGCTGGAGATTTTGCCAAGCCACTCCAGGTCCCCCATCCCACTCCTGCTGGAGGTGACGTTGTCCTTGCCCTACTAGGGACGTCACGAGCATAACTGAGATCCATGATTCTAAAACTACTGGAGTGAAAGTGTACAATACCCTTCTGTGCCCTCACAGTAGTGGAGCAAGCACAGTTTCACATGTACACGTGTATTATGCATCGGATGTCCTCTTCTCATTCCTGTGGATCAAATGTAACAATTTTAATTAAAAAAAATACAAATGCAAGAAAACCGAACTGATAAAAAGAGAGAATAAGGCAGCTAACACTTAAAAAGGAAGATGTTTGGCCATTCAAGCTACTATTGAAATATTGAATTTCTTTAATGTTGATGTATGTGCTAGAATGCTTTATTATCCTTATCCTTTCCCCTTTTCCTTTTCTCTAGAGAAGATAACTTATTTTGCAATGTCTAAATAGCATAGGAATATATATATATATATATACTGATTTATAATTTAGAGAAACAATTTGGTTACTCTTGTTAGCAGAACCTTATACAGCATTGTCTTTCAAAAGACTGCCTAACTTGATTTCACAAGTAAACCACAAAAAGCAATTATTTGGTACATTTTCTTTTTTTCTCTCTCTCTCTTTTTCTTTTATTTTTTATTTGGTACATTTTCTATATTCCATTTTCTTCTTTAATCCCTATTAGGGAGGAGCTGAGTGTTTGTTTTTCTTTCTTTCTTTGTTTTTTTTTCAAGCCTTACTGTCTTACCCTGAACTTATACGGTTGTTTTTTCAATGGAAATTTGATAATCTTGCCAGAAGCCACATTAAGGAAGGAATACTACAAAGTCAGTGTTGGAGCCAAGTTCTCAGGATGGCAAGCTCTGCCCATTTCCCTCTTTTGGTCGCAGTACGATTTGTAGAGCTGGGTTCTCGGTTTGAGGCTGGGATAAGTGCAGGGATGAAGCAAATCAAAGGGACCCTTGGGGTATAAGAGAGGTAAGCCAGAGCTCAACCAATCCACAGTTCCTCTAGTTGACACAGAAGATCCCTCACCAGCAGCACAGATTTATGGCTCAGTCCCACAACCTGAGTCAAATTTCTTGGACTGGTTCTTAAAAATTTTGCATGCACAGGAATCATCCGGGTGATTAATAAAAATGTAGATTCCTCGGACCCATGCTTAGATTCGGATTCAGTAGGTCCGGGATGGGACCCAGGGATCTGCATTTTTACAGATGTCATAGATGATTCTGATGCTGGTATTCTGAGGACCACACTTAGAGAAATACCAACCTAGTGCCTCTTATCATCTCTTCCCTTTTGCTCTTTCTCTGATTCAGGAAGTAACTTTGAATATGACCCTTTTAATGTCATCACTTGTAGCTGGGACCAGGAATCCCTGTGATGTGCTTTTATCTAACATGGTTGAACTCTATCTCAGAGGGCATTAAATATATTACTTATGGGAGATCTGCTTTCTGGAACTCTCCTACCAGACCCATGTACTGTCCTGTGGTTTGAATGATTGAAAGCTGGGGTCTTCAATTGAAAGCCGCTAGCCTTCCAGACCTACCCAAATTCTGTTCCTTTGGAAAGCCCTCTAGTACTCCAGTGTAGAATAAGAGATACTCATAGGCTGGAGTTTTAAATGGGAGAGCTGAATGACCTGGAAGTAAATTATCAAAAATGTGAAAGTTTGCCCCATATCATGGTTGGACCCATTTTCATAAATCTATATAAACCACTCAAGTAATAAAAGTAATACAAATAATTGATAATTGACTACCATGGACCAGGCTTTGTCCTAAATGATTTGCATATATTCAGATAATCCTCATAATAACCAATACTTTGTGTTATTATTATTCTGCTTTTATAGATAAGAAACCAAGGCACAAGAAAGTTAAGGAACTTGTACGACTGGAGAATAGCAGTCTGGTCCTGTTAAGGAAACTAGGAATCTGAAGAAGCCTTGTTTTTCAAAAGAAAAAGGAAATAAATACATAAAGGACATTATAGCGCTACAGCACAACCACTAGTGAGAAGTGTTGTAGACTTTTTTTTTTGAAGTTTTTCAGAAATGTATCTAGGCCACAGATACAGTAACTGCAGCCTTTAATGCATATTGGGGTTAATTCCAGGACTTTTATTGTTACTCAGGATTTGACAGTGTAATAGTTATTTGTGTCACTAAGCCTTTTAGGCTGGAGAGTTTTGTACATTAGTAGCTGTTAAAGATCTTATTGCAGAAATTACTGTCATGATTATGGAAACCCTAATTTAACCCACATTGATCATATGTTTCTGGCATGGTCAAGAAGTTTTTTCCAATTCAAGTAGATTTATAAAGCATATTTAAGGGCTGACTTCATTCTCTCTGTAGTTACACAGCCCTTCTGTTGGTCCTGCTGAAATCCCTTTGGAGGATTTTTGTTTGTTTGTTTGTGTGTTTTTGTTTAGTGTTCTGGAAAGAAGAGATAGGAAGACAATTGACATTGCTAAGTACTGAATTCTGGAGTCCTGTCTATGATTAAAATGCCTCCTGGTCCCACCAGTTGAGTGCTGAGGTAGGCTCATTCATGCCCAGTTTTGCATCCTGTGACCCTTGCTTGAGGAGCCCAGGTCTCTGGGCCTCCCTACAACATCCCTTCAGGCAGTTCTTGGAGTTCCCCATGGTACTGGCCTTGTTCTCAGTCCCAAGTTTGTTCATGACCACCTGTTTCTGTTTCCTTGTTAGTATATCTGTAGATAAAGAAGTTTGAATATATAATCAGGGATAGTAAGGAACAGAGTCCTATGCTTTATCATTTCTTTCTGAAGAGAGGTTTTGTAAAAAGAGGACTGGGACAAAATTCCTTCTTCTAGAGGTGTGGAGTTTTTCATATGTCAACTGCTGTAACCTTTTGAAGGTTTAATGAAATCAGCAAATATAATCCAACGTACAAGAGTGGATGTGAACTAAGTCTATTATTGTTGAACAAATGGCATTAATTTCCAGTGCACGTGTGGACCTGAGTTTTAAAATATTTGTTTGAAAAATGTCAAGCTGCTCATTGTTTCAGAATATTTGAGCAGCTTCCCAGTATGCTCTTTTTAAACAGTTGTACTTCTGAAAGGTTACAGTGTTCCCGTATTTACTCTTCAACTTTAAAAATTCTTCCAGTGCCATTGGATAGTGGGGAAATACCTCAAATTCCTCTTTCTAACGGTTTAATGGATTGCATTTCCTAGAGGGTATAAAAATTCTCCTTCTCTTTCATCAGTAGCCTTAGGCTAAGGGACTCACTTTACATTCCAGTGCTTGTCATTCTGTCACCTGGTGGAGAAGTTCTCTTTAGTGCCCCCCAGAAGTTATAGAATTAGACTGCTTAAAGATAACAGAGAAACTAGTATCACCTATGTCTAGTGTCAGCCCCCCCCGCCCCCCACCACCCCGGGAAGGAAAGAGCTCAAGGGAGAACTAATACTCAATGAGTACTCTAAGGTAATGGGGATTATAGGATGAGCAAGGTATCCATGGGCCCTGCCCTCCTGGACGTCATGGTTGCAGTTCAGCAGAGGTCATTGTGGGCAGAGAGCAAAGAAGTCTCCAAAGTGGGTACAAGGAGGTCCTTGAGGATGTTGGGAAAAAATATAAAACTTAGGTTTATCTCATTTCACATTTCTGTTGTTGTGGATATTTCATAATGCGCATAGTATGTTGGTGTTGTGAAGCATTTTCTGTAATATACTTAATTATTTTTTAACATATTTATTGGAGTATAATTGATTTACAATGGTGTGTCAGTTTCTGCTTTCTAACAAAGTGAGTCGACTATACATAAACATATATCCCCGTATCTTCTCCCTCTTGCGTCTCCCTCCCACCCTGCCGATCCCACCCCTCTAGGTGGTCACAAAGCACAGAGCTGATCTCCCTGTGCTATGCGGCTGCTTTCCACTAGCTATCTATTTTACATTTGGTAGGATACATAAGTCCATGCCACTCTCTCACTACATCCCAGCTTACCCTTCCCCCTTCCTGTGTCCTCAAGTCCATTCCCTACGTCTGTATCTTTATTCCTGTCCTGCCACTAGGTTCTTCATAACCATTTTTTTTAAGATTCCATATATATGTATTAGCATACAGTATTTGGGTATTTGTTTTTCCCTTTGTGACTTACTTCACTCTGTATGACCTACTCTAGGTCCATCCACCTCACTACAAATAACTCAATTTCGTTTCTCTTTATGGCTGAGTAGTATTCCATTGTATATATGTACCATATCTTCTTTATCCATTCATCTGTTGATGGACACTTAGGTTGCTTCCATGTCCTGGCTATTGTAAATAGTGCTGCATTGAACATTGTGGTACATGACTCTTTTTGAATTATGGTTTTCTGAGGGTATATGCCCAGTAGTGAGATTGCTGGGTCGTACGGTAGTTCTATTTTCAGTTTTTTAAGTAACCTCCATACTGTTCTCCATAGTGGCTATATCAGTTTACATTCCCACCAACAGTGCAAGAGGGTTCCCTTTTCTCCACACCCTTTCCAGCATTTATTGTTTGTACATTTTTTGATGATGGCCATTCTGACTGGTGTGAGGTGATAGTGATCAAACTCATTGTAGTTTTGATTTGCAATCCTCTAATAATTAGGGATGTTGAGCATTCCTTTATCTGTTTGTTGGCAATCTGTATATCTTCTTTGGAGAAATGTCTATTTAGGTCTTCTGCCCATTTTTGGATTGGGTGGTTTGTTTTTTTGATATTGAGCTGCATGAGCTGCTCGTAAATTTTGGAGATTAATCCTTTGTCAGTTGCTTCATTTGCAAATATTTTCTCCCATTCTGAGGGTTGTCTTTTGGTCTTGTTTATGGTTTCCTTTGCTGTGCAAAAGCTTTTAGGTTTCATTAGGTCCCATTTGTTTATTTTTGTTTTTATTTCCATTTCTCTAGGAGATGGGTCATAAAGGATCTTGCTGTGATTTATGTCACAGAGTGTTCTGCCTGTGTTTTCCTCTAAGAGTTGTATAGTGTCTGGACTTAACATTTAGGTCTTTAATCCATTTTGAGCTTATTTTTGTTTACAGTGTTAGGGAGTGTTCTAATTTCATTGTTTTACATGTAGCTGTCCAGTTTTTCCCAGCACCACTTATTGAAGAGGCTGTCTTTTCTCCACTCTATATTCTTGCCTCCTTTATCAAAAATAAGTGACCATATATGCATGGGTTTATCTCTGGGCTTTCTATCCTGTTCCATTGATCTATATTTCTGTTTTTGCACGAGTACCATACTGTCTTGATTACTGTAGCTTTGTAGTATAGTCTGAAGTCCAGGAGCCTGATTCCTCCAGCTCCGTTTTTCTTTCTCAGTATTGCTTTGGCTATTCGGGGTCTTTTGTCTTTCCATACAAATTGTGAAATTTTTTGTTCTAGTTCTGTGAAAAATGCCATTGGTAGTTTGATAGGGATTTCATTGAATCTGTAGATTGCTTTGGGTAGTATAGTCATTTTCTCAATGTTGATTCTTCCAGTCCAAGAACATGGTATATCTCTCCATCTGTTTGTATCATCTTTAATTTCTTTCATCAGTATCTTACAGTTTTCTACATACAGGTCTTTTGTCTCCTGAGGTAGGTTTATTCCTAGGTATATTATTCTTTTTGTTGCAATGGTAAATGGAAGTGTTTCCTTAATTTCCTCTCAGATTTTTCATCATTGTTGTATAGGAATGCAAGAGATCTCTGTGCATTAATTTTGTATTCTGCTACTTTGCCAATCATTGGTTAGCTCTAGTAGTTTTCTGGTAGAGTCTTTAGGATTCTCTCTATATAGTATCATGTCATCTGCAAACAGTGACATCTTAACTTCTTCTTTTCCAATTTGGATTCCTTTTATTTCTTTTTCCTCTCTGATTGCTATGACTAAAACTTCCAAAACTATGTTGAATAATAGTGGTGGGAATGGGCAACCTTGTCTTGTTCCTGATCTTAGTGGAAATGTTTTCAGTTTTACTGAAAACATTTGTGGATTTGTCATATATGGCCCTTATTATGTTGAGGTAAGTTCCCTCATGCCTACTTTCTGGAGGGTTTTTATCATAATTGGGTGTTGAATTTTGTCGAAAGCGTTTTCTGCATCTATTGAGATGATCATATAGTTTTTATCCTTCAGTTTGTTAACATGGTGTATCACATTGATTGATTTGCGTATGTTGAAGAATCCTTGCATTCCTGGGATAAATTGCACTTGATTATGGTGTATGATCCTTTTAATGTGCTGTTGGATTCTGTTTGCTAGTATTTTGTTGAGGATTTTTGCACCCATGTTCATCAGTGATATTGGCCGGTACTTTTCTTTCTTTGTGACATCTTTGTCTGGTTTTGGTATCAGGGTGATGGTGGCCTCGTAGAATGAGTTTGGGAGTGTTCCTCCCTCTGCTATATTTTGGAAGAGTTTGAGAAGGATAAGTGTTAGCTCTTCTCTAAATGTTTGATAGAATTCGTCTGTGAAGCCATCTGGTTCTGGGCTTTTGTTTGTTGGAAGATTTTAAATCACAGTCTCAACATCAGTGCTTGTGATTGGTCCGTTTATGTTTTCTATTTCTTCCTGATTCAGTCTCGGAAGATTGTGCATCTCTAAAAATGTGTCCATTTCTTCCAGGTTGTCCATTTTATTGGCATATAGTTGCTTGTAGTAATCTCTCATGATCCTTTGTATTTCTTCAGTGTCAGCTGTTATTTCTCCTTTTTCATTTCTAATTCTATTGATTTGAGTCTTCTCCCTTTTTTTCCTGATGAGTCTGGCTAATGGTTTATCAATTTTTTTTATCTTCTCATAGAAGCAGCTTTTAGTTCTATTGATGTTTTCTACTGTTTCCTTCATTTCCCTTTCATTTATTTCTTAATCTTTATGATTTATTTCTTTCTGCTGACATTGGGGTTTTTGTGTTCTTCTTTCTCTAATTGCTTTGGTCAGGTTGTTTGAGATGTTTGTTTCCTGAGGTAGGATCGTATTGCTATAAATTTCCCTCTTAGAACTGCTTTTGCTGCATCCCATAGGTTTTGAGTCGTCGTGTTTTCATTGTCATTTGTTTCTAGTTATTTTTTGACTTCGTCTTTGATTGCTCCAGTGATCTCTTGGTTATTTAGTAGTGTATTGTTTACCTTCTGTGTATTTGTATTTTTAACAGATTTTTTTCCTGTAATTCATATCTAGTCTCATAGCATTGTGGTCAGAAAAGATACTTGATACGATTTCAATTTTCTTAAATTTAACAAGTCTTGATTTGTGACCCAAGATATGATCTATCCTAGAGAATGTTCCATGAGCACTTGGGAAGAAAGTGTATTCTGTTGTTTTTGGATGGAATGTCCTATAAATATCAATGAAGTCCATCTTGTTTAATGTGTCATTTAAAGCTTGTGTTTCCTAATTTATCTTCATTTTGGATGATCTGTCTATTGGTGAAAGTGGGGTGTTAAAGTCTTCTACTATGATTGTGTTAGTGTCGATTTCCCCTTTTATGGCTGTTAGCATTTGCCTTATGTATTCAGGTGCTTCTGTGTTGGGTGCATTATAATTTACAATTGTTATATCTCCTTCTTGGATTGATCTCTTGATCATTATGTAGTGTCCTTCTTTGTCTCTTGTAATAGTCTTTATTTTAAGGCCTATTTTGTCAGATATGAGAATTGCTACTCCAGCTTTCTTTGACTTCCATTTGCATGGAGTATCTTTTTTGCATCCCCTCACTTTCAGTCTGTATGTCTCCCTAGGTATGAAGTAGGTCTCTTGTAGACAGCATGTATATGGGTCTTGTTTCTGTATCTATTCAGCCAGTCTGTGTCTTTTGTTTGCAGTATTTAATCCATTTACATTTAAGGTAATATCAATATGTATGTTCCTATTACCATTTTCTTAATTGTTTTGGGTTTGGTTTTGTAGCTCTTTTTCTTGTCTTGTGTTTGCTGGCTAGAGAAGTTCCTTTAGCATTTGTTGTAAAGGTGGTGTGGTGATGCTGAATTCTCTTAGCTTTTGCTTGTCTGTAAAGGTTTTAATTGCTCTTTTCGAATCTGAATGAGATCCTTGCTGGGTAGATTAACCGTGGTTGTCGGTCTTTCCCTTTCATCACTTTAAGTAGGTCCTGCCACTCCCTTCTGGCTTGCAGAGTTTCTGCTGAAAGATCAGCTGTTAACTTTATGGGGATTCCTTTATATGTTATTTGTTGCTTTTCCCTTGCTGCTTTCAATATTTTTTCTTTGTATTTAATTTTTGATAGTTTGATTATTATGTGTCTTGGCTTGTTTCTCCTTGGATTTATCCTGTATGGGGTTCTCTATGCTTCCTGCAATTGATTAATTATTTCCTTTCCCAATTTTAGAAGGTTTCAACTATAATCTCTTCAAATATTTTCTCATTCCCTTTCTTTTTCTCTTCTTCTTCTGGGACCCCTGTAATTCGAATGTTGGTGCATTTATTGTTGTCCCAGAGGTCTCTCAGACTGTCCTCAATTCTTTTCATTCTTTTTTCTTTATTCTCCTCTGCAGTAGTTATTTCTACTATTTTATCTTCCAGGTCATTTATCTGTTCTTCTGCCTCAGTTTTCTGTTATTGATTCCTTCTACAGAATTTTTAATTTCATTTATTGTGTTGTTCATCATTGTTTGTTTGCTCTTTAGTTCTTCTAGGTCCTTGTTAAACGTTTCTTGTATTTTCTCCATTCTATATCAAAGATTTTGGATCATATTTACTATCATTACTCTGAATTCTTTTTCAGGTACACTCCATATTTCCTCTTCATTTGTTTGGTCTGGTGGGTTTTTACCTTGCTCCTTCATCTGCTGTGTGATTGTCTGTCTTCTCATTTTGCTTAACTTACTGTGTTTTGGGGTCTCCTTCTTGCAGGTTGCAGGTTCGTAGTTCCTGTTGTTTTTGGTGTCTACCCCCTATGGGTGAGGTTGGTTCAATGGGTTGTGTAGGCTTTCTGGTGGAGGGGACTGGTACCTGTGTTCTGGAGGAGGAGGCTGGATATTGTCTTTCTGGTGGGTAGGACCCTGTCCAGTGGTGTGTTTTGGGGTGTCTGTGACCTTATTATGGTTTTAGGCAGCCTCTCAGCTAGTGGGTGGGGTTGTGTTCCTGTCTTGCTAGTTGTTTGCCATAGGGTGTCCAGCACTGTAGCTTGCTGCTCGTTGAGTGGAGCTGGGTCTTAGCGTTCAGATGGAGATCTCTGGGAGAGCTTTTGCCGTTTAATATTACATGGAGCTGGGAGGTCTGTGGTGGACCACTGTCCTGAACTCCGAGTGGCTCTCCCCCATCTGAGGCACAGGTCTGACACCTGGCCAGAGCACCAAGATCCTGTCAACCACATGGCTCAGAAGAAAAGGGAGAAAAAAAGAAAGAAAGAAAGAAAAAAATAAAATAAAGTTATTAAAATTAAAATTATAATTTTTTTAATTTAAAGTAATAAAAAAAGAAAAAAAGAAGAAAGAAAGAAGAGAGGAACCACACCAAAAAACAAATCCACCAATGATAACAAGGGCTAAAAACTATAGTTAAAAAAAAAAAAAAAGACACACAGAGCTCTAGGACAAATGGTAAAAGCAAAGCTATACAGAAAAAAATCACACAAAGAAGCATACACATACAGACTCACAAAAAGAGAAAAAGGAAAAAAATATATATATATATCGTTGCTCCCAAAGTCCACCACCTCAATTTTGGGATGACTCATTGTCCATTCAGGTATTCCACAGATGCAGGGTACATCAGCTTGTTTGTGGAGGTTAATCTGCTGCTCCTGAGGCTGCTGGGATAGATTTCCCTTTCTCTTCTTTGTTTGCACAGCTCCTGGGGCTCAGCTTTAGATTTGTCCCTGCCTCTGCCCCGCCTCTGTGTTTAGGTCGCCTGAGGGCATCTGTTCTTTACTCAGGACGGGGTTAAAGGAGCAGCTGATTAGGGGGCTCTGGCTCACTCAGGCCACGGAGAGGGAGGGATATGGAATGAGGGGCTAGCCTGCGGTGGCAGAGGCCAGCGTGACATTGCACCAACCTGAGGCGCGCCATGTGTTCTCTTGAGGAAGTTGTCCTTGGATCACGGGACCCTGGCTGTGGCGGACTGCACAGGCTCCCAGCAGGGGAGGTGTGGATAGTGACCTGTGCTTGCACACAGGCTTCGTGGTGGCTGCAGCAGCAGCCTTAGCATTTCATTCCCGTCTCTGGGGTCCGCGGTGATAGCCGCTGCTTGTGCCCGTCTCTAGAGCTCATTTAGGCAGTGATCCCAATCCCCTCTTCTCGCACACCCCCAAACAATGGTCTTTTGCCTCTTCGGCCGGTCCAGACTTTTTCCTGGACTCCCTCCCGGCTAGCTGTGGTGCACTAGCCCCCTTCAGCCTGTGTTCATGCAGCCAACCCCAGTCCTCTCCCTGGGATCTGACCTCTGAAGCCCGAGCCTCAGCTCCCAGCCCTCACCTGCCCTGGCGGGTGAGTGCTGGTCGGCACCGATCCTCTGTGTGGGCGTCTCTCCTGTTTGCCCTCTGCACCCCTATTGCTGCGCTCTCCTCTGTGGTTCCGAAGCTTCCCCCCACCCCGCCACCCCTCATCTCCGCCAGTGAAGGGGCTTCCTAGTATGTGGAAACCTTTCCCCCTTCACAGCTCCCTCCCAGAGGGGCAGGTCCCATCCTTATTCTTTTGTCTCTGTTTTTTTCTTTTTTTCGTTTGCCCTACCTAGGTACGTGGGGAGTTTCTTGCCTTTTGGGAAGTCTGAGGTCTTCTGCCAGCATTCAGTAGGTGTTCTGTAGTAGTTGTTCCACATGTAGATGTATTTCTGATGTATTTGTGGGGAGGAAGGTGATCTCCACGTCTTACTCTTCCACCATCTTGAAGGTCTCTCTTGTCACTGGCTCTCGGGAGAGAATGCAGAAGCAGCTGCGACTCCAAAGGCAGCCAGCCCTAGGCTGGCTCAAATGGTTCCTGGTGTGGAATCTGAGACCCGCAAGCGCCCAGGCCCAGCCCAACCTTGCTCAGGTGAGAGGGAGGAGGCCTCGCCCCCAGGTACCTGGCTTCTGAGCCACAGACTTGGCCTCTCCAATATATTTAATTATTTTGTAGACATACACAGATCTGCTTCAGGACTGTCTGTTCTGTTCCACTGATCTTAGCTGATATGTTTAAGAAAGATTGACAACTATATTTTAAAAATCTAATCCTATCTAACCAGGAAATTGATTTAATCGGAACACTGCATTCCATAAATGATTTGATTGAGCATGTTTTTTTCTCAAGATGAAAGAGTACCCAGCAGCATGGTTATTTTTTGCACTTAAATCCAATTTAGCACCCTTTCCAAGTTCGGTTTGAAATTGGAGAAACTCACGTTTCTGAAAGGTAAGCTGCTGTAATGGTGCGATATTCCATAAAACACAAAACACAACCCTGCTCTTTCACTTGTTCACTTGTCCCCATTTCATCCTGTTTGCACTGTGTGAATTCTTCCTTAACTGCTTTCCATGTGTTCTTAACTGCGTCCTCTTCTTGACGAGGTTCTCCACACTATTAGTTTGCTCTCAGATTCCCCTGAGTTTGCTGTCTGTCCGTCACTTGTCACACTGTGAATTGCAATCAGCCCAAGTGGCTTCCAGGTGACTTGCCTTGAGTGGTGGCTGCTCATTCCATGCGCTGCTGCTGCCCGGTTGATGCCACCAGTGCCACAGCCCGTTCCCATTAGGGCTGCTTTCAGTGATGTTGGCTTTCCAGTTGACTGTGAAACGGTCTATGTCTGCTTAGATCTTCTGTTTATCCAACTCCTCTTCCATTTGATTCCATCTTCAGTGCCCATTCCTTCCCCAGTTTTCCCTAATAGATAGATTTTTTTCCCCAGAAATGATCCTTCCCTCTTTGTTCCCTTCCACAGGACTTCTGTGACAGTTAGACATTTGCATTACTTTCATTTCCAAAACAAAATTATTTGATGACTGTCTATGATTAGAAAAATAATTCTAGAAAATCTCATTTTAGTTTGCTGTATCGAATCTTTCCTGGGACTTCCAGATCTAATATGTTGCATTTCCCTACTTGAAAGGGAATTATTATCATTTCCAGATGGATTTGTTTATGAGCATTTAAGTAATTTCTTTAGTTTCCTAAATCAGCATGCCCATTCATAATTCCTAAATTCAGATTAAACCAGTATTTCTGGTACTTCAAGTATTTCCTAAATGTGGTTCCCTGATTCACTGTCCTGCTGAATGCTCACAGGTCGTTGTGAAGAAAGACTTAACCACTCATACTCATTCCAACCCCCAGGTCTTTGCAGCAGCTGTTCCCTTTGGCTGGAGTTTTCTTCCCCAGATCTTCACGGAGCCAGCTCTTACCATTCAGGTTTCAGTCAAACTCTACTTTCTTGGAGAGGTATTTTCTAGCCAATGAGCCCCTCACCGTTCTTTCACACATCATTCGGTTTTATTTTTTCACAGCATATGTCACCGTCTGGGGTCATCTTTGTTCACTTGGTCATCACCTGTCCTTCAACTAGAATGTAAGTTCAGAAGGACAGAGGCCTTATCTGTCAAGTGCATTGCTCTGTCCTCACCACATACATAGTATGTTGTCTAGCAGTGGATTGATAGATGCTTGCTGAATGCATGGATAAAACATTTTGGAAATGGGTAAAGCTAATCAGGTTTCTCTAGACTGTATAGCATTTTCTAAATATGTTTAGATAGATAGATCGATAGATAACTGGGGGAACTCAGAAGGGATGGAATATGCCCAGATTAACCTGGGGTATCATGATTTACTGCACATATACAAGGACATATGGATGGCAGGTATGTAATTTCCTTTTTAGCTTTGCAGTAATTAATGGCCCCTATACTTTTAAGACTGTATTATAGAATAGGCTTAACCAGAGGGTACAGGAGAGCCCTCCCTCCCCTGTCCTCTCTCTGTGTCCCCCTCATTTATTGCCATCCAATGCAACTCACCCCTCTTGAGTAGGTTTTTGAGCCAGTCCGGGTCAAAGGTAAGCTTCTCTCACATCTGATTACCTATGTTACTTTGACTCAGGAGATGATTTTGAGATAATTATTTGTAACCATTGAAGCAAAGCTGGTTTCTCATGACACATGGCATGAGCCCTAACAGCTCTACTCCTGAGGCTGCTTTCCTAAGGAGAAGCCTGTGGGCAGGGCAGGCACTCAGTGCTTCAGGGCTCCTGTCTGGCACAGAAGACAGAATGCAACGCAGTCCTACCTTTCTGTTTTACTGTTGGCTTTGTTTTCATTTTCAATGGTTGACTGTTTCACGGATACTACAATAGTGTGTGTATTTGAAATAAAAATACGTAAACTGTGGTGCCGGTACCGTGCTGTTAGGCTGTCTAGATGTGGGTAGCGAAGCAGGAGTAAATGAATTAGTGTGCTCGTTTTCTGCTCAACTTAATCCTTTAATCTAAAGGCGACAGCCTGGAGTTGGTCATTCCAGATGACACGTCTATGTGAACAAATCTACAGACTCCACCATGTGTATAATCAGAAGTATTATGGATTTTATTTTTTTCATAGAGAATGACTAACTTATATTTCACATTTTGGACCAAAGCTTTATTGTCTGTTTGTTTTCTAATTTTATCTATTAAAATTGGAGGATGTTTTGCATCATGTTTAATAATTTGTTTCATAATTTTGCATCCTATTCATGAATAAGATTGGTCTATAATTTACTTTATTGTACTGTCCCTGTCTTTTTTTTTTGGTATCAGTGTAACACCTTGATAAATGAGGTGGCTAAGTCTGAGAATGCTCTATTCCTTTTAATTGGGTGAAACTCACCTGTAAAACCCATTGAGTCTGGTGGATTAGTTTGTGTGTGTGTCAGAAGGGGAGTACTTTCTGAGTCTTGATTGAATTTCTTAATATTTATTGATATTTCCAGGTTTTCTATTTCTTCTTGAGTCACTTTTGGTGATTTTTTCTTTTTCTAGAAAATTAATCCTTTGATCACCCGAAGTATAATTTTTAAAACTTGTGATACAGTCTTTCCACAAATTAATCTGGAGTGGAGGTTTTATTTCAGTTTCTGATTTTGTTGACATTTTTAGCACTATATTCCATCATATGTTTTGGAATTTGGGTTTGCTGACTTATTTTGAGTAGGATGTTTTAAAATTCAGTTTGTATTATTATTTGTATTGTTTTCTCTCCCTCTGGGTTCAGTTCTCTCTCTCAGAGGTTTTATGATTGCTTTCACCTGGCCTGCAGCACTGCCAGTGGAGAACCAGGTTTTATTATGTTGTATCAGCCACCCTTGCTAGCGGTAGTAACGAGGATCACATATTCTGTTACAAAGCCAGCACGGGTGGCTTGACTCAGTGCCTGGTTCTGATTCATGTCTTTGTCCGTTTCTCCTCCACAGGCTCAAATGTTTGATAAAGCTTTACCTCTTGGCATCTTTCTTTTGTTTTCAGCCTCCTCTCCCGAGCTCAACCCTCTTGCTTGCTTCCACACAGTTAGCCTGGCTTAGGTGTCCCTATTTCCAGTGAAGCAGTTTTAGATTCTGTCTGCCTACAGGGACAGAATGCCAAGTAGTCATGGCTGGCTTCTTTATCTGGAGCCCTGCAGGTCCCCTGGCTTCAGACCCACTCGCTGCCTTGTGATTCTAATCCATTTCTAGTCCACAGAGATATTTATCTGGTTTTTGGAACCAAATTGCAACCGTTTGGTTTTCCCTTTTTGCATTTCATCTCTAATTGCCACGTGTTTGGAACAGAGGAGGCTCATGAAGATGTGAATTTGCTATACCATGTTGACCAGAAGTCTCATAGTTAACTTTTAAGCATGACTTTATTTCTAGTCCTAATTTCTTGTCCATAGCTCTGTATGGTTCTGACCTTTGAAGAACACATTAAAGCTTAATCTTTTTTTAATGTGCTCATTGTTTATACTCATCATTGAGAGAAAGGGAGTTAACATTATCCATTATACGTAGTTGAGAGTAAACTTCTTTAATGAGTTTATGTGACTAAATTGTAAATGTCAAAGTAATTTTAATTGGAAATTTGTTTTAATTGTGTACTGATCACAAAAACTAGTATCTTTCTCTGTAAGGGACTGAACTAGCTTGATTCTGAATCACATTTTATTACTAAATAGAAACAAATCAACTGTTGATTTGTTGACTCTCTACCATATTTCAAGCCCTGTGAGAAGCACATGTGAAGGATGCAGACTGCCACTAGGAGAGCATAGTGTTTCTTGGCTGAGGGATGGGGATGGAAGGCATCCTCCTTCCCTCTCCCCAGTAGAAGTGCATCAAATCAGGGACGGGAGCCTTTTTATTTTCAGACTGTGCACGCTCTTTCCCTTTCCCAGCCCCCTTCCACCAGGGGAGGGTAGTATTCTTTGCCCCCCAACTGCTTGAGAATACCATCAGAGAGAGCCATTTTTACTAAGAACAGACACCATTTCAACAGGACATTTTGATAACAGTTAAACATGTAATTAAATGCTAAGATGAATGATTAGGAAACTAGATGGATGGAGCCTGCACTTGGTGCCTGGCAATGCATTAAGCCCTTTCCTCATTCTTGCTGTTACATCAATGCTGTGGACAGTCGTTAATGTTCATTTTTAGATACATGGAAATGGGAGATCAAAGAGCCCAAGCAGCTTGCTGAAAGTTCCTGGTGAGTGAGAAAGGTAGACTTCAAATCCCGCCCTTCTACCTCTAGAGCCAATGATCTTAACCACTCTGTTGCAAGACAAGGAACAAAGACAACGTCGAAACATGCTGTACCTCATCGCAGTTTACTGGAGGAAACATATGGAGATTAAAATTCATAAATTGTTCGAGTATGGAGTTGAAAGAGATGAAACAATGCTCCTTTGACAAGCCAGTTTGTTCTTTCTTTGATCTTTAAACAATGCTACCCTTAAATTTGTCTACAACAGCATGAAAAATTGATATCTGCCCTTTGTCATCCACTCCCCATTCTTGGTGATTTTTATACCTTCTCTACAGAGATTATGCTCAAGTGTGATGTCAGGATATGCTTTCTGTTCCCAGTGTAAGCTCTCATTTCTACATGAAACATGCCAGACTTTTGATGCTTTTCTCTAAGGCTGTATTCTGGACTCTCTCCCTATGTTCTAGGCCCTCCTGAGGAGAGAGCCGTTGTGCAGCCCATCTTGCCGCTCTGTAAATGCAATTGACAGTGGAATCGTTCATTCCATTAGCCACTGCCGGGACAAAACTCACCTCTGGTACGTGGGGCAGCATCAGTTCAAACACCTGAATTCATTTTCACCCGGTGCTACCTGGTTACCTAGTAACTGCAGAGTTATTCAGAGAGGGCTGCATGTTTGTGACTGCCTGAGCTCTTAACTTTTTTTTTCCCCTTTGCAACCTATTATTGAAATGAAAATGTAAGTTAGCTATTTCATGGTATATGGATGTTTTCAAATGGAGTAAGTTCATGCTGTTTTAAATTAGGCTCACCAAACAACATTTTTAGAATATTTGTCGTATTTCTAAATACCATGTGCTTGTGATTGATGCTCCCTCTGATTCAAACTGGCAGCACTAAACCTGTACCTGCTGCAGTGGGCTGTGTGAAATGCACTTACGCGCTCCAGCTTCCCAACTGAGTCTTTCCTGGAGAGAATTGTTTGCAGCGATTGAGGTCATCTTAAAATAATTGCGGCGTAATCAATAATGGCAACCATTTACAGTGTTCATTGCTCAGTGCCAGGGACCATGACAGTGATGAACATGTTACTTCATCTCATTTAATTCTCAGAATACACTCTGAAGGTTTGTGTTATTATTCCAACTTTACAGCTAGGGAAACAAGGTTTAGAGAGGTTAAAGAACTTACCCATGTCAAGCTGATCAGGAGAAATTGTTGAATAAACTCATTAGACTATGTGTTAAGGCAAAAGGTAGCAGATTAATTTTTAGCACAGTCAAGTAACAGGCGATGCATTAGAGAAAAGCACTCAAAAGTAGGCTAGGCACTATTTCTTATGAAGCAGGCAGAGGGATATGATGGAAATAACCCTTGGCTCTGGGTCAGAAGCTCTGGGTTTGATTTTCAGACCCTGCTGCCTGGGCAGATCACTTTACTTCCCTGTGTATAAAAACAGAGTGTTGACCATAATCTTGCTCTAGTAGAGTATGAATGTAGGAGCCTGAAAAGAAATCCGGGGTCAAGTAGGTTTCTTAATTTGTGTAATTCTAGGCAATTAATGAGACTAAATTCTGGGAACTATCAGGAAGGTTGTTGTAGTTTCTCTATAATACACAAAAAAAGTTATGGCATCTGTATGTTACAAGTTTGACTGCCACATCTCCAAAATCCAGTGGAATTGGAGAAAGTTCGGAAGGAGCTATCAAAATGGTATGAGACTGTTATAATGAGTGTAGCAATCTTTATACCCTGCAAAGAAAAAAATAATAGCTCATTTAGAAATGTCTACAAAGTCATAGTTTTTATGTATTATGTACTTGAGAAGGTAATCTTAGGGCAGATAAAGGAAAATAACCATGTGGGGTTGATAGACTTATGGAATTTTCTACCCATGGATGCAAAAAATGAAAATAACTTGGAGAAAATTTAATCAAATGAAGAGATGATGGTCCATCACGGATTATTAAAGGAAGCCATAAGAAGTGGAGCTCACCGCAAAGGACGATATTGAGAGTGATCATATTATTATGCCCTCCCACTGCATGCCCCTAGGTTCCAGGGGAAGTCGATGCAGCAAGAAGGCAAATTTTAAAATCATAAGAAGTTCTTTTTAGTATGGCATATTTCCTTAATAATAAATGTTACTAGTAATATAATTTCAAATTTTTGTTTTCGATCCAGTCGAAGAAAAAACATGATAATAGAAATTTATAGTACAAAGATATATTAGTATCATAGGACTACATCACTGAATCATGGCCAAGATAAGCCCATTTTTCCTTTTAGAATCATAGAGTCTTGGGGTTTACATTGCCTTTTGGAGACTACCCAGCTCAGTGCCCCCCACTCCCACTCTCACCTCAGGCCAGGTATCCATTCTTTGCCTGACAGATGTCCCTTCTGCTTCTGCTGGAACACTGCCAGCATTGGCAGCTTACTCCTCTGGGGGATTCTATTCCCTTGTTGGAACACTCAGATCTTTTCTTCTGCTGAGCTGAAACCTATCTGCATATGCCCTCCGCTCACTGGCCTGGTTTTACCTTGTGGGCAAGTTTGCTCTCCTTGTAGATGAAGCGTTTAGCCCTTTGAAGCCTTCTCTTCCTCGGGGCGACATATTCAGTTGCTCTTCAAACATAAAATCCCGACAGCTCTTCTCTGACCACAGTCCTTTCTCCAGATCTGCTTAGGTATCTAGGTGGGGAAAAAAGGAGGAAAATGGTTTGATTAACTAGAATAAAGTGTGAGTATTTTACATCACGTAATCAGAATCCGATATCTTTATCAACAAACCCTAAAGCTTTTTTAACCTTTTTCATAGCTGAGACACACTGTTGGCTCAATACGAATAGGCACACCTGAATTTTCTGGTTGTCCCCAAATGAATCACGATCAACCCACCACCTCAAAGTGCAGTGTGCACCTTCATATTTATCTTGCTGAATTATCTTATAAACTATCATTTCTGCTTCAGGATATTTTTGGATCTTGATGATTTGACCCAACATATTAATGATTCATCTTATATTCTTTTTTTTTTTTTTTTGCGGTATGCCGGCCTCTCACTGTTGTGGCCTCTCCCGTTGCGGAGCACAGGCTCCAGACACGCAGGCTCAGCGGCCATGGCTCACGGGCCCAGGTGCTCCGCGGCACGTGGGATCCTCCCGGACCGGGGCACGAACCCGTGTCCCCTGCATCGGCAGGCAGACTCTCAACCACTGCGCCACCAGGGAAGCCCTCATCTTATATTCTTATCATCTTAAAATTCCTAAGCGTGTTTTTAAGGTATTGATGGAAATGTTGAACATGATTGTACCAGTTAAGCAAGTGCTAACATTAAGAATTTAGTGAGAAATATGTGACTTATATTGATGCTTCTATTTCTCT
Organism: Phocoena sinus; assembly: GCF_008692025.1. NCBI lineage: Eukaryota > Metazoa > Chordata > Mammalia > Artiodactyla > Phocoenidae > Phocoena > Phocoena sinus. The sequence continues at coordinate 40,926,036 of NC_045779.1, forward strand.
TTATCTTGCTCTAATTTTATAGCCTATTTAAATATACTGTTTGTGCTAATAAATACAAGTTAAATTAATAAATACTTGTTTTTTTTTATTTATTTATTTTTGGCTGCATTGGGTCTTTGTTGCTGCGCATGGGCTTTCTCTAGTTGCGCGGGCAGGGGTTACTCTTCGTTGCAATGTGATGGCTTTTCATTGCGGTGGCTTCTCTTGTTGTGGAGCATGGGCTCTAAGCATGCGGGCTTCAGTAGTTGAGGTGCATGGGCTCAGTAGTTGTGGCTTGCGGGCTCTAGGGCATGCAGGCTTCAGTAGTTGTGGCACACGGGCTTAGTTGCTCCGCAGCATGTGGGATCTTCCCAGACCAGGGCTTGAACCCATGTCCCTTGCATTGGCAGGCAGATTCTTAACCACTGCGCCACCAGGGAACTCCAAATACTTGTTTTTATTAGCATTTTTGTTTCTTCAGAAAGAGGACAATTCAGGAGAAAGAGTCCATCTTCCCCCCTCCCTCCCTTCCTTCCTTCCTTCCTCCCTGCCTTTCTTCCTTTCTTTCCCCAAGGTATATGATTAACTCTTCAAACCACATGGCTACAACCAACATTTAACTGATGAGAATATAATCTCATGAGAAGTCAAAATACTTAGGGGACCATAGATAACCTCCTAAGTGTTGACCTTAAGAAATCTAGGCCCACAATGTTATAATAATGCCACAATATCCATTTATGGAGAAAGTGAATGTTCTTTTAACATGATGTTCTTTTTTTTTTTTAATTAATTGCATTTTGGAGAGAGAAAAGCTAAACTATTCATTATCCTTTTGTGGCCTCTGTTAAGTTCTGAAAATTACCTTGTATTCTCACTATGTTCTTTTTTCGATAGGCGCTCCTCATGAGCCCTCGGACGCTAGGGCCCGGTTTTATTCCTTTCTGTTTAGCAGGTCTGCCTTTACCAAACATTATGCCATTCAAGGGGCTCCTACTCCTTACCCCTGAAGTTCACTGTAAAGAGGGCAGAGGATAACGTTTCTGTGCTGTGCAAAGTGTGGCCATACTTCAAGTTAGCTTTGCCCTTGGAAGAAATCACTTCCCGACAATTCCTTTTGAGTTGTGATGCACGAACGTCATAAGGTTAACCCGCTCTTTAGGTTTTAATGGCTTTTGATTCTTGTGAACCTAAAAGTGTCACTTCTCTTTTTCACGTAGACGTGTTATTTGCCTGTGAATACTGAAATTAAGCTGCGATTTGTTATATTTTAAATGGAAAGGGAGAGTTTTTCAGTTTGGGTAAATATCTCTAACATATACTTTTCCCTGGATCTTTTAGCATTCATATTAGTTATAATGCTAGTTAAGATGTCTATTCTGGGTTTTTCCTAGGACATGTAAACTCCAATAAAAAATAAGATAAAATCAGGATTCATGGGCAAAATAGTATTCTTCTGCACAAGGATGCAAGAATATAAAATGTTCAATACTTGCAACATCTTCCTCCTAAAACAAAATATACCAATGGAAGTTTGGCTTCTCCCTAGAGTCTTAACACAGAGACTATTAACTGCAATGACCTCGCTGATAGAATGTGAGATCAAGTATGATGAGAGGACTAAAGACCAGGAAGTACTACGCTTGGACAGCAAGGCTGTGGCTCATGCAGACATGGAGCCTTTCAAAGTAAGCTTGGCTCCTTGACACTCTGTCCTGAAGCTAAAAACTAGATCGTTGAAAAGTCCTCTACTGGGAATTCCCTGGCAGTCCAGTGGTTAGGACTCTGTGCTTCTACTGCAGGGGACACAGGTTTGATCCCTGATTGGAGAGTTAATATCCCACAAGCTTCATGGCGAGGCCAAAAAAAAAGAAAAAAGGAAAAAAGAAAGAAAGAAAAGAAAAGTGCTCTCTTCAGGGTATCTGTAACATTATTTGACTGTCTTTTGTTTAAGCTATAATTTATGCGTCAAAATTAAAGTTGTCTTCAAGTGCTGATATCATAGGAAGCCATGCAGCTACCCCAGAGTTCACTGCTAAGTCTTGGGACACGGGATGGTTAATTCTGATTCCTCCTTACCACTGTGGTCCAGGGACATGTTAGGCAGGAGCCAATGAATAACTTGAATGTTTGAGGTAGAAATATTTCAGGTAACTTTTCTTTAAATGACACAGGCTTTAATGGCTGGGTGGTACTTCCAAAGCCTCCTTCCCACTTCTGAGCTTACCTCGTCTTAGCAACATCCATGATGACATCAAGCCCCATGCACATCAGAACATGGGGACACATTTTCTCTCAACTTTGTCATGTGAACCTGAGCAACATGACACAAGCCTGGGTTCACATCTTGACCTGGGTTTACCTTCTCTTTTCTTCCTCTGCCTTTCTGAAAGCTTCTTTGCCATACACTTCCCTTCTAATCTGTTCATTACTTCACCTTCTCTTTTGTGCTAGTCACCATTTTGCTTCCCTCTCTTCCTCTGTCCTTTCCTCTCCCCCTCTCCTTCCTTCTTTAATTCATTCCTTCTTTCCTCCCTCCCTTCCTTCCGTCCTTCCTTCTTCCTTCCCTAATCATCACAATTAAAGTAACTAAAAATCCCCCATCCTCAGACTAAATTTCTTTCTATTAAGGAAAAGCTAGACAGAAGTAAATCGATATACTAATCCATGCTAATTCGGCTTTCTCTCTATGGGAACTGGTGGTAGAGAAGGAATTATTGTATAGCCTCCCAGGGACTGTGCTTTTCAGAATGACAACACTCATTTGAATAGGTAAATCCTGGCCTGTTGTTTAGTTTTTTCTCATGGCTCAGAGCTGGAGCCTGCAGAGTATTTTATAGACTGAGGCTTTCAGCTGATCTTGCAGACTGACTTCTGTAGAGAATGTTCAGATGATCAGAGAAGTTTCAATAATTGAGAATGTTTCCACAATCAATAGACAACCAAGCCTCAAAAACAGTACTCTAAGCTGCATAGGCTTCTGGGATTTTAGAAACCATTAGGGGACAAGAAGAATCTTTTAGCTTATAAATCTAAATGGCCCAGAAAAAAAGGTTAAAAAAGTTCCTTTAAGTAGGAAGCATCTAAGCCTCCATTTTCTATAATGAAAGAGTGATGCTACCTCTATGAGCTTGTCTAAGTTGAACCATGAAAGAGTGTGTAGAATATCAGAGTGATACATGCCTCTGTTCTTTCTTTTTTTTTTTTTTTTTTTTTCGGTACGTGGGCCTCTCACTGTTGTGGCCTCTCCCGTTGCGGAGCACAGGCTCCGGACGCGCAGGCTCAGCGGCCATGGCTCACAGGCCCAGCCGTTTCGCGGCATGTGGGATCTTCCCAAACCGGGGCACGAACCCATATCCCCTGCATCGGCAGGCGGACTCTCAACCACCGCGCCACCAGGGAAGCCCCTGTTCTTTTTTTTTTAATCCTATACACCACGCCTAACAGAATCCTGGAATATAGTGGTGAGTGAATGGTTGTAAGAAAAACGAAGTTCCAGCTGGGCACTGTACCATAGTTGGATTCAACCATGGGAAAGATGGTCATTATTGAGATAGAAGTTGCCTAAACTGTCTCCCTCTCCTCCCCTGACAAAGTTCAAATGCAATGTTGTAAGTCAACTTTTCTACTCCTCTCATCCTCCTAAGTGAGACAACTTATCCTGTGGTTGCTTAGACTGAAGGAAAAGGCACGCAGGAGCGTGGTTCTTTCACTTAAAAGAATGTCATCTTCAGTTGCAACCAGTCACGACTTCTGGATGAAACCCAGTTGCCTCAGTTTAATCAGAATGATTTCCTTCCACAGATACTCTTTGTTGTGCCCCATCCACAAATCAATGTTTAATCAATTTCAGCCATTTCTCCCAAATACACCGCAACCACGTTTGCTAAATCTACCAGAGGCTTGGTTTTTGTGAGTCACAGGTAAATTAGGCCCTTCTTGTTTTTTTCTCTGATATCAGTGCAGTAATGTGCTCAGAGAATTCAACCAGGATTAGGCATGATCCTCCCTTTATGAAGTCAATCTGAGTGCCCTGCACAGTAGGGGGGCCCTCTAGGAGTGGACACAGCCCCTTTCAGGAGCAGCTTTGTGATGCGTGAGCATTTGGACAGATGGCCCATTTTCTTGTGAAAGAAGCATGTATCTCACAAGCTATCAACACCCAACAGCTTCAGTAAATAAGGTTTGATAATAAGAAACCAATTCAAGAGGAGCTCAGATGTTTGCTGTGCTGTTTCTGAACACCCTGTGTGTCAGGAGCCCAGCTGCATTCTGTAGACCACCTAGTCTGGTCGTGGTGAGGATGGTATTTGTTCAGACATGTCCCCTTTTGTCTATTCTAGGCAAGAGCATGATACATTCGGCAACTGCCCTCTGAAAGCCAAGGCTTTGTCTCTGACAGGAATCGTGAAACAGGTTTCTTAAGAAGTGCCTGTCCACCTGTGTTTAGATTCTAAATTGTGGGAAGATCCAGGAGATGCTCAGGGAAAAAAGTCTGTTGAGGTTATGGAGACTTTTCAAAGGACAATTTCCCCCTTTAAAGTGGTTTGAATAAAAGAAGAATTCTTGAAAACTCTTATAGAATATTGGACTAGATGGAACCTTGAAAGATTTTTATTTAGTCCTTCTCTGTTAGCTTTCCTTCTAAGACCTAAGAATGTGTTCTATTTTAGAAATCCTCCAAGGAATGGAATTTTCCATAACCTTTCCCCTGTTAGCCATTTTTTTAACTCCTACAAAAGCCTTCCATCAGAAAATTCTTGATCGTTTATATGACCCCTAATGCTCACTGCTGCAGCCAAAACCTGGTTTTCCTATGCCTTATATTCTGCTGCTCATATCTGCCACAGAAGGGACCCGTCACAGCTGAAGTCCATTATGAGATCACTTCTTGACTTCTTCTCTAGGCTAAATAATGAGATTTTCCCTCCTCTTTTTGTAGGTCATATTTTTCAACTATTTAATGAATTTTATTGTTGAAAATTTGATTGGGGATTTCCTATGTCTGAAAATGCATTAGGTCTTGAACTCTGTAGCCCTAATACTCCTCCCTGCTAGCTCTTTTTTTTTTAAAACATCTTTATTGGAGTATAATTGCTTTACAGTAGTGTGTTAGTTTCTGCTTTATGAAAAAGTGAATCGGCTATACATATACATATATCCCCATATCTCCTCCCTCTCGCGTCTCCCTCCCACCCTCCCTATCCCTTCCCTCTTAGAACTGCTTTTGCTGCATCCCATAGGTTTTGGGTCATCATGTTTTCATTGTCATTTGTTTCTAGGTGTTTTTTGATTTCCTCTTTGATTTCTTCAGTGATCTCTTGTTTATTTAGTAGTGTATTGTTTACCTTCCATGTATTTGTATTTTTTACAGATTTTTTTCCCTGTAATTGATATCTAGTCTCATAGCATTGTGGTCAGAAAAGATACTTGATATGATTTCAAATTTCTTAAATTTACCAAGGCTTGATTTGTGACCCAAGATGTGATCTATCCTGGAGAATGTTCCTTGAGCACTTGAGAAGAAAGTGTATTCTGTTGTTTTTGGATGGAATGTCCTATAAATATCAATGAAGTCCATCTTGTTTAATGTGTCATTTAAAGCTTGTGTTTCCTAATTGATTTTCATTTTGGATGATCTGTCCATTGGTGAAAGTGGGGTGTTAGTCCCCTACTATGATTGTGTTAGTGTCGATTTCCCCTTTTATGGCTGTTAGCATTTGCCTTATGTATTGAGGTGCTCCTATGTTGAGTGCATAAATATTTACAGTTGTTATATCTTCTTGGGTTGATCCCTTGATCATTATGTCATGTCCTTCTTTGTCTCTTGTAATAGTGTTTATTTTAAGCTCTATTTTGTCTGATACGAGAATTGCTGCTCCAGCTTTCTTTTGATTTCCATTTGCATGGAATATCTTTTTCCATCCCCTCACTTTCAGTCTGTACTTGTCCCTAGGTCCGAAGTGAGTCTCTTGTAGACAGCATATATACGGGTCTGTTTTTCTGTATCCATTCAGCCAGTCTATGTCTTTTGGTTGGGGCATTTAATCCATTTACATTTAAGGTAATACCGATATGTATGTTCCTATTACCATTTTCTTAATTGTTTTGGGTTTGGTTTTGTAGCTCTTTTCCTTGTCTTGTGTTTGCTGGCTAGAGAAGTTCCTTTAGCATTTGTTGTAAAGGTGGTGTGGTGGTGCTGAATTCTCTTAGCTTTTGCTTGTCTGTAAAGGTTTTAATTTCTCCATCGAATCTGGGTGAGATCCTTGCTGGGTAGAGTCATCTTGGTTGTAGGTTTTCCCCTTTTATCACTTTAAATATGTCCTGCTACTCCCTTCTGGCTTGCAGAGTTTCTGCTGAAAGATCATCTGTTAACCTTATGGGGATTTCCTTGTATGTTATTTGTTGTTCTTCCCTTGCTGCTTTTAATATTTTTTCTTTGTATTTAATTTTTGATAGTTTGATTAACCTGTGTCTTGGCATGTTTCTCCTTGGTTTAATCCTGTATGGGACTCTCTGCCCATCCTGGACTTGATTAACTATTTCCTTTCCCACTTAAGGAAGTTTTCAACTGTAATCTTTTCAAATATTTTCTCATTCCCTTTCTTTTTCTCTTCTTTTTCTGGGACCCCTATAATTCGAATGTTGGTGTGTTTAATGTTGTCCCAGAGGTCTCTGAGACTGTCCTCAATTCTTTTCATTCTTTTTTCTTTATTCTCCTCTGCAGTAGTTATTTCCACTGCTTTATCTTCCAGGTCACTCATCCATTTTTCTGCCTCAGTTTTCTATTATTGATTCCTTCTAGAGAATTTTTCATTTCATTTATTGTGTTGTTCATCATTGTTTGTTTGCTCTTTAATTCTTCTAGGTCCTTGTTAAACGTTTCTTTTATTTTCTCCATTTTATTTCCCAGGTTTGGATCATCTTTACTATCATTATTCTGAATTCTGTTTCAGGTAGACTGCCTATTTCCTCTTCATTTGTTTGGTCTGGTGGGTTTTTACCTTGCTCCTTCATCTGCTGTGTATTTCTCTGTCTTCTCATTTTGCTTAACTTACTGTGTTTTGGGGTCTCGTTTTTGCAGGTTGCAGGTTCATAGTTCCCGTTGTTTTTGGTGTCTACCCCCAGTGGGTGACGTTGGTTCAGTGGGTTGTGTAGGCTTCCTGGTGGAGGGGACTGGTGCCTGTGTTCTGGATGATGAGGCTGGATCTTGTCTTTCTGATGGGCAGGACCGTGTCCAGTGGTGTGTTTTGCGGTGTCTGTGACCTTATTATGATTTTGGTAGCCTCTTTGCTAATGAGTGGGGTTGTGTTCCTGTCTTGCTAATTGTTTGGCATAGGGTGTCCAGCCCTGTAGCTGCTGGTTGTTGAGTGGAGCTGGGTCTTAGCGTTGAGATGGAGATCTCTGGGAGAGCTTTTGCCATTTGATATTACGTGTAACTGGGAGGTCTCTGGTTGACCAGTATTCTGAACTCGGCTCTCACACCTCAGAGGCACAGGCCTGACACCCAACCGGAGCATTCAGAGTCTGTCAGCCACATGGCTCAGAATAAAAGGGAGAGAAAAAGAAAAAGAAAGAAAGAAAAGAAGGAAGAGAAAGAAAGAAAGAAAGGAGGGAGGGACGAAGGAAGGAAGGAAGGAGAGAAAGAAAAGAAAAGAGAGAAAAGAAAGGAAGAAAAGAAAGTTTTTGAAATAAAAAATATTTTTTAAAAATAACATAATTAAAAAGTAATAAAAAAAAGAAGGAAAGGAGAGAGCAACCAAACCAAAAAACAAATCCACTGATGATAACAAGCAGTAGAAACTATACTAAAAAAACAAACAAACAAAACGGACAGACAGAACCCTAGGACAATTGGTAAAAGCAAAGTTGTACAGACAAAATCACACAAATAAGCATACACATACACACTCACAAAAAGAGAAAAAGGAAAAAAATGTATATATATTGTTGCTCCCAAAGTCCCCTGCCTCAATTTTGGGATGATTCGTTGTCTAATCAGGTATTCCATAGATGCAGGGTACATCAAGTTGATTGTGGAGATTTAATCCACTGCTCCCGAGGCTGCTGGGAGAGATTTCCCTTTCTCTTCTTTGTTTGCACAGCTCCTGGGGTTCAGCTTTGGATTTGTCCCCGCCTCTGCATGTAGATCGCCTGAGGGCATCTGTTCTTCACTCAGACAGGACCGGGTTAAAGGAGAAGCTGATTAGCAGGCTCTGGCTCACTCAGGCCAAGGGGAGGGAGGGCTACAGAAGGCAGGATGAGCCTGCGGCAACAGAGGCCGGCATGACGTTGCACCAGCCTGAGGCACGCTGTGTGTTCTCCCGGGGAAGTTGTCCCTGGATCACGGGACCCTGGCAGTGGCGGGCTGCACAGGCTCCTGGGAGGGGAGGTGTGGATAGTGACCTGTGCATGCACACAGGCTTCTTGGTGGCGGCAGCAGCAGCCTTAGCGTCTCATGCCCGTCTCTGGGGTCCACGCTGATAGCCGCGCATCGCACCCGTCTCTGGAGCTCATTTAGGCGGTGCTCTGAATTCCCTCTCCTCGTGCACCCTGATACAATAGTCTTTTGCCTCTTCGGCCGGTCCAGACTTTTTCTCGGACTCCCTTCCGGCTAGCTGTGGCGCAGTAGCCCCCTTCAGCCTGTGTTCATGCAGCCAACCCCAGTCCTCTCCCTGGGGTCTGACCTCGGAAGCCTGAGCCTCAGCTCCCAGCCCCGCCCGCCCCGGCAGGTGAGCAGACACGCCTCTCAGGCTGGTGAGTGCTATTCGGCTGCAATCCTCTGTGCGGGAATGTCTACGCTTTGCCCTCCGCACCCCTGCTCCTGCGCTCTCCTCCGCGGCTCTGAAGCTTCCCCCTCCGCCACCCACAGTCTCTGCCTGTGAAGGGGCTTCCTAGTGCGTGGAAACGTTTCCTCCATCACAGCTCCCTCCCAGTGGTACAGGTCCCATCCTTATTCTTTAGTCCGTTTTTTTCTTTTTTCTTTTGCCCTACCCACGTACGTGGGGAGTTTCTTGCCTTTTGGGAGGTCTGAGGTCTTCTGCCAGCGTTCAGTAGGTGTTCTGTAGGAGTTCTTCTACATGTAAATGTATTTCTGATGTATTTTGGGGGAGCAAGGCGATCTCCACGTTTCTCTCCTCCGCCATCTTGAAGTCTTTCCTGCTATAGCTCTTAAAAATAAACCAGATAAAATGAGACGAAAAGAATGAAGCAGCTGCAAACAAAACATCACAAAAGCAAAAAATAAAACCACCAGGTAGTTTGTCTTTCTGGTTTATGATTGAGCAAGACATTTATAAGATGAAGCATGCTTCAAAGGAAGTGACCATCTCGTTTATTGAAGATTGACCAACAAGAACTTGGTCAGGTTTAGATAAACCCGTATACAACTCGCAATTTAATATGCGAACTGTGAAAAGCTGGGCGTGCTGAGAAGGTAAGGATGAGCCAATACTAGCCCGTTATTAGTACAATTGGCCCTCGGAGTCTGTGGGTTTCGCCTTCACAGAATCAACCAATTGCAGATTGAAAACATTTGGAAAAAAAATTCCAGAAAGTTCCAAAAATCCACACTTGAATTTATTGCAAGCCAGCAACTATTTACATAGCATTTACATTGTCCTAGGCATTATAAATAATCTAGAGGTGATTTAAAATATATGAGAGTCTGTGCATAAGTTAAATACATATACTACACCGTTTTATGTAAGGGACTTGAACATCCATGGATTTTGGTATCTGCTGGGGGGCCCTGTAACCAAACACTCTGAATATATTGAGGGAGGGATGACTGTGTTATCTGCTACATATCTATAACTTCTAGTTAACATGGGCCTTTGGGGACCATTGAGCTGTTATATTGCAGTAGCTTTCAATATGCTGCTAGATACAACTATTTCAGATTTTACAATTATATTTTCTCTCTAGTTGGTTTTTAGGAAGGGATACAACCCTTTTCATGTTTTAGTAACAAAATTATGATTTTAAGTAAATGTAGACATTTTCCATATTTTTCTTTGCTTTGCAACAGTTGAAATAGTATGAGATAAATCTGACCTTTAATGTTTGTTTGAACTCACTTAAAAAACTATCTTTGATAACTCTTGCTATTGTTTAGTATAGCATTCATTCAGAAGACTTTAGCATGTATGTACAATCTAAAGAAGAAGAATGAAAAGTTTACATGTGTTCTCACTCAGTTTCAGAGATAGCACGCTACCAGTGTCTTAGAAGCCCACTGTGTGCCCCTCTACGATGATTTCCCCCTCTCTGCCCTAACCCCATCTGATATAAATGATATCCTAATTTTGGTTTACCATTACTTTGCTTTTTCTTCATGATTTTATCATCTCTGTATGCATTGCTAAAGATTATATTACTTAGCTCACTGAATTTTGAAATTTGTACTATGGAATCATACTCTTCTATTTCTTTTGTGATTTGTTCTTGCTTTTTCTTTCATATTTCTGTTTTTATATTCATTTATACATATTTATATATGTAGCTATAGGTAATTTTAACTACTTTATCATATTCCATTGTATGACTGAACCATAGTTTACCCATGTTACTGCTGATAGACACTTGGGTTGGTTGTAGTTTGAGGCCTTATGCTTGTTTCTATATGACCATTTTGGTGCATGTCTCCAAGAGCCCAATTGCCAGAATTCTTGTAAATTGCACCTAAAGTGAAATTGTTGCGCTGTGAGATGTAGTCATCCTAAAAGGATATGCCCAATTGTTCTCCTAAATGATTTTAACAATTTTCTGCTCCTTCCAGCAGTGGATGAGAATTCCTATTGCTCAGCATCCTTGCCACAACTTCATATTGTCAGGTTTAAAACTTTTTACCAATTAGATAAGTGCAAAGTGAAATCGAGGATTTAATTTACATTTCCCTGATCAATAATGAGTTTGGTCATTTCAAATGCTTGATGGCTGTTCATAAGTTCTTTTCTGTGAAATGCCTTTTACATGAATTCTGAGAAAAGTCTTTGTCTGATTGTTTAAATATCTGGGCTATATCTGGGTCTGGTTCTATTGAGTACTCTATTTCCTGATAAAAATTCTTTTTATTTATTGCTTATTTTATAACTCACAATTTTTTATTGGGAGCTGGATATCATCTATAAGAGAACAGTAGAGCCTGAGGTGAGCAGTGTACATGCTCAAAAATGAGAACACCTCTTCTGTCAAGCCATTAGTGTGAGGGTGGTACAGTCCATCTGTTTAGAGTCGAGCTAGGTTTGGATTGTATCATTTCTATTCTTGCTTTTGGCGCTCACATACTTCAGGCTGCTGCTGCTAGTCTGTTTTTAGTGTAGGGGTTGGGTTGTCAGAGCAGTTTTCCCAGTGCCTTGCTTCACCCTCAGCTTTCAGCAGTCTCTGTATGCCTGCACCACAGAAGGGGTCTCTATATACCTTTGCCCTTCCCTTGGCTATGAACTGTTACTGCTCTGCTTGTTACTCACTGGAGGCTCCTGGCAGGGACAGGATGGTTTCTTGGTGCTTCTGCCCCTCAGTCTTAGCCAGGCTTTATGTGCCTGAGCTCAAGAGCGGGGCTTTCTCATTTGTTTATTTTTCGTTTTTATTTTCATTACTCTAGGAGGTGGATCAAAAAAGATGTTACTGCGATTTATGTCAAAGAATGTTCTGCCTATGTTTTCCTCTAAGAGTTTTATAGTGTCCAGCCTTACATTTAGGTCTTTGATCCATTTTTAGTTTATTTTTGTGTATGGTGTTAGAGATTGTTCTAGTTTAATTTTTCTACATGTAGCTGTCCAGTTTTCCCAGCACCACTTATTGAAGAGACTGTCTTTTCTCCATTGTATATTCTCGCCTCCTTTGTCATAGATTAGTTGACCATAGGTGTGTGAGTTTACTTCTGGGCTTTCTATCCTGTTCCATTGATCTATATTTCTGTTTTTATGCCAGTACCATACTGTTTTGATTACAGTACTTTGTAGTATAGTCTGAAGTCAGGGAGGCTGATTCCTCCAGCTCCGTTTTTCTTTCTCAGGATTGCTTTGACTATTCTTTAATGAAAATAAAAACAAAAATAAACAAATGGGACCTAATTAAACTTAAAAGCTTCTGCACAGCAAATGAAACCATAAACAAAATGAAAAGACAGCCCACAGAATTGGAGAAAATATTTGCAAATGAAGCGACTGACAAGGGATTTATCTCCAAAATATACAAACAGCTCATGCAGCTCTATGTCAAAAATCAAACAACCGAATGAAAAAATGGGCAGAAGATCTAAATAGAAATGTCTCCAAAAAAGACATGGCCAAAAAGCACATAAAAAGATGCTCAACATCACTAATTATCAGAGAAATTAAAATCAAAAGTACAATGAGGTACTACCTCACAAGGTCAGAATGATCATCATCAAAAAGTCTATAAACAATAAATGCTGGAGAGAGTGTGGAGAACAGGGACCCCTCCTACACTGTTGGTGGGAATGTAAATTGTTACAGCCACTATGGAGAACAGTATGGAGGTTCCTTAAAAAACTAAAAATAGAACTACCATACGACCCAGCACTCCCAATCCTGGGCATATATCTGGAGAAAACCATAATATGAAAGAATACATGCACCCCGATGTTCATCGCAGCACAGTTTACGATAGCCAAGACATGGAAGCAACCTAAATGTCCGTTGACAAAGGAATGGATAAAGAAGATGTGGCACATATATACAATGGGATATTACTCAGCCATAAAAAAAATGAATTAATACCATTTGCAGCAATATGGATGGACCTAGAGATTATCATACTAAATGAAGTAAGTCAGACAGAGAAAGACAAATATCATATGATATCGCTTATATGTGGAATCTAAAAGGTACCAATGAACTTATTTACAAAACAAAAATAGAGTCACAGATGTAGAAAACAAACTTATGGTTACCAGGAGGTGGGGGAGGGAGGGTAAACTGGGAGATTGGGATTTACATATACACACTACTGTATATAAAATAGATAACTAGTAAGGACCTACTGTATAGCACAGGGAACTCTACTCAATACTCTGTAATGGCCTATAGGGGAAAAGAATCCAGAAAAGAGTGGATATATGTATATGTATAACTGATTCACTTTGCTGTACAGTAGAAACTAACACAACATTGTAAATCAACTAGACTCCTATAAAAAATTTTTTTTAATTAAAAATAAAAGAGTGGGGCTTTCTCAGCATTTCTGCTCCTCCCCCTGTGAAAGCCAAACTCTGCCATGAGTCATGGGGATGCGTACCTCGTCCCTTACCCAGGGGCAGCAGAGCTCTTTACATCAGTGCAGAATTCTGGGCATGGGCAAGTTTCTTGCCCTCCTGGAGACAGGTGTCAGTGCAGGGTGGGAGTGCAGTTTCTACCCTTTTTCCTGTAGCCGCCAACCTTTGCCTAGTACTGCCCTGCAGGGCAGTTTTCTGCCTCTCCCCCAGGGGGAGATGGCCTCGGCTTCGTATGAGAGAAGCGTCCCAGAAGTAGGTGTATTTGCTGCCTGCTCCCGACAGCACCCAGTCATATGTATCCCTGCACCACGAGGTGGGCTCTCTTAGGGCTTCTGCCCTGCTCTTTATTTCCTGTGAGCCCGTGATGGAAGTTTGTGGAAAAGATCTAGAAAATAGGTACCTAGAGCCCTTATGTGGGAGGTTCCCAGGGATTCTAAACTCTCATCTTAACACACACTCAACCCTTTAAGAATTTGTTAACATTTCAGTTGTCTTCATTCTTGCTTTTATGACTGAGGCCTCTCCCTCCTGTCGCTGCTAAAGGCAGCCAGTTCGTGTGTCCCACCTCTCCTTTGATGAGCACGTTATCCTCTGCAGTTCAGTTCCTCTGGTTGAATTACAATCTCAGATCTCTGATGGGCCTAAAAAAGTTATGATTTTCTAGATTATCCAGATTTCTCTTATTGTTAGGGTAGGGGCAGAATTCTCCTGTGGCTGTCTACACCCTAGGAGGAAGCTGACTGATTTTTCCTCTCCCTGCCACTACCCTCTCTATTCCCTTCCTCTGCCTTGTTTTTCTTCATAATACTTAAAACTACCATTACATTATATTTATTTATTGCCTGTCTCCCTCACCAGAATATAAATTCCATTAAGGCAGAATATTTGCTTGTTTTGTCCATTTCTGTATCTCTGGCACATAAGAGAAACTCAGTAGAAGCTGTTGAATAAATGCATGCATAAATGCCCAAGACCATGACATTTTCTCCTGGATCTTGTATTAGCTTGTTTTCATAAGAATGTACTTCTTCTGATGCTGTTCTCTTTCCCTTGTTCTGTGATATTTTTCATATGTCCCATTTCGATTGTGTTCTTATTTATCTTTTAATCAAGCAAATCTGTTTGCCTTCAGTATCTCCATATGCCCCAATAACAGCGAAGCGGGGGCTTGTCCTTGGGCTGCTCTCTGTCTACCTTTGATTTAGTGTATCTTTGCTCTCAGACCCACAGCTGGCCTGCAGGTGTTTCTGTGCTGCTGCCAGTCTGATTCTTCATCCTCGCAGGCTGTCATCCAGTGCATCTCTGCCCTACTGCAGAAGTTCCCCCCACCCCCAAGACCTGAGCCTTTGGTGGTCAGGGCTAATGTGTGCCTCACAGATAGCAAACTCTGTATTTCAGAGCATCGGTGTTCCCTTTCTGCCTTCCTATTTGTTTTGTTGTGGCTGCTCCTGGCTCTTGCTGTTGTTTGAATAATTTTTACTCTTTACTGCATTTGGAAGAGATGGTGGTGAGATGGAAGCTGGAGGGCAGGGGATTGGTCAGTGCTCTGCCTGCCTCGGGGAGCAGCGCATAAGGAGGGTAGATGAGGGGGCACCCCACTTCTCTGTTGGTTCTAGGCCATGTTATTGCTCTAAGGGCTGCACATCTGGCAGCAGAACCGGTGCATTCCCTTATCTTTTATAACGTGATCCTTTTTCATAAATCCTGGAGTTTACTGTGTCTCTGAGTTGTCTGTTTTTGTTTTGTTTGCTTAAATCAGATCCAAATATGTTACAAGTAATGTTCATCTCTGCCTGACCCTTTGTTATGTTTTTCTGGGTTATCCTTTGTGAGGCTGCATTAAAGCATGCTAGCCAGACATCCTGTTGAATGAGACCTCCTGCACTACAATTTTCGAGGTGTAGGTTGAAGCTTTTATGATTAGGAAAATTCAAGTTCGTTAAATATGCTACTGAATTAGAAGTAGCTTCTTGTCATCACCTAGTCTTTAAATCAGTTTATATTAAAATTACTACTATCCCATGGTAACCCCCAATATATTCTGGTTTTGTAAAAAAAAAAAAAAAAGTAAAACAAACTCTCTTCCATATCACTATGCCAAAGACCTCATCCTATGGGATATCATTTAGTTTCCTATCATCAAACCATTTCCATCTTTTCACTGTTAGTTTAAGGAATAATTCTGGATTAGAGAACAGAGATATTTCAGAAAACATAAAGAAATATAATTGTAAGACAACCTCAGTTATTCTGAAGGAAGCCTGAAGGTTAAAACAATAGCTGCCTTGATTTAATTACTCATGTGTTATCTGAGAAAAAGTTGATTAAAACAGATTTTGGCACTTTTTATCCATTGGAACTTTAACTTCATTGGGAAAATGGTCCTGAGGGTGGTGAGAATGTTGACTAATTGGCTTGTTCATCCCACATGGGATTACATCACTTTTTGAATCAGAATTTCCTGCTATTGCAACACATTTTTTTCTTTTGTTTTTTTTTCCTTAGAAACAATCCATTTGGGTTCATTACATGGCCATTTGTTAGTCTGGGGCATTGTACTTGTTTATGACTATAATGAAGTCGTAGTAAGCTGGGTCTGCCTGTATATACAGAGTCAGTGGGAGATCCTGCAGCTGCTCAGGGAACGAGGCAGTGCAAGGGGTCACCCTGATATTTTAAACCCAAAATCCTACTTTCCCGAAGTCCTGGGGCATTTTCCTGTTAATCATCAAGAAGATTTGTTCAACTTCAGTTTATTTATTTACTGTATGCTGTATGTAGACTCAATTTGTTGAGCTTGGTTTTTTTAAGCTTTTTTATGGAAGTGTAATATTCTCAGAGAACATGCACAAATCCTAAGTGTATAACAAGATGAACTTGTACCAACTGAGTGCACCTGTGTAACCAGTACCCAGAAAAAAGAACCTGACCAGCACCTGGTCAGGAAACAGAACATGACCAGCACCCAGCAGCTCGACTCGTGTCCTCGTCCTGTCACTCACTACCCCTCCTTACCATGGGTAACCACTCTCCTGTTTTGCTTGTTTTTCTATCTTACATAAATGGGATTATACACGATGTATTATTTCTTTCATTTTTCATTATGTTTATGAGATTCGTGTATTTATTGTGTATTGATTGTATCTGTTCATTTGCACGTCCGCGCAGCATTCCATTGGTCAATACAACACACTATTCATTCTGCTGTTGACAGGCATTTGAGTAGTTTCCTTTGCGGAGGAGATGGGCGTTATTATGAATACTCTCTGAACATTCTAGTACATCCCTTCTGGTGAAAGCATTCATATGCATCCCTTCCTGTTGGAGTGTAGCTGGGAGCGGAATTGCTGGGTCCTAGGGTGTGTGTATGTTCAGATTTAGTAGATAAGCCAGTCTTCCAGAGTGGTTGTAAGTATTTATACTCACACTTGATGTATGAGAGTTCCAGTTGCTCCACCTCCTCATCAATACTTTCTGTCTTTTTCATTTTAGCTATTCCAGTGGATATGTAGTGAATGTGGTTTAATTTATATTTCCTTGATGATAATGAACCTGAGCAACTTTTAATATGATTATTAGTAATTTGTATTGATATATCCTTTTTTTGTGAATTGTCTGTTCAAGTTTTTTGCCCATTTTTCTATCATTTGACTCTCTTTTTGTTACTGTTTCATGGAAGTTCTTTATATAATCTGGATATGGGACCTCTGTTGAAATATGTGTGGTAGCTTGAAGATGGCGGAAGAGTAAGACGCGGAGATCGCATTCCTCCCCACGGATACACCAGAAATACATCCACACGTGGAACAACTCCTACAGAACTCCTACTGAAGGCTGGCAGAAGACCTCAGACCTCCCAAAAGGCAAGAAACTCCCCACGTAACTGGGTAGGGCAAAAGAAAAAACAGAGACAAAAGAATAAGGACGGCACCTGCACCAGTGGGAGGGAGCTGTGAAGGAGGAAAAGTTTCCACACACTAGGAAGCCCCTCCGCGGGCGGAGACTGCGGGAGGCAGAGGGGGGAGTTTCGGCACCGCGGAGTAGTGCACAGCGACGGGTGCGGAGGGCAAAGCGGGGAGATTCCTGCACAGACGATCGGTGCCGACCGGCACTCACCAACCCGAGAGGCTTGTCTGCTCACCCGCCGGGGCAGGCGGGGCTGCGAGCTGAGGCTCGGGTTTTGGTTTTGGACGGAGCTCAGGGAGAGGACTGGGGTTGGCGGCTTGAACATAGCCTGAAGGGGTTAGTGCACCACGACTAGCCGGGAGGGAGTTCGGGGAAAAGCCTGCACCGGCCGAAGAGGCAAGAGACTTTTTCTTCCCTCTTTGTTTCCTGGTGCGCAAGGAGAGGGGTTTAAGAGCGCTGCTTAAAGGAACTCCAGAGACGGGCGCGAGCCGCGGCTAAAAGCGCGAACCCCCGAGACGGGCGCGAGCCGCGGCTGAGGGCGCGAGCCCCCGAGACGGGCGCGAGCCGCGGCTGAAAGCGCAAACCCCAGAGACGGGCGCGAGCCGCGGCTAAAACCGCGGACCCCAGAGACGGGCGGGAGACGCTAAGGCTGCTGCTGCCGCCACCAAGGGGCCTGTGTGCGAGCACAGGTCACTCTCCACACCCCTCTTCCGCGGAGCCTGTGCAGCCCGCCACTGCCAGGTTCCCGGGATCCAGGGACAACTTCCCCGGGAGTACGCACGGCGGGTCTCAGGCTGGTGCAACATCACGCCGGCCTCTGCCGCAACGTCACGCTGCCTCTGCAGCCGCAGGCCCGCCCCGCACGCAGTGCTCCTCCTTCCCCCATCCCCCAACCCCCGGCCTGAGTGAGCCGGAGCCCCCGAATCAGCGGCTCCTTTAACCCCGTCCTGTCTGAGCGAAAAAACAGACGCCCTCCAGCGACCTACACGCAGAGGCAGGGCCAAATCCAAAGCTGAGCTCCTGTGAGCTGTGAGAACAAAGAAGAGAAAGGGAAATCTCTCCCAGCAGCCACAGAAGCAGCGGATTAAAGCTCCACAATCAACTTGATATACCCTGCATCTGTGGAATACCTGAATAGACAAGGAATGATCCCAAATTGAAGAGGTGGAATTTAGGAGCGAGATCTATGATTTTTTTCCCTTTTCCTCTTTTTGTGAATGTGTACGTGTATGCTTCTGTGTGAGATCCTATCTGTATACTCTTGCTTCCACCATTTGTCCTAGGGCTCTATCCGTCCATGACTTTTTTTTAAAAAATTCTTTTTCTTAATAATTAAGTTTAATTGTAATAACTTTATTATACTTTACCTTCGTTCTTTCTTTCTTTCCTTCCTTCCTTCCCTCCTTTAGACAACGAATCACCCCAAATTGAGGAGGTGGTCTCAGGGAGCAGGATTTATGATTTTTCCCCCTTTACCTCTTTTTGTGAAGGTGTATGTGTATGCTTCTGTGTAAGATTTTCTCTGTATAGCTTTGCTTCCAACATTTGTCCTAAGGTTCTATCCGTCCCTTTTTTTTTTTTTTCTAAATATTTTTTAATTCAATAACTATATTATACTTTATTTTATTTTTACTGTTTCATCTTTCTTTCTGTCTTTTTTCCTTCTTTCCCTCCTTCCTTCCTTCCTCCCTCCCTCCTTTCTTTCCTTCTTTGCTTCTTTCTTCCTTCCTTCCTTTCCTCCTTTCCTTCTTTCTTTACTCATACTTCTACTAATTCTCCCTACTTTTTCTCCCTTTTATTCTGAGCTGTGTGGATGAAAGGCTCTTGGTGCTCCAGCCAGGAGTCAGGGCTCTGCCTCTGAGGTAGGAGAGCCAACTTCAGGACACTGGTCAACAAGAGACCTCCCAGCTCCACATAATATTAAACGGTAGAAATATCCCAGAGACCTCCATCTTAACACCAGCACCCAGCTTCACTCAACGACCAGCAAGCCACAGTGCTGGACAACCTATGCCAAACAACTAGCAAAACAGGAACACAACCCCACCCATTAGCAGAGAGGCTGCCTAAAATCATAATAAGGCCACAGACACCCCAAAACACACCACCAGACGTGAACCTGCCCACTAGAGAGACAAGATCCAGCCTCATCCAGCACAACACAGGCACTAGTCCCCTCCACCAGGAAGCCTACACAACCCACTGAAACAACCTTAGCCACTGGAGACAGACATAAAAAACAACGGGAACTACGAAAGTGCAGCCTGCAAAAAGGAGACCCCAAACACAGTAAGATAAGCAAAATGAGAAGACAGAAAAACACACAGCAGATGAAGGAGCAAGATAAAAACCCACCAGACCTAACAAATGAAGAGGAAATAGGCAATCTACCTGAAAAAGAATTCAGAATAATGATAGTAAGGATGATCCGAAATCTTGGAAGTAGAATGGACAAAATGCAAGAAACAGTTAACAAGGACCTACAAGAACTAAAGACGAAACAAGCAACGATGAACAATGCAATAAATGAAATTAAAATCACTCTAGATAGGATCAATAGCAGAATAACTGAGGCAGAAGAACGGATAAGTGACCTGGAAGATAAAGTAGTGGAAATAACTACTGCAGAGCAGAATAAAGAAAAAAGAATGAAAAGAACTGAGGACAGTCTCAGAGACCTCTGGGACAACATGAAACGCACCAACATTCGAATTATAGGGGTTCCAGAAGAAGAAGAAAGGAAGAAAGGGACTGAGAAAATATTTGAAGAGATTATAGTTGAAAACTTCCCTAATATGGGAAAGGAAATAGTTAATCAAGTCCAGGAAGCACAGAGGGTCCCATACAGGATAAATACAAGGAGAAACACGCCAAGACACATATTAATCAAACTGTCAAAAATTAAATACAAAGAAAGCATATTAAAAGCAGCAAGGGAAAAACAACAAATAACACACAAGGGAATCCCCATAAGGTTAACAGCTGATCTCTCAGCAGAAACCCTACAAGCCAGAAGGGAGTGGCAGGACATACTGAAAGTGATGAAGGAGAATAGCCTGCAACCAAGACTACTCTACCCAGCAAGGATCTCATTCACATTTGATGGAGAAATTAAAACCTTTACAGACAAGCAAAAGCTGAGAGAGTTCAGCACCACCAAACCAGCTTTACAACAAATGCTAAAGGAACTTCTCTAGACACGAAACACAAGAGAAGGAAATGACCTATAGTAGCGAACCCAAAACAATATATAAAATGGAAATAGGAACATACATATCGATAATTACCTTAAATGTAAATGGACTAAATGCTCCCACCAAAAGACACAGATTGGCTGAATGGATACAAAAACAAGACCCTTATATATGCTGTCTACAAGAGACCCACTTCAGAACTAGAGACACATACAGACTGAAAGTAAGGGGATGGAAAAAGATATTCCATGCAAATGGAAACCAAAAGAAAGCTGGAGTAGCAATTCTCATATCAGACAAAATAGACTTTAAAATAAGGACTATTAAAAGGGACAAAGAAGGACACTACATAATGATCAAGGGATCGATCCAAGAAGAAGATATAATAATTGTAAATATTTATGCACCCAACATAGGAGCACCTCAATACATAAGGCAAATACTAACAACCATAAAAGGGGAGATCAACAGTAACACATTCATAGTAGGGGACTTTAACACCCCACTTTCACCCATGGACAGATCATCCAAAATGAAAATAAATAAGGAAACACAAGCTTTAAATGATACATTAAACAAGATGGACTTAATTGATATTTATAGGACACTCCATCCAAAAACAACAGAATACACATTTTTCTCAAGTGCTCATGGAACATTCTCCAGGATAGATCATATCTTGGGTCACAAATCAAGCCTTGGTAAATTTAAGAAAACTGAAATTGTATCAAGTATCTTTTCCGACCACAACGCCATGAGACTAGATATCAATTACAGGAAAAGATCTTTAAAAAATACAAACACATGGAGGCTAAACAATACACTACTTAATAATGAAGTGATCACTGAAGAAATCAAAGAGGAAATCAAAAAATACCTAGAAACAAATGACAATGGAGACACAACGACCCAAAACCTATGGGATGCAGCAAAAGCAGTTCTAAGGGGGAAGTTTATAGCAATACAAGCCCACCTTAAGAAGCAGGAAACATGTCGAATAAACAACCTAACCTTGCACCTCAAGCAATTAGAGAAAGAAGAACAAAAAAACCCCAAAGCTAGCAGAAGGAAAGAAATCATAAAAATCAGATCAGAAATAAATGAAAAAGAAATGAAGGAAACAATAGCAAAGATCAATAAAACTAAAAGCTGGTTCTTTGAGAAGATAAACAAAATAGATAAACCACTAGCCAGACTCATCAAGAAAAAAAGGGAGAAGACTCAAATCAATAGAATTAGAAATGAAAAAGGAGAAGTAACAACTGACACTGCAGAAATAAAAAAAATCATGAGAGATTACTACAAGCAACTCTATGCCAATAAAATGGACAATCTGGAAGAAATGGACAAATTCTTAGAAATGCACAACCTGCCAAGACTGAATCAGGAAGAAATAGAAAATATGAACAGACCAATCACAAGCACTGAAATTGAAACTGTGATTAAAAACCTTCCAACAAACAAAAGCCCAGGACCAGATGGCTTCACAGGTGAATTCTATCAAACGTTTAGAGAAGAGCTAACACCTATCCTTCTCAAACTCTTCCAAAATATAGCAGAGGGAGGAACACTCCCAAATTCCTTCTACGAAGCCACCATCACCTTGATACCAAAACCAGACAAGGATGTCACAAAGAAAGAAAACTACAGGCCAATATCACTGATGAACATAGATGCAAAAATCCTCAACAAAATACTAGCAAACAGAATCCAACAGCACATTAAAAGGATCATACACCATGATCAAGTGGGGTTTATTCCAGGAATGCAAGGATTCTTCAATATACGCAAATCTATCAATGTGATAAACTATATTAACAAATTGAAGGAGAAAAACCATATGATCATCTCAATAGATGCAGAGAAAGCTTTCGACAAAATTCAACACCCATTTATGATAAAAACCCTCCAGAAAGTAGGCATAGAGGGAACTTTCCTAAACATAATAAAAGCCATATATGACAAGCCCACAGCAAACATCATCCTCAATGGTGAAAAACTGAAAGCATTTCCACTAAGATCAGGAACAAGACAAGGTTGCCCACTCTCACCACTCTTATTCAACATAGTTTTGGAAGTTTTAGCCACAGCAATCAGAGAAGAAAAGGAAATAAAAGGAATCCAAATCGGAAAAGAAGAAGTAAAGCTGTCACTGTTTGCAGATGACATGATACTATACATAGAGAATCCTAAAGATGCTACCAGAAAACTACTAGAGCTAATCAATGAATTTGGTAAAGTAGCAGGATACAAAATTAATGCACAGAAATCTCTGGCATTCCTATATACTAATGATGAAAAATCTGAAAGTGAAATCAAGAAAACACTCCCATTTACCATTGCAACAAAAAGAATAAAATATCTAGGAATAAACCTACCTAAGGAGACGAAAGACCTGTATGCAGAAAATTATAAGACACTGATGAAAGAAATTAAAGATGATACAAATAGATGGAGAGATATACCATGTTCTTGGATGGGAAGAATCAACATTGTGAAAATGACTCTACTACCCAAAGCAATCTACAGATTCAATGCAATCCCTATCAAACTACCACTGGCATTTTTCACAGAACTAGAACAAAAAATTTCGCAATTTGTATGGAAACACAAAAGACCCCGAATAGCCAAAGCAATCTTGAGAACGAAAAAAGGAGCTGGAGGAATAAGGCTCCCTGACTTCAGACTATATTACAAAGCAACAGTAATCAAGACAGTATGGTACTGGCACAAAAACAGAAAGATAGATCAGTGGAACAGGATAGAAAGCCCAGAGATAAGCCCACGCACATATGGACACCTTATCTTTGATAAAGGAGGCAGGAATGTACAGTGGAGAAAGGACAGCCTCTTCAATAAATGGTGCTGGGAAAACTGGACAGGTACATGTAAAAGTATGAGATTAGATCACTCCCTAACACCATACACAAAAATAAGCTCAAAATGGATTAAAGACCTAAATGTAAGGCCAGAAACTATCAAACTCTTAGAAGAAAACATAGGAAGAACACTCTATGACATAAATCACAGCAAGATCCTTTCTGACCCACCTCCTAGAGTAATGGAAATAAAAACAAAAATAAACAAATGGGACCTAATGAAACTTCAAAGCTTTTGCACAGCAAAGGAAACCATAACCAAGACCAAAAGACAACCCTCAGAATGGGAGAAAACATTTGCAAATGAAGCAACTGACAAAGGATTAATCTCCAAAATTTACAAGCAGCTCATGCAGCTCAATAACAAAAAAACAAACAACCCCATCCAAAAATGGGCAGAAGACCTAAATAGACATTTCTCCAAAGAAGATATACAGAATGCCAACAAACACATGAAAGAATGCTCAACATCATTAATCGTTAGAGAAATGCAAATCAAAACTACAATGAGATATCATCTCACACCAGTCAGAATGGCCATCATCAAAAAATCTAGAAACAATAAATGCTGGAGAGGGTGTGGAGAAAAGGGGACACTCTTGCACTGCTGGTGGGAATGTGAATTGGTTCAGCCACTGTGGAGAACAGTATGGAGGTTCCTTAAAAAACTACAAATAGAATTACCATATGACCCAGCAATCCCACTACTTGGCATATACCCTGAGAAAACCAAAATTCAAAAAGAGTCATGTACCAAAATGTTCATTGCAGCTCTATTTACAATAGCCCGGAGATGGAAAGAACCTAAGCGCCCATCATCGGATGAATGGATAAAGAAGATGTGGCACATATACACAATGGAATATTACTCAGCCTTAAAAAGAAATGAAATTGAGCTATTTGTAATGAGATGGATAGACCTAGAGTCTGTCATACAGAGTGAAGTAAGTCAGAAAGAAAAAGACAAATACCGTATGCTAACACATATATATGGAATTTAAGGGAAAAAAATGTCATGAAGAACCTAGGGGTAAGATAGGAATAAAGACGCAGACCTACTGGAGAACGGACTTGAGGGTATGGGGAGGGGGAGGGGTGAGTTTTGACAGGGCCAGAGAGAGTCATGGACATATACACATTAACAAACGTAGTAAGGTAGATAGCTGGGGGGAAGCAGCCGCAAGGCACAGGGATATTAGCTCGGTGCTTTGTGACAGCCTGGAAGGGTGGGATGGGGAGAGTGGGAGGGAGGGAGACGCAAGAGGGAAGACATATGGGAACATATGTATATGTACAGCTGATTCACTTTGTTATAAAGCAGAAACTAACACACCATTGTAAAGCAATTATACCCCAATAAAGATGTTTAAAAAAAAAAAAAAAGAAATATGTGTGGTAAATATTTTCTCCTCTGTGGATTGCCTTTTCATTCCTGTAATGGAGTCTTTTGATGAACAAATATTCCTAATATTTTTAAAGTCCAATTTATTATTTTTTCTTGTATGGTTTGCACTTTTTTGTCCAGTTTAAGAAATCTTTGCCTACTCTAAGTTGACAAAGCTGTTCTATGCTTTCCTCTAATATCTTTATTTAAATTTGTAATTCATCTGACTTGACATTCATATACTACATGATCTAGAGATCAAGATACATACTTGCCATGTGGATATCCTATTAACCTAGCGTCATTTTACTTGGTTTTTAACTTGTTTAAAATATGTCCATACATGGGGAGGGGAAAAGGGTAAGCTGAGACGAAGTGAGAGAGTGGCATTGATATATATACACTACCAAATGTCAAATAGATGGCTAGTGGGAAGCAGCTGCATAGCACAGGGAGACCAGCTCGGTGCTTTGTGACCACCTAGATGGGTGGGATAGGGAGGGTGGGAGGGAGACGCAAGAGGGAGGGGATATGGGGCTATATGTATACGTATAGCTGATTCACTTTGTTATACAGCAGCAACTAACACAACAATGTAAAGCAATTATACTCCAATAAAGATGTTAAAAAAATAAAAATTAAAACAGAACAAAACAAAAAATAAATAAATAAAATAAAATATGTCCATAAAATTTAGTTTCACTGAAATATTTTTTATATTTTCCTGGAGAGAATTACTAATGATTCTTGAAAAAAATTTAAACCTATGGTGATGTAAAATTTATAATATAATCAACAGATTTATTTAACACATAAATTGAGATATTTCTTAAAGTTTCTTCTGTTTAATTAGACTCTAGTTTGTAACTCCAGCATACTTATTTATTCAACACCAGAGTGATTCATAATGCACAAAGCACAATAATTAAAAATAGATAAATTATTCTCACTTTTTCATTTGAATTCAATTCAACACATGTTTATTATTTGTCTGCTAGAATTTGGGACAGTTGAGAACATGGTTGAAGTTTTGAGCTCCATTTTTATGTCATTTAGGTTTTAAGCCATATAATAAAGTTGTCAAACATCTGTCAGTAATAAACCATTTTTCTTTAGTATTCAAAATTATATTAATAAAGAGAAGTACAAGGTGAGAAGTTTTATTACTATTAAGATGACCTTACACCGCTATACCAAGTTTTCCACTAGTAATGACACACATATTTTAAAAAGTAAAAATAGAAAATATAAAAGTTTCATTTATATATTTGGAATGCCTATGACTGCTTCTTCTTTGATGTCATTTCTGCTCAGTTTTATTTTTTTTTCTCTTTTTATTATTCTAGGTTGTACTGGTCAGTGGACATCTGGACAGCTGGGATGTTGGGCAGGGTGCGATGGATGATGGTGGAGGAGCCTTTATATCATGGGAAGCACTCTCGCTTATTAAAGATCTTGGTGAGTATTTAGTAAGTCGTTAACCAACATGTGAGAGTGTCAGTGGTGACATGTTTAACTCAATACACAGAATGCTCAACAGATTAGTTATTATGCCATGTTTAAAGATCCTCCTGAGGTCTGTATGTTTTTTGTCAGTTGATTCCCAGAAAAAAACTAATTTGTCCCCTTAAAGAAAGAAATTTTTATTCAAGTGTCCACCAGACAGCCAAAGGATCAAATATGATCAGCCACGGGGGAAAATGAACAAGCAAATAAAACTGTAGCAAATGCAACTACATCAGCTAGAGATTATGTAAGGAAAGCATAACCAAGTGGAAGGAAAAATCAGCAGCTCCCCCACTTCCTTTTCCTTGTTTGTCTTTAAAGACATCATCAGGCTGTTAGGATAGCTTTACTGCAGTCGTCTGTCCATGATAGAAGTCAAGGAGCCAAAGTAGGCCTGAAGGAATGGTGCTTTTGGCCACAATAAGGAATCTAGGATGAAAAATTGGACCTTCCAGGTTAACCTAGACATGGGACAGGCATCAAAAGGAAAGACTAATTGTGAAAACAGTGTATTTTGATGACCCTATTTACAAACAAAAAACATACATTTCCTCTTTGTGTGCTGGTCAAAAGGTGGATTTTGAGCGAGGTTAGAAATAATGAAACAGTCTGAAATGAGACTTCCGTGTCTGAATCAGACCAGTGGTGGTTTTGAAAATGCCTCATGTGCAGAACGTTTTATATTGTAACTGTGGAGTAACCTTGGTTTCAGATGTAGTAAAGGTCAGAACATGCCTTTTGGTGAAGGTGTTCCATTGCTTACTTAAGTATACATGTGTTTAAATTCATGCTTTTCCTCTGGCTTTTAATGAACCCCTCTAATCCTAAGTCAGCCCATTAAATAATTGTTCATCTTAACTAGACTGCTGACATTGTCTTGGTCGAGGCAAATATTTAGTGTATCATTTTGCTTTATGTCTTACTTGTGTTTTAAAAATGGAGAAATGGGAAGGTGATTGTGCATGTTTTTAACTTCTGAAGAGGCCGGTGTCTCTCAACCTTGGCATTATTGACACTTGGGGCCGGATAATTCTTTGTTGTGAGGTGGGTCCCGTACATTGTAGAATGTTTAGCTGCACCCCTGGCCTCTACCTACTAGATGCCAGTAACACCTTTCTCCCCTAGCCCCTAAGCTGTGACAACCAAAAATGTCTCCAGACATTGCCAAATGTCTCCGGCAGGTTGTGGGCAGAAAGGGTGGCACGTAAAATTGACCCACTAAAAGAAGCTATTAAAAATTTTCTAGGAGACCTGAATACAGGGTCGTTTTTTAAAAAATGAAACAAACTAATTGGAAAACTTACATTGTGTATACTTATACTTTTAGCATCATTACCATACTGAGCAGCTACTATGTGAAAGCATTTTGTAAAAGTTGGGCATACAGAGAGGTTTAAAGTATGTCCTCTGTTCTTAAGACCCTTAGAACATAGTTGAAGACATACATATGCACCTACACACATAGTTATCAATAAAGATGTAATGTCAAGTCTGCTTTTAGAATTGGGTAAGGTTTGAGAGAGATAAATTGCCCAGCAAATAATATCGAAAAACACTCATTCCTTCCGAGGAGATCTGGGAGACTCCATATGTGAATGCTCTCCTCTTCTAACCTTAAAAAAAATATCCCCTTGGCTATCTGTTCTCTCTGTCCTTAACTTCATTCCAGAATGAAGTGGGTTCTAGAGACAAGGCAGGCAAATATCCAACAGTTTCCTCTTTACAGGGCACAGATATTTATTTTAGAAGTTAATTTTATTCCCAGGTGTTCCAACCAGCTTGACAGGAGGCAGAGTGGAGTGTAAAAAGAGACCTGGACCCACCTCAATTAGATTTTTAGGTCCCTCTGTGCCACAAACTACTTTTTTGGCCTCGGGCAGGTCATTTGAACTCTCTGGACTTCGTTTTCTTCACCTCTGTTCAACTGTTAGCTTCCAGAGTATTTTTATCTGCTCTAGATTGGCATAAAAATTGTGTCTCCTCTACGCTTTGAATCTTACTTCTTTAGTACTCAGCATGGGACCCTAAATCACTGTTAATTGAGTTGAATTCAATTGCATGAATAAATGTCAAACACCATGCAAAGGTGAATTGAGTATCTTTCTCCAGCTCTGAAAGTATACTGACTTCAGTTGCCTTTGGTAGCTAGTAATCAGTCTCGTTCAATTCAGGACTTAACTCTCCTATAGATTTCTGAACACCTATGTAAACACATGAATTCAACTCTAAAATAAAGACTAATATTTCTTTTGAGTAGGTGTTAAGAGGCAGCATGGCATACTGTTAAAAAAACACTCTGGAGCCAGAGTGTGTGGGTCTATCTCATAAGGTAGCTCTGAAAATTAAATAATCTATTCACATAATATACTTCAAACAGTACCTAACCCAACCCAGATACACAATAAATTTTAACTTTTATTATTTAATAAGCATGATCTGACAGTACCATATTTTTTTAAACCCCACACCAGCTTTGCCTCCTAACTTAATATGTTAATTGTACTGATGTAACTCTAGGGCCAGCTGCTATTGTATCCCTAAATATCCTTTCCCTTTACTATTTAAGTCACCATCTCTTGTATGATGGAAATCCACTGACCCCTTCACCATTTTCTACTTTCATACTAAATTTTCAAGAGTCTAAATTTCTCCTGGCCACTTCCTGCTTAAGTTGAATGCCTAGAATCCGTGCTATACCTCATATCCTATGATTGCACCCACTGAGTCTTACTCTTTAATTTTAAAATTAAAATTAGATTGTGGATTTCTGTTTGTAGATTGTCTATGTCTTTTAATATGAAGAACTATGTCTAACGTGTCACATATGCCTTCTAGATGAAAATTAACGATATACTTGAATAAGAAACAGCACTTTGGGCTAGAGGCCAAGAAATGGGTTCATAATTATATTACTTAATTACATTGACCCCCCAAACTGTTTAGTTGGTAAAATATGAAAGCTCTATGGCAATCTCTTTTTCCAAGAAAAGTGAGATTCCTTCTGGCTGCTATTCCTTGGACAATATGTCATGCAGAATGCATGTCAAAGTCCCTCAGTGGGGCTTGTTAATTTGAAGTGTTGGTCCAGTGGAACTTTCTGATATTTAGAAATATTGTTCGAAGATTCATCCTTCATGTCTCTTCTCCTTTATTCACTTCTTTCACTACTTTTATAGATTCACTCTTTTGCCCAAGCCATCAGCTAAAACCATATTCAGTTAATCTAACAGAAGAGATATTTGTGCTTTGCAAATATAACCAGTCATTCCTGAGTAACTGTCAACAGAAGGCTATTTGCTGTGAAATGCCATTGAATACTTTTTTGTGTTTGTGGTTTACTGGACTTGAAAGTGTTTATTGGAAATGTCATTTCCTGGAATGTTCTGGTGTCAGTGGACAAAGCCTATGGCCAAAGATCTTATGCTTCAAAATGTTCATTTGGCCCTTGAATAATAAACCACCATCCATCCCCAAATTCTTCCAACTTTACCATTTTCCATGAAGTTAGAATTTTTAAGTTTTCAGGCCTAAACAAACGGGAAAAGTAATTAACAGTACTACCTGGTTGTTGAAATGTTGGATATGTGTGAAACATCTTTTTAGAGAAATTTGACTGATTTTTATACAGCTTTAAGTCTGTGTGTTAGAAAAATATTTTATTTGTATATTTCTTCACTCATTCACTCAACAAATATTTACTGTGTACTGATTGCATGTCAGTTGCCAGATACCTTGTAACAAAGAGGAATGAGACTGGTCCTTGAAGTCTTAGAAGTAGGAGAGACATTTAATTCAAAAATTGCAATGAAATTGTTGTAAGCTCTTTAATTGAAATATGTGCAAATTACTTCGGGCACCTGGTAAAGGGAGAGACCAGCATGGCTTGGCTGGGTCAGGGCGCCTTCACAAAAGTGATATTTGAGCTTTCTTTTATAAAGATAAATAGAATTTCCTGAAGCAAAAGGGGCACAATGAAGAATTCCCAGCAGATTATAGAGCTTCCAGTCCTGTGTGTCATTAAAAATGAGGAGAAAACTGTTGACAGTAACAGTCATGGGATTGGGGGGGAAGAGAGGGTTTGCGGAATTGCAGGAGATACTCTTTTTACCTGATATATAATATTAGATTTTTGTGTAGTAAGCATGTATTACTTTAGTAATTAAGAAAAAACTCTCAAAAGCCAAAAAAAAAAAAAAAATTCTTGGTCTTGCCATCACCATAAACACTCTGTTAACAGGAACTACAGAGCCAGAGGTAGGAAGTAGGAAGAGTCATGCAGGAGTCACCAATGCCCAGAAGTACACCAGGCAACACAACCAAATGCGTGCTAAGGCTTTGGTGGAGTTAGAGCTTTATGTAGCCATTTCTAATGCACTGGGTTCCCTGTCAGAGGTGGGGATCCATCCAGGAAGAGGGTTTTCTTCTCCCAGGCCCTGGTCAAGCCTCCCTTGGAAATGTCTCAGGAAGTCCAATCCAGAATAACTGAGTGAGGGAAATGAAGAACTTCTAAGAAATAGAAACCTAACGAATAGAGATAGAGCATGAAGCCAACTTGGGACTAGCCCAGATCTAGAAAGGAGGTTCCATTAGAAAGGACCTCCTCTTATGGTCAAATAAGTTTGGGAAACTCTCTCTTGGTAATTTTTTTTTTTTAACATCTTTATTGGAGTATAATTGCTTTACAATGGTGTGTTAGTTTCTGCTTTATAGCAAAGTGAATCAGTTATACATATACATATGTTCCCATATCTCTTCCCTCTTGCATCTCCCTCCCTCCCACCCTCCCTATCCCACCCCTCTAGGTGGTCACAAACCACCTAGCTGATCTCCCTGTGCTATGCGGCTGCTTCCCACTAGCTATCTATTTTACGTTTGGTAGTGTACATATGTCCATGCCACTCTCTCACTTTGTCCCAGCTTCCCCTTCCCCCTCCCCATATCCTCAAGTCCATGCTCTAGTAGGTCTGTGTCTTTATTCCCATCTTACCCCTAGGTACTTCATGACCTTTATTTTTTTTTTCTTAGATTCCGTATATATGTGTTAGCATACGGTATTTGTTTTTCTCTTTCTGACTTAACTTCACTCTGTATGACAGACTCTAGGTCCATCCACCTCACTACAAATAACTCAATTTCGTTTCTTTTTATGGCTGAGTAATATTCCATTGTATATATGTGCCACATCTTCTTTATCCATTCATCTGTTGATGGACACTTAGGTTGCTTCCATGTCCTGGTAATTTCTTTATTCATCAAAAAACATTTGTTGGGAAAGTGATTCCATGACTCAAGTGTGCTTTGGGAAGCATTTCTCTGGGGCATTACTGGTGTTGGCAGAATTGAGGAAGAATCCAAGAATGCTTGCTGAGGTATACTTCATGGAACTGAGTACAAATGGCCTTGGATTTATTTTCATTCTAGATTTTCTAGGCTGTCTTTGGGCTCTTGCGATTGCCAGAATATTGACAAGATAGAACCATGTAATGGTTCCTTAACTGGCATGGTGGAGATTATTCTTATATTACTTATAAGAATATTCCTGAAGAGCATCTGTACCCACCCAAGTGCAAACTTTACCCAACAAATAACTTCATTTCTGCACTAACTAAGCCTATTTTATTAAGATAAATGTAGTATTATTGGAAATGTTTAACATATACTAAAGGCTCTCTCTGCCAGGTTTTTCTGTGGCCCCCAATGCACTAGAATTTGGTAGGATTTATTTTTTCTAGAAGGACTTTTGATCTTAAAACATTCCACAAACTCTTCCCTGCTCCCTTTTTGGATGCACTTCCTCCACAATTATTTTGTGAACACAAGAAGGGAGTCTTACATCCCTGGGAAAGGTTTCCTATTAAAATCACCTCAATACATTTAGGAAATAATATGTCCGCTTCTGGAACTGTCCAAGAAATTAACTTGTTTCAAGTCTTAGAAAAAAATGTTTTCGCCAACATTAAATTTTATTTTTATTAATTTGAATTTTAATTTGTAGATGGTTGTTTGCCTTTTTTTTTCTGAACAAATTTTGGTCTTGACTCTTTATAATTATATTTAGTGATGCAAATACCTAGAACAATGGAAGAATTAGAAACTAAGAATTTGCTTGCTTTTTCTCTTTTTTTCTAACTCCTAAAAGTAGGTTTATAGTCAGGGAGCATTTTTAGCTCCTTCTCATGGTCTTTAGAGGATGATCTTCTCATTTTTTATTTAAATATGTTATTTCCTCTAGTGGCAAGGTATGTAGTGTCTGGCTTTACCTTAAGACCTGTGGCAGATACATATTTTTTCAGCTGGGAATTGCTAAGACCTTTTCTTGAGGTTTGAACACATTGTTAGTCTCACTAAAACACTTTGCATCTTTATATGTCATTCAGCTAACATAGACATTTCCAGTGGTGTGTGTAAAAAGACAAACTGTGTGTAGATTGTTCTTCCAAATATGTCATGAGATAAAGTAAGGCTTGTTACAAATGAATCACTTAGAATGTGTTCTACCTTTTAGTTTGGACGTGGTAGGGGAGATTCTGTAGTCCTTTCAAAGCCTTAAACTACATGAATATTGCTGTTACTATTTTATCATGTAGTTAAAATATACCATTTCTGTGTCAAAGGAGACAAGACCCAGGCCCAGTGGCATTCAGCCTTGCGATTCATTCCTTCCTGTCTGACAGAATCTGGAGAGGTGGCAGATGAATGTTGCGAGAGGAAGGGTCTCAGGGGCCCCTCTGTCCATAGCATGCTCAGCTTCCTCCCCGACATCTGCTTTGATTTGGCCTGTATGCCTTAGAAAGTTAAGAAATGTGGTGTTGGTAAAGGAAAAGGAAGCCTTAAAAGTTGCTACTACTGGGCTTCCCTGGTGGTGCAGTGGTTGAGAGTCCGCCTGCCGATGCAGGGGACGCGGGTTCGTGCCCCGGTCCGGGAAGATCCCACATGCCGCGGAGCGGCTGGGCCCGTGAGCCATGGCCGCTGAGCCTGCGCGTCCGGAGCCTGTGCTCTGCAACGGGAGAGGCCACAGCAGTAAGAGGCCCGCGTACCGCAAAAAAAAAAAAAAAAAAAAAAAAAAAGTTGCTACTAATTATCCTGGAGAAGAATGGCTATGTAAAGACGTAATAATGGTATCCGTAATGCCCCAGTGGATTTCTTTCCACTCAAGAATGGGATCCATATAAGTCCAGGGCAGGGCTGCCTTGAAAATGTAGGCTACCTCATTAGAACTGCATCATCACAGCATTGTGCAACTCGGCTCACAGGGGGATCTCCTATTTCAATAATAAATATTGAACGCCTGCTTCATGTCCGGCCAATAAAATGGGTAAGACGCAGATCATTCCATCAAAGAGCTTGCAGTCGGGCATCAATAGCTTCACATGGGTGGGAAGCAGGAGAAGAAAGGACACGATTAGAGCTCATGAAGGTCCATAATTTGAGGAGTAGAGGATGTTTTAGTAAATCTAGAGCCATAGGTGAATGAGGAGTGGTGAGAGTTTAGCAGATGAGGGTCAGTTTGTAAAGGGCATTGGACACGAAGCTGAACTTCAGAGCTGGTGCTATAGGCAGTAGGAGCCGTTGAAGATTTTAAGCATGAGATTGACTTCTTCTAAAGATACTGGCTAGGCTATCCATTTAACTTGTAAGGAAGTGGGATGAATAGAATGGAGACACAGGAAAGTGGAGTGGGGAGATTCCAGCTATACAGAGCCTGAAGAACCACAGTTTTGGAGTTACTAAGCAAATTTTATTTGCCATGTGGCTGACAAGCCAGCTAAATATACCAAAGAGGAAGTGACGGGGTTTCCAAGGATGCTGTGTTCTTCGCCTACATACTTCGCTGCATCACGCTAATGCTGCCTTTTGCAAGAGCTGTGGTCTGCTCAGCTTAGAATAAATTCTGTTCCAGTAAATGTGCCGAAAAACAAAGGTCTGCAAACAAAACAAGAAAATATATTATGGACATCTGACCGGAACTTTATGGTTAACTGGATTTTTTAAATGGTCCTGGGAGATAAGGATTTAGTTTAGTTCATTTTTAGGCACCACCAGCCCTGTGAACATCCCCAAAAGCAAGCTCTAGAAATGGAGAGTTTCTACTAGATGTGTGACGGACATGATAAGCTAAATAAAGTATTAAATGAAGTTGACTATTGTCACATTACTTATTTGTAATCCTGCTAATGCTATCCTCATATTGGAGAAATCATCAGTGATGAACTCAGCCCATGTTCTTGCTTGACACCAGCATCTCCAGATTGTACCATGTGACTCAGATCTCATGGACTTTTTAACCGATGAACTGCTGCTTCCTTAACCCCTAAATAACTCAAAACCTGTAGGCAAACGAGAGGTAGCATGGATAGTAGAATAGCATACACTCCATGTTAGAGTATCTTGGGTTCAAATCCTTCTATGCTACTTAGTATTATGTTGTACAAACTATTTAACCTTTTAAATCTCAGTTTCCTCTTCCTTACAATGGCAACAATTTATCTTGAATTGTTATAGGATGATTTGAAATAATTTAGGCAGTGTCTAAATGGTCCCCACTAGATCATCAGTAATAATAACTCTTATTATTAGGTGTTAATTGCCAAAACAACAAGGGTGAATATTCCAGCAGGGGGTATAATCTCAGGATCGACCTTGTCTCTCAAGGCTTGATGTCTGTATCTCTTTGCACAGTTGGGCTTGGTCAAGGCCATCCCTAAAGCAGAGAAGCCTTCATAATAAAAGAACGGTAGCTGGTTCTGATGAGCCAGACTCAAGAACCATCACCCCCGTATAGCCACCATTCAAGAGTATATATAGGGACTTCCCTGGTGGCGCATTGGTTAAGAATCCGCCTGCCAGTACAGGGGACACGGGTCCCATCCCTGGTCCGGGAAGATCCCACATGCCATGGAGCAACAAAGCCTGTGAGCCACAACTACTGAGCTCATGTGCCACAACTACTGAAGTCCACGCGCCTAGAGCCCGTGCTTCACAACAAGAGAAGCCACCGCAATGAGAAGCCCGTGCACTGCAACGAAGAGTAGCCCCCGCCCGCCGCAACTAAAGAAGGCCCGCGTGCAGCAACAAAGACCCAACGCAGCCAAAAATAAGTAAATAAATAAATAAATTTATATATTAAAAAAAGAGTATATATAAGGCTGATTCTCTCCTCATTGCTGTAGAGAAGGGCAGTTAATAGATGCTTCAAAAATGTGACGTGGAATTAAAGTAACACTCACAAGATATGGGGATGGAGAGATCTTCATCTTTTTCGTCCCCTTTTCTCTCTCTGCCAGTGTTCTTAACCTAGTAATGCTGTATTTACAAAGACTTATAATATCCCTAAAGAAAAAACTAGTAAAAACAGGAAATAGCTGTTGAGGGCAACATAATTTACTACAAAGTAAATTGTTTGAAATATAGAAAAAAATCAAGGCAGAGAAAACAAAGAATCAACTCTAGTACTTACTCTTAACATTTTACCCTGGTAACTGAGCTCTCAAGAAGTCTTTCTATTTTTTAATATAGTCAAAACCCCACAATTTCCAGGCATTCTCAGAGGATCCTCATGCATAGAAAACTGAGCACAATGACCACTGATGCTTGCATTATTGTTCTTTCTCTGTAATAATGGCATTTTTTAAAAGAAATACATTTAAAATATAATTGAAAGTATTCCGAGTTATTGCCTTGGTTAATGTGTATAGGAAAATAGAAGTCAGGAAGTGTTTCAAAGGCTATATCTCTGTTCACGTCACCATAGACCATCTATCCGCTTAGCCATCCCATAGTCACTTGTTTCAAGCAGCACATTAGAACAAGGGAAGATGTTATGAAGTGCTGCATACTGGAATTACTTTTTTGTGAAAGATATAAGTGTGAGTTCATCTTTTATAGTTGAATAATTTTAGATGAAAACATTTGAATGTCATTTTTAGCCACAAATGAGGAATTAGAGGAATTTTCAAATTATTACTTTTCTGGAACTTTACGTTGCTACAAAAAACAGTGATTAAACTTATAAAGTAGGGATTTTTTTTTTTTTTTTTTTTTTTTTTGCGGTACGCAGACCTCTCACTGTTGTGGCCTCTCCCGTTGCGGAGCACAGGCTCCGGACGCGCAGGCTCAGCGGCCATGGCTCACGGGCCCAGCCGCCCCGCGGCATGTAGGATCCTCCCAGATCAGGGCACGAACCCGTGTCCCCTCCATCGGTAGGCGGGCTTTCAGCCACTGCACCACCAGGGAAGCCCTAAAGATTTCTCATCCAGGTCTTCTTAGAATGATGTGAAGATGAAAAGAGATGCTTCCTGACTTTAGGATGAAATAATAACAGCATTTAGCATTCTAGAGCACGCTGTTCCAAGCTCTGGGCTACATGCTGGATATGCAGTTCTCAGAGTCTGGAAGGTAGAAATTACTATTATTCCTTTTACAGATGAGGAGCCTAAGGCTGATGCTACTTACAAGTTACAAAAGTAGAAAATCTTTTATTTCGTCTTAATGTTTCTCTTCAATTTTTTTCTTTGCCCCCCCTTTTTAAAAATAATTCAAGTATTTGGAAGCAGACATAGAATAATAAACACTAACAATCCTCCACCCAAATCTCATAAATGTTAACAATGTCAAATATTTGTTAACAGTCCTTAGTTTAAAAGAAGTTAAAAATTACCAATACAGCTGAAACCTGTTTTGTACCTCTCCACAATCTATCCCTTTCTCCCCTTGCAGTTGTAACCGTGTTCTGATTGTCGTAACATTGTTCTGTAAGGGTATTTATCCAAAAACAGTATTATATCATTTTTGTGATTTTGAATTTACATAGATGGTATTATTCTCTTCCATGTGTGGGCTTATTGTGTTTTATTTATTTCTTCTGTCTTCTTCAGGTGAATGTTTAGTCCACTAATGTGGACTTATTTTCTTCCTTATTTTCTAACATTTACATTTAAGGCCATACATCTCTTACTAAGCAATGGTTTAGCTACTTTCCACAAGCTTTGACATAGTGTCTTAATGGCCATCCAATCTAAACATGTTAGGATTTTCATTATGATTCTTCTTTGACTCTTTAATTATTATAGCTTTCTTTAAGTTTCTAAAAATATTACTGAGTTCCAGTTTTGCTGTGTAGTAGTTGTTGAACATGGTTTATGTAATACTGATTCTTTGGTATTTGTTGAGACAAAATTTTGGTTTATTGGTCAGTTTTTTAAAAATGTGTTCTTATGACTTGCAAAGAATATGTAGCCTCCTTTTCTGGGAATAGCATTCTACATATTCTTTCATTAGAGAAAATGTATTAATTGTGCTGTTTAAAACTACTATATCATTACTAGTTTTTTTTTATCTGGTTGCTCTATCAGGTTTTGAGAGCAGTATATTAAAATCTCCCACTAAGATTTTATACATTTCTTCTTGAAATTAATTAAATTAAATTAAATTTCTTCTTGAATTTCTATCAGCTTAATTAGCTTTGTATAATCTGAAGCTTTGTTGCTTTACCTGGTTGAGTCTAAACACCTTCTTTATCCTTAATGTTTTTTCCCTGTAAGTCTATTTTATCTTATATTAGTACTGTATCATGACTACCTCTCTTTTGGTTACTCTTTCTTTTTCTGTTCCTTTACTTCCAACTAATCTAGGTCATTGTGTTTTAGTTGATTCTGTTGTAAACAGCGTATAGTTAGATTTTTAAATATTCAATCTCACAATATCAGTTAACGGATATGTTTGTTCTGCTTCTCTTTATTGTGATTACCTATATTTTAGTAACTTTCTAACTTTTTTCTATTAAAGCTGCCTTTTTTGTTTCTTTTTTCTCCTTTTCTTTTTTTTTGCTTTCTATTGGATTCATTGTTTTTTCCTACACTCTCTTCCTATTTTTCCCTCCACCATTTGGAAATTTATTCATTTTCTTCCTATTCTTTTAGTGGTTATTGTTGAAATGTCACATGTATATATATATATTTATTTATTTATTTATTTATTTATTTATTTATTTATTTATTTATTTATTTATTTATTTTGCGTTACGCGGGTCTCTCACTGTTGTGGCCTCTCCCGTTGCGGAGCACAGGCTCCGGACGCACAGGCTCAGTGGCCATGGCTCATGGGCCCAGCCGCTCCACGGCATGTGGGATCTTCCCGGACCGGGGCACGAACCCGCGTCCCCTGCATCAGCAGGTGGACTCTCAACCACTGCGCCACCAGGGGAGCCCTCACATGTATATTTGTTTTAATTAAATAATACAGCAATCATAAATTGCTCCAGTATATGCACTCCCATCATATGTCTCATGTATATTCTTGGTGACTAGTGTTTTAGTTATGCCTTATTTCCAAATCCTCCCCAGATTTATTATTTGGTTATTATTATTTTTTTGGTTTTTTCACTTACTGGCTATATTCCTGTTTAAGTGTGCTATGCCTCAGTTTCTTCATATGTATAATGGGGTTACAATAGCATCTACCTATAGGTTATTACGATAATTAAATGAGTTAGTTCAGTTTCTGGCACACAATAACTTCTCAGTGAATTTTAGCTGTTATTATTATTTATAGTCAGTATAAGTAATATTAGATTGCCACCATGTTTACTGACATTTTTTATTATCTATTATTCCTTTCTTCTGGTTCAGTTACCTTCTTCCTAAAGGGGACCCCATGGTAGTTCTTTTTCCATTTTTCATCGAGTGAAACTGAACTTCTCTACCCATTAAACACTAACTCTTCCTTCTCCACTCCCCTCAACTCCTGGCAACCATTCTACTTTCTGTCTCTTCCACTGAGTTTTTAACTTAAACTACATATGGGTTAAGTCATAGCTTGTCCCTTTGTATCCTGCGAGAGTCGGGTATGGAGGTGCCAGCCCAGCAAATCCGCTCTACTTGGGCTTGATCTCTTTGCATCTCTGAGATCTTACACCAGCCTCCCAGTTACTTTCTCAGCTTGGGGTTTTGAAAACCCCAGGTTACTGCAGTGTCAGCTTTTACTTTCCGTTCTAGCTTAAATTCCCTTACTGTTTCTGGGATCTGAGGATTTCTGTGTCTTTCTCTTTTTTCCTCTTTCCCTCTCTCCCTTTTTTTCCCTCCCATCCTTCTCTCCCTCTTTCTCTCTCCCTCCTTTTCTCTTTTTGTGAGTTAGTGCTATGCATTAAACAATAGTTTTTTAAATGCATACTTTCTAAGCACTTAATACATATTTATATGAGAAAGGTTCCCTTTGGCATCACCTTGAGCAGCCAGAAGTCCTTTAGTCCTTTTCTAAGAAAGCAAAACTCCTTTCATTCAGCCTGGTGCTTGGCATTTGGAAAAAAGAAGAACTGGAAAATCAGGATGGTGACCTGTCTATGGCATTTATTGTCATGGAATAATGAGAAAGGGACGAGGAGGAAAGCATGGACGGCCAAGGCCTATAGTCCCCAATCATTTTACCATCCAACTTCCTTTGTGTTTTCATCTTTATTTTCATGCTTTGCAAGGTTTTGAAGAAAAAAAAAAAAACCTGTTAACTAATAATGATTTATTTTCAAATTTTGTTAATCACGAAACTTTATAACAACCATACTTTTATCATGAGATGACCAGTGTTACTGTTATCGAGTTATTCTTCCAGCCAAGAGCAAAGAAATTAAATTGTCAATTTAACTTACAGAGGGAACCATTTCACATATAAAGGTATAATTTTTCCTCTGTGTTTTTTAGAAATTCGCTTACAGACCCTCTCTCAATCCTAGGTTTGTGGAAACGCTGGCATAAAGGTACTGGTTAGAGCCCTAGAAAGAGAAAAGTCATTCTTGCCTACCCCCTTCTCTCTCAAGGTTTAGCTACTACTGGCTGGTCCCGAAACTGCCTCTGCAGTCACTGCTAATCCCCTTCTTCACCCAGTTCACAGCATCTACAGAGGTTGGAGATGCAGCTCCTAAGTGGTCTAAGCACAGGTGTATATTAGTTTTCAGAGGATGTTATTTGGACTAGCAGGAAGATTATCACACAAAATCATCTCATTGCCACCCTTGAAAAAATGACCCCAACTTTCATATCAGATTATAAAGTCCTGGGCCATTGAAGCAAGTGTGTTCTTATCAGTGATTCTGCCAGCTTTTGTAAATGCAACTTACGTAATCAGCCCTCACTTAAAGATTTTCACTGTGGGTTTTTGTCTATTTATTCTTTCAGAATAGTACCTTAGAAAAATCTATACTGATTTTTCCTGGAAATTATTAAGCAGGTCTCCTGCATCCCCCATCTCCCAACCCCCAACGACCATCATTGAAGAAGAAACAAATCCCTAATTCCAAATCTAAGCCACTCATGACATTCACAGCCGAGCTTACTCAGAAGCTGGCCTGTCCCTGAAGGACAGTGGGTGAAACACTAGTCGCTGGAGAGCCTGAGGAGACAGTGGGAAGGTGAATCAGGAAGCCACCAGGAGGAGCAGCAATTTCTCTGTTGCTTTCTGTACTTAGAGCATATTTTTAAAATGGACTTGCTAGAGGGATAAACAATACAGTTCTATTATCCAAATTTTAATTTATTTATGTATTTACTTTTGGCTGTGTTGGGTCTTCGTTTCTGTGCGAGGGCTTTCTCTAGTGGCGGCAAGTGGGGGCCACTCTTCATCACAGTGTGCGGGCCTCTCACTATCACGGCCTCTCTTGTTGCAGAGCGCAGGCTCCAGACGTGCAGGCTCAGTAGTTATGGCTCACGGGCCTAGTTGCTCCACGGCATGTGGGATCTTCCCGGACCAGGGCTCGAACCCGTGTCCCCTGCATTGGCGGGCGGATTCTCAACCACTGCGCCACAAGGGAAGCCCTATCCAAACTTTTGAATCACACTTCTGGCCTTGTAATTTACCTGATTTGCTTCTATGTGCCGTTCTTTATTTCATAGTGAAGAAAGGTCATTCAGTGAGGGATAGGTATATTAGTGAGGACACTTAAGCCTATACATTTAAATCTGGGGAATATAGATAAAGAGAATGAATTGGAGAGTGATGTTGGCCGCTGTTGGTCAGTGGCCTGGAAGGAGTCGGTGTAGGTCCCTGAGCGGGCACAGGTAGGAGTCACGTGGGAAGCGGGAACATGTGCGTCCTCCAAGCCCCTCCATGGGGGCTGCTGCCTGCTCTGTATCTTCAAGGGTATTTTATGAGACATCTACTGCAGATCCCTAAATCTGCCATACTATTTCACCTCTCCTCCTTCACCCCATCTCCAATATGTTATGTGTACCCAATGTTTCCACTGTAAGACTTGAGCTCCTTAAGCATGACTTTTCATCTTTGCATGTTCCGCCCCCAACAGAAGATAATATCAATAATAGTGTCTGGGGCTCCCCTGGTGGTGCAGTGGTTGAGAGTCCGCCTGCCGATGCAGGGGACACGGGTTCGTGCCCCGGTCTGGGAAGATCCCACATGCCGTGGAGCGGCTGGGCCCATGAGCCATGGCCGCTGAGCCTGTGCGTCCGGAGCCTGTGCTCTGCAACGGGAGAGGCCACAGCAGTGAGAGGCCCATGTACCACAGAAAAAAAAAAAAAATAATAATAATAATAGTGTCTGTCAGATTTAGCAGAACTGACCCCACTCCAATACTTTGGGCCAGGAAAGTGAGAAGTTCAGAGGAAAGGTTGCTTGGGGAGTAGAGGAGTCAATCCACAGAGGCCCTGGGTCTCTTTCAGAAACACAAGACTGGCAAGGAAGCCAACTATGGCTAAAGGGGAAAGAAAGAAGAGAGAAAGAAGCCAGAGGTGCAACCTAGTAAAAATGTAGCCTGGCTTGGGGAGGCCCAGCAGCTTGAAGGAATGAGTTTGGGGTACATATCGTGAAGTCAGGTGGGAAGGCCACATCTACGTCTATTTGATCTGGGCGCCATCATTACACTGTCTCTGGATTTTAGCCTTTTGTTTATCAGTTGGTCTTTGTTTAATCGTTTAATCATTTTTCCTTTGTCCTTCCTAATATTAACTTAGAAAACTTCTTTTAACGTAGGCTACGTTCAGTCCTTTTTGCTCTACACATGTTTAAAGTGACCTTTATTTCCTCTTATGGAAGAAGATAGATTTTATTGAATAATTTTTTCAAGTGGTGAGATTAGTTGTGGTCACAGTGGCAAATTCTTCATAATTCTCCAAGTGCTATAAAAAGTAATGACATGAAGTGAATTCCCATGATGGGAGTTGTCCTGTCATTGTGAATTGCTGTGATAATCTTTGAAGTAATATTTCTTTGCACACTGTCTGTCAGCAACTATGTAGAGTTTGTTTTAGATTCAAAAATGTGTGAGATGAGTTGATCTACATCCAAGAGATTCAGACCTTTTGTTGTTGTTGTTTTTGGCCCTGGTTGCTGTTCACTAGTTCAGTTGTGGGGTAGTTTTGTTATGTTTAGCTGTCCTGAAATTTCATGTTCAGATGCAGTTTTTGCATACTTTTTTTCCCCTTCATTGACTGAAAGATGGCTAGAGAAGAGAAATAATCTTTTATCTTTCCTCAGTGATATTAACTTCATTACATTCACTTTGTAAAATAAATCTTATACCTCCTACTCTACATAAGTCCTGTTTCTAAAATTTTGTTATATATATTACTTAAGACTGATCAGCATTTGCCCCTTCCTACTGCATACACATCCGGGGTTTTTGTTTTCTTTTCAAATCTTTCAGACTGGGAAAAAATGTACTATTTGTGAGCGGATGATTTAATTTCGGTAAATGCCTTTTATTTCTCTTTCCCCGTAATTTACTGCTTGAAACCGTGAGAAACATCCAAGTACAGATGCTGCTTCCCAGCTTTGATGAAACCTTGGTTGTTGACCTCACAAACTTGGGAAGATTTATCTCATGTGACTCAGTGGTGGAAGTAGTAATATTAGCAGTTGAAATCTTATAAGACATAACAAGGAAAGGGAAACGTTGGTCATTCTGCTTCTTGTTAAGAACAGCTAGCAATTCAAAAAGCAGTTACTTGCTAAGTGGGGGGAGATAAAAATGATCAAACAGA
The DNA here is from genome assembly GCF_008692025.1 of Phocoena sinus. NCBI lineage: Eukaryota > Metazoa > Chordata > Mammalia > Artiodactyla > Phocoenidae > Phocoena > Phocoena sinus. The sequence continues at coordinate 40,969,106 of NC_045779.1, forward strand.
AATGCCTCCTCCTTCAGTTAAATGTGAACTGAGAACGCTGCATAGTAGTAATAAAATCAAAGTCTTAGAAGATTTCCCTTGATGAGTGTGTGTATACGTGCTTATTTTTATTTGGTCTTCAAAAATGGATTTTCTTATGTATTTATTCTCTTTGAGGGAAATACATCTAGATCAAAATAGTTTGTTTGCACAATCCTTGGTTTATATAGGAGCTATTTAAGATGTCATGTTTTCCCTGGCTGTGCTGAGACGAAGACAAGATTATCTGCTTGTGAATTCCATCTGCGAGAGACAGACCCTCGCCGTGCTCCCTGCACGACGACTCCTCTCTGCGACCAGGCGGCAGAGGTGATTCCTGTCATTGGTCCCTGTGTGCCCTGCATACAGAAGGCAGGCCCTCTGCAGGCCCTAGTTCTGAGGCACTAAATGAAAACTGCCACGGTGGCCATTGAATAACTTGTTTGTGAGGAAGCACTTTCAAGAGGAAATGATTCTGAAGAAAGAAGTGTGCGTGACCAGTTTTATAGGATGTGCCTGGTGAAGCATGTCTTACTACCTAAAGCATGTGCAGCAGAAGAGAAAAGAAATGCATGTGAGCTGGATTTCCTCAAGCCCCACCACCCCTGGACAGTGGGTCCTGGGAGGAAAAGAATCTCCATGTGGAACCACCCAGACTTCCTTCTTCTGGTTTAAGGAATTCCAGGGGGTCTCAACTGTGCTAGAAAAAATAATAAGACATTTTCCTGTTTGTTCTTTGTGACCTTGGTTTTCTGTCTCCCACTGGACCTTTAGCCAGAAGTAGGACCCCCATAGCTTTGAAAATCAAAAGATCATAGTTGCTAGAGCTGGAAGGGGATCTTCATCCAGTGGAACAATCTGACTGTTCATGGGAAGCCCAGAGAGAAGGCGGCTTGTGCCAGGACACAGACCATGGTATGTGTCCCAAGCCAGGTTTTCTGACTTGTGGCCCTGGGTGGGCTGTAGTATACCCACCAGCTGAATCCCATTGCTCTCCAAGACACATCTTCTACTTCACAGATGGGCCACTGTGTCCTCCACAAACCCTCCTCGCTCCCACCCCTGCACCTTTGCTGACACCATGTGCCCTGCTCAGCCTGCCCTTCTCTTCAAGCACATCTAGTCAAACTTACCACATCCCGTAACACGTAGTCAATCCCGTCTGAAGCGAAGGCTCCGCAGTTCTTCCCGCCCAAATTAACCTCTCCTCTCTCTGGACTCCTTCGGCCCATTTTTATTCTCTGTTTCACGTTTGATCTCAATTTCCTAATCAGACCACATTCTCCAGTGTCTAAGTTTTTGTCTTCTGCACAGTAGTCCCCCCAGCACCTACCGCCAGGCTGAGAACACGGCAGAGTCCCGGCCTGTTAGCTGGCGTATTGAATAGTCAGTCTCCTGTTGGACAGGTAGAAGAAGGAAGAAGCACAGCCACGCAGAACTCAAGTGCACTCATGTTTAGGTCCTCTTCAGATCAGTCTCCACTGGTCAAACATTTCCAGCACCTGCCTCAACAACCATTTTTATTTGTCCCTTTTCTCCAGAGATGGTTCCAAAAAGAGCTAATTCTTATTGTTGAGATGGATGTCTCCCAAAGGCCTTGCCAATAGTATAGTTGTGAGGTTCACAGTTTCGCCTAAAGCTCCTCTTTTAGGAGGGATGGAAACTGCAGGATGGATATTATGGTAAATGCTCAACAAAGACATCTACTGACTGGGTGACAGGTGAGCCCTAGGAAAGTCACAGGTGTCCTGATGATAGAAAGATTTTTTTCATGGAAATTAATAAAGACCATAGTTAGCCTAAGCAGGAGCTCTGTGAATCATAGTGCAATTCAGAGACATGCTTTCTACCTCCTTTTTAAAACCCCTCCTAAAACAAGAGCCCTGTGGTTTAAAACCAAGAGAGGGGAGGACTCGAGGTCAGCTCCAGAATCACCTGTAATCTGTTTACTCTTTTCTCGTTCCAGTTTGTATTCACCATATTCAGCTTTCAGTAGACTCAAAGCAGGTGTCTTGATAGAAAGTGGTCCTTAGAAGCAGGCAGCCAGGCAGTATAGCAATATGGAAAGAGCCCTGGATGACAAATGTAAAGGCCCACGTTTGAGGCCTGACTGTGCCACTTACTGGTTTAAAAACGATATTCAAAGCCTCTTACAAGTCCCAGCTTTGGTCTTCTTGTCTGTTAAATATGAGTAAGAATCTTGCCCTAGGTCTAGGCATGGTCCACACATACAATGATTTCTTGACATTTCCTTCACTGCCGGATTATCAGCTATACATGGGCAAGGTCTCTATGTATCTTGTTTACTGCTGTATCTCCAGAACTTGGTCCACAGTGGGGTATGTACTATAGTCATTGGTTGATTGATGAAGTGACAGGGAAAAGTTTAAAGCAATTATAGGCTGTTACTTTGATTCTTCTTATCTTTGAGGTTCTTGTCCTGGCTCTGTAGAGAGTGGTAGTTTTTAGTTTGGGTTCCCACTTTCCACTCTCAATGACTGAGAAGGCACAAGACTCACAGCAGATCAACAGACCAACTACTGGCCCTTGATCATAAGTGAGGACCTTCGAGAGTTCATGATATTTCTTTGTAGATTCTTCCCTAGTCTCAGTTCCTGGCACACAGACTAGAGGCATTTGACTTCCACTCAGGTTTGTTGTAGGTCCCTTGACGCGTGGGTGCCAGCGATCATCACCAGGGGGATGACCCTCTCTGCTTATCAGCAGTGGCCACTTTTCTTCTGCTGTTTTTCTTCTTTGGTCTTTGATGTATGAGTGTTTTTAGTGGCAGAAATAAACTTCTCATAGTGCTGTACTAAATGCAGCTTCTGCCTGAGGGTGCACACGTGCCTGGGGAGGCTCTAGCTTGTCCAAGCGAGCTCTTATTTCAAATCCCCTCCTACAGGTGGGCTCTGAGGCCTGGCAGAAAGCAGGCCTTTGGCATCAGACAGGTGTGCATTTGAAAGCTTCATGTAGCTGATTGTCTAGTAAGGAAGGGAAATGTTAAATAATTCCAAGTGTGAGAAATGCCTAGATATAGGGTAGGTATTCGCAGATGAGAAAACTGAGGCTGAGAGAGACAAGAAGCTGTGCTCAAAATTTTTGAGACAGTAAGTGACACAGTCAGGCCTCTGTATTATAAAATAAAGATAACAGTCATATCTTCTACAAGGGATGTTGTGATGAATCAGTAAGGAAATATGTCTGAAAATATTGGGCACAGAATCTGGCCCAGAGTAAGTATTTGGTAAAGGTGAGTTTCCACTCACTGTCTTTCCCTTCATTTTCTTTTCCATAAATTAACCTGAATGCAAAGTGGCAGAATTAAACGTCAGTCCTGGAATGGCTCACCTGAAGTGCTTACTCTCAGTTCATATTTATCTTTCAGATTGCTTGTTGTACCCACATTTCCTGTTAACACAAGTTAGAGGGAGTAACGTGACCTTCATCTGTTGACAGAGACACAAGTAGGCAGAATACAGTGATGAATCTCTCAATTCAGGCAGGAATTGAATGTTGCCTGGGGGGTAAGCTCTGCCACCTGCACTGACTATACATCATCCCTGGAAATTAACCCAGCTTCAGCACAGTCACTGAGATGGAAACAAGGGCCTGTCCATTGAACATCACCTTCAAATGGAAAGAATGAACATTTAGCACAGTATATGCATCTACACCTATAATCACAATAACACAAGTGTTTTAAGGTATTGTGTTGCATGAGTCAGTCTGTGTATGTATTATTCGTTTCTTGATAAGAGTCAAACAGAAGCTAATAGCTTTCTAGGAAAATATAATGATTACGAAATTCAGGAGTCAATGTCCTGTTTCACAACCACTTTTGCTCACTTTAGTACAAACTTATGCATCATCAGGCATGTTGGTATAAGAAAATAATGATATGAGCCCTGGTCTTTACAGGTACAACAGATGCAGTCCTTTATAAATTTCAAAGTCATTATTATTCACTAAAATAGATCATTTTAATTCAAAGGAATGGTAGATATATGTATAAATAAGTTACATATCAACAAAGTTTTGTTCTCTTCATTTAAGACATTAGTGCCAATTTAGTCTTTACTGTTGAATCTATTAATTCAAATAATATCTATCAGTAGGTATATGAGCCAAGCCATAAGCATGTATATAAAATTTTATGTAAGATAATATGCTTGTATACATACACAGCAAAACCAATAATTACACATTTAGGTGTGGAAACTAATGATTAGTGCCTCTTCATAAAATTAATATATTTAGGTTCTACACTTTTATGTATTATTTCATAGTGTATCAATAAGAAGAGCAAAAACCACCTCAGATATTTCAAGCAGGAAGGGATTTAATTTAGGGAATTCAAGCCTATGAAAGAAAGAGTTAATGCTTACCAAACGTTGTATTGTTCTCTCATCCTCTCTTGCTATGAGGTTGGGAACTTATGATGGCCATGGCCAAAGGACTGTGGAGGAGAGTGAATTAATTTCCCAGGGCTAAAATGGTTAAGAGCTTGTATGCCTCTTCTAACCCTTACTGCCCCTGGGAGCAACCCTGGAAGCTATATAAGAAGAAGGAAATAAAAAGGTGGAAGAATCTGGTTGTCTGAATCACCAGATAGAAGAGAGCTCTCATCAACCTGTATTTGGACTTTGCATGAGCAAAAGTCAACATTTACTGGACTAACGCATAGAGATTTGAGAGTTTTGGCTGTCTGTTGAGGCAGCTAGGGTTGATTGCCTTACAAATAAAGGGATTTATAAAAGTATTGGAAGGCCTGGGAGAGGAAATATCAGAAATGCAGCTACTAGTATTCAGAAAATCTTGAAGCACAGGAACTACAGGAAACTTTCACCAATGAATTCAGTTCTCCCTTGCATCGAAATGAGTGATTTGTAGGAAGATGCTTGGAAGCTGTTGGCAAAAGCTCACATATGCTATCTATCAAGGCCCAAGTGGCTATCCCCCTCAAAGGAGTAATAGTGGTTTTTATTTTTCTTTTGTCTGTGAAATCTCACACGAATGAAGATCATTGTTTTCATCTCATCTCATAACCCTGGTGACATACGTTCCTGGAAATGTAGTTCCCGGACTTCTAATCCCTATAATACCAGGGAGAGTGAAGAAGGAGGAAATGGTGTTGAGTTGCAAAAAACAATTTAGCATACATAAGTAGCCCAATTATTAGGGTGATGATATGTCTCAGTTTATCTGGAACAGTACCAACCTATTCCTGTTGACCCACAGTAATTATTGATAGTGCCCTGTTTCAATCACAAAACTTTCCCAGTTTGGACACTAAAGTATATGGCCATCTTCCTATTATTAACATGGTAAAAATATTTCACTTGTTTCCTCTGCAGACATTAAAGATATACTAAGTGCTAATCATTGTGCTAAGCACTGGGGACATTGATAAACAAAGGCACACATGATCCTGACCTTCATGGAATTTAGAATCTGGTTTAGTGAATGATAAGGGTGTAAACAGGGCACTACTCTAAGGATGGAGCAGAGTAGACATATTTGAAAGAGGTTGAGGAATTAAACTGTACAGTCTTGATAACTAATCTGCATAGTGGTTAAGACCCTTAGACTCTTGAGTCAGACTATCTGTATTTGAAAACCAAGTCCACCACTTATTAGCTATGTTAACTTGGGAAGTTACCAACTAATCTCTGCCTCAGTTGACTAATCTGTAAAATGGGGTTAATAATAATTGTCGTGAAAATTAAATGAGATAACTTTTAAAGCTTATAAGAGTGCTTATCATACAGTAAACACTCAATAAATATTTGTTATGATCACAATAATGAAGAAGAAGAAGGAGGAGGAGGAGGAGGAGGTTTTCTTTTGTAATGACCAAATGTGAGAGAAGTATCTAAGAAACTCACAGGTTTCTGACTTTGGTGTCTTGATGGATGGTTGTGTAACATAGTAAATGCAAAGAACCAGTTCTTAGTTTCATGATCTTTTCTAATGTCTTTTTAATCTCTATTTCATTTTTTTCTGCTCTAACATTTGTTATTTCCTTCCTTATACTAACTTTGGGATTCATTTGTTCTTCTTATAGTTCCTTAAGATATAAAGTTAGGTTCTTTATCTGAGACTTTCCTTGTTTCTTGAGGTAAACATTTATTGCTATGAACTTCCCCCTTAGAATGGCTTTTGTAGCATCCCATAAATTTTGGTATGTTGCATTTTCATTTTTATTTAACAAACCTTTAGCTAGACTCACCAAGAAAAAAAGAGAGGACTCAAATAAATAAATGAAATGAAAGAGGAGATGTTACAACTAATACTACAGAAATACAAAGGATCATTACAGACTAATATGAACAATTATACACCAACAAATTGGAAACCTAGAAAAAATGGATAAAAATCTAGAAACATACAACCTACCAAGACTGAATCATGATGAAATAGAAAATCTGAACAGATCAATTACTAATAAGGAGGTTGAATCACTAATCAACCTGCAACAACCTAATCCCCCAACAAACAAAAGTCCAGGATCAGATGGCCTCACTGGTGAATTCTACCAAACATTCAAAGAAGAATTAATACCAATCCTTCTCAAAGTTTTCCAAAAAATAAAACAGGAGGGAACTCTTCCAAACTCATTTTATGAGGCCAGCATTGCCCTGATAGCAAAACCAAAGATTTCACGAGAAAATTACAGGTCAATATCCCTGATGAACACAGATGCAAAAATCCTCAACAAAATATTCACAAACCAAATTCAACAATACACTAAAAGGATCATACAATATGATCAAGTGGATTTATTTCAGGGATGTAAGGATGGGTCAACATCCAGAAATCATTCCAGGTGATAGACCACATTAACAAACTGAAGGATAGAAGTCACATGAGCAACTCAATAGTTGCATAAAAAGCATTTAACAAAATTTAACGTCTATTTGTGATAAAAAATTTCAGCAGGGCTTCCCTGGTGGTGCAGTGGTTGAGAGTCCACCTGCCGATGCAGGGGACATGGGTTCGTGCCCCGGTCTGGGAAGATCCCACATGCCGCGGAGCGGCTGGGCCCGTGAGCCATGGCCGCTGAGCCTGCATGTCCGGAGCCTGTGCTGTGCAACGGGAGAGGCCACAACAGTGAGAGGCCCGTGTACCGCAAAAAAAAAAAAAAAAAAAAAAAAATTCAACAAAGGGGATATAAAGGGAACATACTTCAACATAATAAAGGCTGAAGATCAGGTACAAGACAAAGATGTTCACTCTCATCACTTCTATTGAAAATTTTATTTTTATTGGAAGCCCCAGCCACAGCAGACAAGAAAAACAAACAAACAAACAAACAAAAATGATATCCAAATTGAAAAGGAAGAAGTAAAACTGTCACTATTTGCAGATGACATGATATTATATGTGGAAACCCTAAAGAATCCATCCTAAAAAAAACCTGTTAGAACTAATAAACAAATTCAATAAAGTTGTGGAATACAAAATCAATACTCAAAAATCTGTTGCATTTTTATATACTAATAATGAACTATCAGAAAGAGAAGTTAAAAAAACAGTTCCATTTACAATTGCATCAAGAAGAATAAAGTACCTAGGAATAAATTTAACCAATGAAATGAAAGACCTGTATATCAAAAATTATAAGACATTAATGAAAGAAATTGAGCAAGAAACAAGTAAATGGAAAGATATTCCATGCTCAAGAATTGGAATTAATATTGTTAAAATGTCCATACTACCCAAAGCAATCTACAGATTCAATGCAATCCCTATCAAAATTCCAATGGCATTTTTCACAGAAATAGAACAAACAATTCTAAAATTTGTATGAAACCACAAAAAGACCCCAAATAGCCAAAGCAATCTTAAGAAAGAACAAAGTTGGTGGCATCATGAGCCCTGATTTCAAACTATATTACAAAGGTATAATAATCAAAACAGTTTGGTTTTGGCATAAAAACAGGCATATAGATCAATGGAACAGAATAGAGAGCTCAGAAATAAACCCACACATATAGAGTCAATTAATTTATGACACAAGTGCCAAGAATATACAGTGGAGAAAGGGCAGTTTCTTTAATAGGAAAACTGGACAGCCAAATGAAAAAGAATATAACTGGACCACTATCTTATGCTTACATACACAGAAATTGCTTGAAATGGATTAAAGACTTGAATATAATCTCTGAAACCATAAAACTCCTAGAAGAAAACATAAGTGGTAAGCTGCTTGACATACGTCTTGGGAACGATTTTTGGAATCTGACACCAAAAGCAAAAGCAACAAAATCAAAAATAAATAAGTGGGACTATACCAAACTAAAAAGCTTCTGCACAGCAAAGGAAACCATCAACAAAATGAAAAGGCAGCCTACTGAATGGGTGAAAATATTTGTAAATCGTATATCTGATAGGGGGCTAATATCCAAAATATATAAAGCACTCATACAGCTCAATAGCAAAAAAGCAAACGATCCAATTAAAAAATGGGCAGAAGATCCGAATAGACATTTTTTGTGAAGAAGACATACAGGTTGCCAACAGGTACATGAAAAGATACTCTACACTGTTAATCATCAAGGAAATGCAAATCAAAACTCCAATGAGATATCACCTCACACCTATTAGAATGGCTGTTATCAAAAAGACTAGAAATGACAAGTGTTGGCAAGGATGTGGAGAAAAGGAAACCCTCATGCACTGCTGTGGGAATGTAAATTGGTACAAGCCACTATGGAAAATGGTATGGAGGTTCTGCAAAAAATTAAAACTAGAACTGCCATATGATCCAGCAGTTCCACTTCTGGATATTTATCCAAAGACGATGAAAACACTAACTTGAAAATATATATGCACCCCCATGTCCATCACAGCTCTATTTACAATTGCCAATATATGGAAACAACGTAAGTATTCACTGATGTATGAATAAATAAAGAAACTGTCTCTCTCTCTCTGTCTCTCTCTCTCTCTCACACACACACACACACACACACACACACACACACGCAGTGGAATACTATCCAGTCATAAAATAGAATGAAATCTTGCTATTTGCAGCAACATGGATGGACCTTGAGGGCATTATGCTAAGTGAAATAAGTCAGACAAAGAAAGATAAATACCATAACCTCTCTTATATGTGGAATATAAAAATAAATAAATAAATGAACAAGCTCTTGAAAATAGTAAATGCAGGGGAAGCTGATTTATGTGGGGGAAGTAATGCATACAGTTTGGATAAATTACTAAAAGTGTAAATACAGGAAAAGCCAATTTAAGTGGGGGGGAAATAATACATTCAGTTTGATTATGTTGAGTTTGAGGGACCTGTGGGGTATCCAAATAACAGTGTCTAATAGGCAGCTGAATATCTAAATCTGGGGCTCAGACAGAGTTCTGAGTTGAAATCTAGATTTGTGAGTTTTTAGGATCTTAGATAGCGGTTGGAACCAGGGAAATATGGGAGATCGAATAGAGTATTCAGAATGAGAAAAGAAAGGGCCATTACTTGGTATCTGGGGTAGGCCAGTATTTGAAGGTCAGAGGATAAAAGCCCTTGAAAAAGACAAGAAGGAATACAGCCAGATATGTAGAAGAGAACCAGCGAGAGGTGTGAAGGAAGAGCAGCGTGGAGAGGTGTGAAGGAAGAGCAGCGTGGGCGACAGTGTTAAGTGCCAAGCACAACTCAGGAAGATAAGAACAGAAATGAGTTCCGTGAATCCAGAAAGTGGGGGCTATTGGTGATTTTAGAAAAAATAGATTCAGTGGAGTAGGGAAAGTGGAAGTCTGATCACAAAGAGTAGAGGTGAGAATGAATGAGAAGAGGATGTGGAGGTAATGATGCATTAATCTTTGCTTCAGGTCACTTGACTTTGAAGAAAAGAAAGGGTCAGCTGGTGGCTGGGGCCTCTAAAAACAGGGCCTATGGGATCATTTGGTCCCAGAGCTACACAAAGGATTTGCAGACCAGGAAATGTTTAAAATTACATGATCTTCAAAGTTCTTTCCATCTCAAAGTGTTTATTATTCCGTGATTCTCTACTTAATAAGTTCCCAGGTTCAGCTTTTATTTTCACAAGGTGATACCTGTAGACAAGGCATAAAATCTGTCTTATCCTAACGAATTTAAGTTAGAATTTAATTTGATCTTATGAGTCTTTTGGGATATATATCTTAGAGTTCAAACAAGTATCCATACCTAGTATATTTATGAATAGAGTTCTCAATTTTTTAGTATCACATTATTTAATTCCTTTACTATCTACCCTTCGTTTCGTCTTTTCAACCAGTTGCTTATGCTTATTTTGCAGTTTATCTTTTTGACCATTATTTTTCATGCCCATGTTTCCAGCTTTTTGCAAAGAATAATTATTAAATCATTAAGTCATAACATTGGATGAGGTTTACTGAACGATAATTCTTTTCAAAGACTTTAATATTTTCCCCCAGAGCCTTAGCTGGTTTATTGACTAGAGTAAAGCAGTTGGTTTGCTACTAGTGGAATAAGGTAGACTAAGCATCTGGAAATATTCTACCAGGAGGAGCCAGTGGCCTTGTTTTTTTAAAGGTCCCAGGTCTCCCGTCACTCACCTCCAGTCTTGTTAGGGCATAAGAGAATCAGAATTTATGGCTGTGTCATTATTCAGGACTGCTGCCTTTTATCTGAGATCTTCTGTTTGGAAAGTCTCTTCAAATGTTTTCTTAGCCTCAAGGGAAAGGTTTCTCCCAGAGATACCTCAGTTTTGTTCAAGAGCATTCAGAAATCCCCTTTTAGTTTTTTCTCTACCAATTAAGTTCCTCTTAAACTCATAAACGTGGTTCCACTCTTTTACTAGAAAGCTCACGTTAGCTAGAAGAGTCAAAGTTGCTTGTATGGACAGACCCTAGGGAGCTAGGAAAAGGTTATTTTCCTCCAGAGAGTTCAAGACATATAATTTAATTTTCCTCCGGTTTTGAACAAGCTCATATTTTTGCTGACTTTATATATAACGTAGCCTATCCATTTCAGTTAGGGATCGGTCTCTGTTGTTCCCATTTAATTAGAAATTTCCAAATTGTTGCTATCATTTTCTTTTCATGCAGGTGTATGATGCCTTTTTATAATTATAGTATTAAAATATTCTATTTCTTTAACTCGAAAGAACATTAGTTGAAAGATGCATCTTTTGCTGTAAGAGATTTTCATGAGGAAAAAAAAAAGCCTTCTCAGTGAATGTACACCTTGATCATAATTCTAATTCCCAAAATTTAAATGTTAAAAAATATGTTCTTGTAATTGCAGAGTTATGGTATTAATGATCATTTCACTTGACTGAGCCTTTCCATTTGTGGGATTCATCATTACTTACTATTCATCCATCTATTCTTCATGCATCTATTCGACCCACAGTTATTGAGAGCAATGGTTAAGTCTTAAGCTCTGGCTAGGCAATGAACAATGAATACTACCTCAGGAAAGTTAGCTTTTTGAATTTGTAAATCGAGTGATTTATCATATGTCTTAGCTATTGTATTTCTTAAAAGTGTATTCAACACTTTTCTCTCAACATTTTGAAATCCAACTTAAGAAAAATGGAAATTATATGGTGGCTTTCTCACATAATCTCCATCACCTCCATTTGTCTGCTTATGCCATTCCCTCAATCTTACATTCCCTTACCTTGTCTAGCAACCTGAGTTTATATCCATTTACAGCATGCTGTGCTACCCCAGTCATCATAGGGTGGCATGATTATGGTGGAAAGACTTGAAGATAAGAAACAAGTGTGTCTAAAATCTTCAAAAAATTAAAGAATGAATATCATCCATTTAAAAAAAAGAACAAGAGTTTATGAAATAACAACTAAATGGTAGAAACTAGGATGAAACTAGAATGTCCAGACACAAAACAGAGCCAATTATAATTATTGGAAATAAAAATGTATAGTCATTCAGTTTTTTTCTTTAAAAAAATCTCGACAGAAGGAATAAATAGTCAAAGAGAGAATGCTGTCAGAGAGAGACTTTATGAATTGGAACACGTAAATTAGAAAATTACCAAATTGCATAAAAGAAAGAAAATTCGAATTGAAAATATTAAAGATTTTGAAATATAACAAATACTCCCAGTAGGAGAGAACAGAGAGAAAATTGCTGAATATTTTCCAGAAATGAGGCAAGACATGAGTATTCATATTCACAAAAGTTCAAAGAATGCCAAGCAATATTACATTTTAAAAACTCCTTATGTTTACATTATGAAGCTAAAGAACATCAAGGGCAAAATGTTTGCTGTTTTGAATGGGGAGATGTGAGATAATTCGGAAGCTTTCCTTGTTACTAGAGGTATATTCTTGCATTGTCTTATGATAAAGCTTTCTTCTATATTTAGTTGTTTCCTTGCCGTCATGTAGTCATTGTACTGTCCTCCAGTGCATTTTACTTTGCTGCTGTTCTTTGCTGTTTATTGGACAACCCAAAAACTATATTTATTAAGAAACTTTCAATAGGTAATAAATAAGAATAGTCTATGGAATAAAGGATTGGCTTTAAAGCAGCACATAATCATACTAGAATAACAATAGCTTATATTTATAGAAAGTTTACTATTTATGGGACACTTTTGTAAGATTTTTCTCATATGATCTTCACAATATCCACATGAGGCTAGTACTACTGTATCATCTTCATTTTCCAGATGAGGACCCTGAGGTTAGAGAAGCTGAGTCACTTGCCCACAGACATGCAGCTTTAGCTAGTATGGTCAGTGGTGCAACCTAGATTTTAACAAAATCAGTCTAATTCTAAGCCCAGATCCTTTTATGGAAAATATGAGCCTTTAGGAAAACTACTGGCTGTCTTTCTCAGCAGCCTTTCTCCTGTGGGGTTGTATTCTAGAACATTGACATTGATGGAATTTTGATCCCTAGACAAGTGATTGGTTGTTTTATAATAGTTCATTTTTTCAGATCCACATGTGGCCAAGATCATCCAGGCTCCATAGTCATAAGTACTGTCCTAGCCGGTCTAGTTACCCCTATGATATGTATTTCTGGGGAACCCTTTAGGCTCGTGAGGCATACAAATTACTTGCCTTTTGTTGAGCCCTAAGAATTTTCTGTTGCCAGAACTTGAAAGCCTTCCCCAGCTGCCCAGTAGATTCTAACAGAGAGGCATTTCCTCTCTACTCTCTTATCTTTCTCTTGAAAGCAGATGCTGGTCCTACTTCTGAGTTTTATAAGGTTTGGATGAGAAAACAAGTTGAGTTTTCCATTCAGGTTGCAAGAGAGGCATCCACAGAAGACCAGCAAGGCTAGGAATCGTTAATGAGTCGAAGAATTGACTGGTCTTATAGTTTACAGGTCTGACTTTGATTCCCTGTTCTGCAAGCGAAAAGCTCTATGATTGTGGACACCTCAATGAAATTCTCTTATCTTAGCTATTGTATCAGTAAAATTAATATAATCATAGGCACCAAGTGTTTGGAAGGATCAGCTGAGAAAACTAATGTTAAAATCTTTTGAACCACCTCAGAGCACTGTAGGCAGTTTCGTTGTTATTAACCTGAAGCTTTTGTTTTAGATGAATATAATTGGTCTGCAGTTCTTTGACTTTACTTCCTAGGACTCTACCCACTATATATACTTATACACACCTATATACTCTTGAAGCCTGAGAGCCTCGGCCTCTTCTTCCCCAGTAACCAGCTTTGCTGCACTTTGAGGCCCCATCACTAGATTCCCACTGTTGGGTCACCCCTCTTTCATATCCCTGGTGGCCTGGGCTACATAACTCAATCTGCAGTCATCTACATGCTTTGCCAAGTGAATTTGATGACTAAAGGATTTGGCAAGGACCTGAGATAAGCCTGGATACATACTGACAACTTCTGCTTGGTAGGGGCCTTTAAAATTGCACTGTTCCTCACTATGCCAAACCAAGTGGGGGGAAAATAATTCTCATTGTTAGAGGGGACATTCATGGAGCATCTACCTTGAATCCTATCACTCTGTGAGATACTGTTATGTTATTTTGTTGATGATCATTATCACTGTTATCTAGGATATATGCACCTGTCTTTATTACTCAGACTTCGGAAGGACCTTTGGTATGTGTTGCGCAATATGGAATTTATAATGTGAGAGATAGAATTACATTTTGGATTTAACTATCCTGACGTCTTTTTCTTTAATTCTCCTAATTCATTTTTATTAGGTGATATCCAAAGCCATCCTCTGAAACGTTAGCAGGAAGACTGAGGATTAAGAAGGACAGATAGTGAAATCACAGAACTTAATTCAAAATACATGAAAGAATTCCAGTGAAATTATAGCCAATAATATCCTTAATACATAAAGCATTCAAACAAATCAGTAAGAAAGAAGTCATAGGACTGCAATAAATAAATCAGCAAAGGACCACAATATATAATTTGCAAAAAAAGGTTAAAGTGTTAAATCTCAGTAGCAATCAAATACATGTAATTCAAGATAATGAAATAACATTTTTTTTGGTTTGCTTTTTTTTGTTTGTTTGTTTGTTTTGCGGTACACGGGCCTCTCACTGTTGTGGCCTCTCCCGTTGCAGAGCACAGGCTCCGGACGCGCAGGCTCAGTGGCCATGGCTCACGGGCCCAGCCGCTCCGCGGCATGTGGGATCCTCCCGGACCGGGGCATGAACCCATGTCCCCTGCATCGGCAGGCGGACTCTCAACCACTGCACCACCAGGGAAGCCTTTTTTTTGTTTTTTTTCTGTTTTTTTTGCTTTTTAAATTAGTGATTTTACAAAAAGAATACTACAACAAAAAGGCATTTTTATACCCTGTTTATAGGAATATAACCTGACACCAACTGTTTGGACAGCAATTCAGCAGTATATATCATAGAGGTAAAATTACCCTTTGTCTAATTCATAATCTATCCTCAAAAAAAGGCAAATACCTGAAAAAGCTTTATGTTCAAAGATAGTCATTAGAATATTATGTATAATATTAAAGTTGGAAATAAATGAAAAGTATAACAAGTGAAGAACAGTTAACTTATGCTTCATCCTTATAATGAAATATTTTGAAATAGAAATAGCAATTTAGAGAGACTATGAAATAACACAGATAAACATCCAGGTTGTAATGTAAAATGAAAAATGTACGTGTGTAATGGATCAACTTAAAGCAATTTAAAAGCATTGTGAAAGAATTGAAGGAAAATACCAAAATGTTAACAAAGACTATCTCTTGTTAATAGAGCTGCGACTCTTTTTTTCCACATTTTCCAAACTTTCCATGATTAATGTAATTTCTTCTATTTTAATGGAAAAAGGAAATTTATTTTTTAAAAGAGAAAAAATACAATCAAAACAATTTCTGTGGTGCTGGGGAAAGGATATCCGCAAACGTGGTTTGAATGGGAAGGCTTGTGATTTTTTTTCTCTATAGCAACTGAGCATTTATGATCATTTCATGGGATTAATTTAAAATCCATTTTGAATAGCCAGCAAAGACAAGTTCTCCTAAGCTTACACTTAAAAGTGTGAAGAAGATAGCGAGAGAGAAAAGTTTCATCATAGCTTAGATCCTAAACTAAGCTAAGCAGCTTTTTGATGCTTATGCAAAGTACATTTGTTGCCTTCTAAATATTTGTCCTATTTGAAAAATTCCAGCTCTGATTTCTTAGACCAAATTGCAGTTCAGCCAAATGTAGCTGCTTCTACCCTATAGGAGTTGGTTATGACCGTGTCTCTCCCTTTCTTAGAACCCATAGGAACAAACAATAAAAAGTAATAAAAACAAAATATTTATTAAAATGTAAATAGCATGGCTGGATCCCTGACATGTGATGCCAGCAACCTCGCTGGCAGCCCGGGAGGACCCAGGCACACAGGGGTCCGACTTATCTGGTCGCAGAGCAGTGCAGCCTGGAAGCTGACAGGCTCTGAAGGGAGCCTTTTGTTACCCGACCTCTGTGGCAGGTTGCTGGCTCATTCTCCTGCATGGAATAGTTGAAGCTTGTCTTTCAACTAAATAGAGTACATGGGGGCAGAGATGCTTTTTTCTTTCAGCAACCTAAGTATATTAGAAAGAAAAAAAAAAGCCACTACAAAATAGCAGGAAAGCATGAAATATGCTTTATGAAGAAACATAAAAGAAAACCAGAGCAAAGCTTATTCAGCCTTGGTCATTAAAAAGCACACTTCCGCTCCCAATCCTGTCTCCTACCCCCACCAGAGTTTGTTTGTTCAAAGAGTTTCTTCTGTAGAACACCAGATGCGCCCCAAGTATACTGAAGTCTGTAACAGCTGGTTCTAGAATGAGAGGGGCTTCTCTTGAGAGAGACAGAATCTTCTATTTCATTGGGAGTTTTACACAACCGTTTTCTGTGTGGCTTAATTTTTGGCATCCAACTGTTTTGACAGAAGCTGTGTCGTGTTTTTTCAGCCAGATCTTTGAGAGCTAGTGTCTTCCCACGATGCCCCTGGCAGCTGATGAAAGCAGGCCCACCCTGCAGAAATGCCACAGGTACTGCCTGGGATAAAATGACACACGAATGCCTCTGAGAACTTGCTTGCCTCCTGACTCTTATTTTCCATAAAGAGGCTGTTTTCAAAACTGACAGTGTCTGCAGCCTGATAGTGGAAGATAATGATTAGCATACCAAAATGGGAGACATCATGGGGCTATTTGACACTGTCCTTAGAAAAATCCGTTACCTGCAAAGCAAAGAACTATTTCTAAATGACAAATGTGTATAAATTTTCAAAGTGGCTTGTGATTTCTCAGGCAGCCAGAACAGAGTTATGCTTTACAGTCTAAGGTGACCTAATTCTTGAAATAAACTTCATTCTGAGCAATTGGCATGTATTTTCTAGATGGGAGGAGAAATTGTTATTGCTTATAATAAAGAACAGGCTGTTTTTCTTACTTGAGAACCTCAGGGGGATGAAGCAAGTTTTAATACTATAAAGAAGTGGGCTGCGCAACACTGGGATAAGTCTTGTTTATTTAACATTTAATGCCCGTAGTCTGTTAGGTGCTGGAGAGATTCACTTTGGTGCTGTTACTTAATGCTGGAACAGTAAAACGGTCTGACTTAGATTAGGCAGTTGACTCAAAGTAATCCAGCTTCAAGGCTCAGAAATGAATAAATCGACATGGTTATCACACAGAGCACTTGAACATATGTGTGGCTGGGCGCTGGAGTAGTGAGCCATCCTCCCTCCTTAGGTCCTTGTGAAGTCCAGACCTTGAGGAAGTGGCCTGACATCTCTATTTTTTTTAAAAGCTCTTTAATGCCAGTTGTCATTTGAAGAATTTAAAGACGAAATTACTTGCCCAGAACGATTCGATGCTTTGTGCCATTGATTCCCCAGTACGCAAAAATAGATTTAAGCGACATGGTAGTGAGTCAGGCCAAGGAGAAATGGGAAGCTGGATCGATAGCCCAGTAGATCCTGAAATACTATGTTGATTTCTGCTTGGAAATTTTAGACTGTCTGCTTATACAAAATGTGTACAAATGTACCTTCAACTTGCAGCCAGTGTGGGCCTAGTGCCGACAGAATAGCTCCTCCCCTGGACTGGGTTCTTCACTCTTCAGTCTTGTGACTGGCTGAGCACATATTTTTCTTATTGGAGTCTTGTGAGTGTGTATCAATGGTAGCATGTTATCGTCTTCATCAGATGCCTGTGCTACTTCCCTCAGGACTAATCCCCATGTGAGTCAGCCCCAGCCCACCAGGCTCACTGAAGGGCCCCAATACAGGCTTCAGCCATGGGCTTTGGGATCAGAAGGGCCTGGGTTCAAGTCCTGCTTCTGCCATTATTGTATATGTGACCACAAGTGAGTTGCTTCCTTCACCTCCCTAAGCCTCAGTTTCCTGATCTATAAAATAGGAAAAATAATACCTGCATCCTTGTGTTCCCGTGAGGATCAGTTGAGAAAAAATCAAGGAACTAAAGCACATAAAGTGCTTATCAGACTGCCTTAGCACATCGTAGGCACTCAATAAATGCTAGCTTTCTTTTCACTTTTTACTTTACCTCATTAGCAAACATCTCTATTCTCTAGTTAGTGTTCTCCTGTCCACATCAGGGTGAGCATGACACCACGGAAGTCTGCCTGGTTTGTATTTCAGGTGTACAGTGTGGTAATTTGATGTTTTTATAGAATACACTGCATACAGAGTTATTATAAAATATTGGCTCTATTCCCTGTGCTGTACATTACAGCCTCGTAACTTATTTACTTCTTCGCATGCTTACCTGGTCGGCTCTGAGGTCTAGGCTGTGGCCCTGGCTTTGGAGCCCAGTCAGTCCTGTGCACAACATCTCTTTACAGTCCAGGGTGAAAACCTCCTAGCCACCGCACACTGGAAGCCTCACACAGCCAGCCGCTCGGGCCCCCGCAGATCAGCCCCTGGACACTTGCTCCCCGTGTGCACAGGCTCTGTACTGGCCTTCTAGCGACCACAGCACACCTTCCAAGGCCTCGGAGAGCCGGGCCAGATGGGCACCTGCATTTCTGGATTCTTGGAGTCTCTGTTTGACAGATTCCAGCATTCTTGCTACTCGGTCCAGACACTTTCCACCTCATCTCCTCCACGTCACATCTGATTTTTCCTTGTCATAGAGGATGGATGCAGGGTCTTAGGAGGGAGCGTGGCTTGCTGACAGCTGCCCCAACCAGGGTGGTGTTGGCAGAAGGGGCTGGGAGGGACAGAGTAGGGTGTCCACATCTTGAGTTTGTGGCAGTGCTGTTTATGGTCAGCAGTTTTAATTTAAGGAATTATTTATCCACTAGGGGAAAGAAAAAAGATGTTCTTTATTCTATATAAAAAGAAACATGGGTTACCATCTGGTTTTTATCTTTTGAAATGGGACTTGAGAATGTCTATATCATATCTATATCACTATATCCTAGTCACTTCCTTTCTGGATTTTCTTAATTCTCGATTAGTTTTCTTTCTTCTCTTCTTTTATTCTTTTGTTCCTTCATTCATTCATCTGTTCATCCATCCATTAAAGCAGGTGAGAGATCAGGCCCTGCTAAATTATAATAGAAGGTGAGGACTTTTCTCAGGGCGCCATGTGCAGCGTGTAGTGGGGGAATAGGGATGGTGGTGGCTTAAAGCCTGCAGCTCACAATGTGATCTGTATAATTTCTGTGATTTCTGCAAGCAACAGGCTGGTAGTGTTTGATTTGCTGTTATGCTTTGTGTCTGCCATTGTACCATTTCTTTCCTTCCCCACACTTTCCATTTATCTCAATCCTTGTTTTTCTGAGGAAGGTTGCACTGGAAACTTGAGGGGTTAGAAGGTGGGGACCTAATGGAAGTGAATAGAGAACTTGAAAACAGGCCTTGTTCTCCACCGTGATGATGCCTGTGACCTAACACTGATGACTCCGTATATCGTCTTGAAGTTCAGGCCACTGTGGTCTCCCTATGCCTTTAGTATTTGTCCTAAATGATTTTTGTCTTTCGTATGTCAGAGAATGTTCTCAACCTAAGGGAGCCTGGATCAGGGTTTCTAGTTGAGGAGGCCCAGACACTGGGTTCATATCCAGCCTCTAGCACTTATCAACTCTGCAACACAGTGCAAGTCACTTACATTCTTTTAGCCTTTGTTTCTTACCTGTAACTTGGGGATAACAGCCCCGGGTATTATAATACTCCCAGGTACTATAGGATTGCTGGGAAAATTAAGTGAGGTAATGTCTGGAAAGAACTTAGCATGGTGTTTGGCACAGTTTAATACCCAGTAAATCCTGTCCTCCTCTCTCCCGCAGCCTCACCTCCCCACCAGCTGGCCAGCTGTCTCTAACACAGGAGCAGTGGAGCTGCAAATACTTTCACTATGATGGAATCACTCTACACCAATCCACTCCTTGACCACCTTTTTGCCCTGCCTCCAGATCTTCCTAAATTCAATTGTCACTCTCCCACTCGTATCATCTTCTTCACAGAAACAGTGAAATCTTGATGTTTAAAAAATCATTTTTCCCTGAGAAGAAGTTAAAGCTCCTGCAATGTCCTTGTGAGTTTTTGTTTTCCAATAGGATATATTGTTGACAACAAAAATTAATATATTTACATTTGGAGCTGATTTTTCACAATAACCTTGACAGTAATATCTTCCAATTTTAGAAAAGCCCTCTGATTTCGGTCCGCAGAGAATGTATTTTGTTAATTTTTCTAAGCGGATGCTAGGCTTTTTTAGATCTTAGATTTCATTTCAATATTTGTGGCGCTCAGGTCCCCAAAATGCAAGTGACTCTTCAGCAACCCACACGGAAGATAAGGTATTCTCTTTCTCGGCCTCCTACTTATTTTGAGTCGGTGATGATTTTTGGACCCAACAGTTCAAGACTTTGGTTATTCCTGTTGCTATAATCTGGATACTCAAGTGTTGTTCGGCTTCTGCATGTCTTAGTGTCTGATTGCTTATCTCTATCAACCTAGAAGATGTCCTACTTTGCATTGGTCCCCTGGTCCTCGACTCTACTGACCAAACACATTTACTCAACCGACTGTCTATAGCCATATTCTTGCCACTCTGTCTCTTGAAATTGGACAGTTTGAGATGGAATTTGAAGTCACTAATGTGGACCTCTGAGTAATGGGACAGATACATCAACTTTGTTAGAATATATTCTCTAATGTGAGAGTTTCACCTAAAAAAAAGACAGAAGAAGGCAGAGGTTGCACAGGATGGGTCAGATCTTTCCATGTAGCTTATTGCTTGGGAAGGCAGTAGCTGGATGTGGTCAAGAGCATGGATTGGGCATCAGACAGTCCCAAATTAGAATCCCAGCTCTGCCATTTACCAACTGTGTAGTACTGGGCAAGTGACTTAATTTCTGTATCTCAGTTTCATTATTTGTAAAAAAGGAAGGCACTATTACTTGCTTTGCAGGCTTAAATGAAGTCATGTTTCTGAAATTATATGATACAGTGTCTGGAAACATCTCGGCACAGTGGCTGGCATGGTACTGGTACTGAGTGCCCGTAAATCTTGGTCCCCTCTCCCCACATCCTGTGCCGAATGTTGGCCATCTCTAAAATCACACTGGTGAAGCTGTGATTGCTTTTACTGCTACATCACTGCTCTCCTCCAGTTCTTTTCTTCATTACCTTTCTGCCCTATCTCCCAGTTTTACCCTTGAACCTACTTAAGTCTCTCTCTGGTGTAACCTCATTTTCCATCCAGAGCAATGATAACTTAATTTCTAAAAAATCGGTTTTCTTTAGATAAATTCAAAGTACCTACAACAATGATTATGATTAAAGGTGATGGCAATGATGATAAGAATAACGGGAATTTCTTATTCACTTTGTCTTCTAGATTGTAAGTTTCAAAGAACGTGACTGTCTTTTTCAGCCCTAAACCCCTCACTCCTGGACCAGGAATAGTTGTTGAATGAATGAGTCTGATATTTCAAGTAGCTTTGACTATGCCATTTAATCTTCTTGACTTCTGCACAGTTAGTCCAAATGAGTATTTGTTGATTTGTGTGTTCACTTCTCCTATTACAGAACGTTCTTCCTTTATGGAATAGAATTCTTAAACGTATGCTTGTGTTGATACCTCCAAAGATGGACCATGCTGATGTGTTTTAATAAGCGTCATATGTGCACATTAAATATCAATAACTTAGAACATGACAGGAAATAATGTTGTTGAAATGTCACGGTCTACACAGGGAAAAAGAACTCTAGTAGGTTGATTTTAAGGTCTGAGGACAGGGGGTCCTGGGAAAAGTTCTGAGAATGGAGGCATCACATTCCTTCCCACACTGAGCGCATAACTCTGCATGGGTTTAGTTTCATTTCAGAAGTGAAGTATTCACAGACTCTGAACATGCCTTGTAAGCTTGGCCCTCGGAGGGCAACAGTTAAACTTGGAGAGTCTTTCTAAGATGACAGTCTGCTGAAGTCTAAAGTAAACTTTTACAAGTGCCTATAAATACTTTAACAGACTATATAAAATTTCTCCCTTACCCTAATGGCTTTTATATGTAAGATGTGACATAATGACCTGGAAAAGCAAGAGTCCCATGGGGGGCTTCCCTGGTGGCGCAGTGGTTGACAGTCCGCCTGACGATGCAGGAGACGCGGGTTCGTGTCCCGGTCCGGGAAGATCCCACATGCCGCGGAGTGGCTGGGCCCGTGAGCCACGGCCGCTGAGCCTGCACGTCCGGAGCCTGTGCTCCGCGACGGGAGAGGCCACAACAGTGAGAGACCCGCGTACCACAAAAAAAAAAAGGCCCATGGGGTCAGATAATCCATTACCTTGGCAATGTGAGGTGCATAAATTACAAAGCATTAATTTCACGTAAATACCCTGAGTCTTCTCTAAGTTTTCTTTTATCTGGAGAATACAAATATGTTTACACTTTTCAAAATTGAGGAATGAAGATGTTTGAGATAAACAGCACATCTCCTGTAAGGCCAAAAGCTTCTCTACAGAACAGGTCAATCTCATGTCCCTGTGGGTAGAGTTCAGTATTTGCAGAGTCATCAATTATAATATTCTGGATTTAACAGAGATTCAAAGATTCCAGTCTATTTCCATGTTCCAAACCTGTCCAAGCCCAGCTTTCTTTCCAGGCTTTACTCTCCCTTAGGCAAATGTAACTGATAACTGATTTAATGTTTAAAAATGTCCTCTGGGGGCTTCCCTGGTGGCGCAGTGGTTGGGAGTCCGCCTGCCGATGCAGGGGGCGCGGGTTCGTGCCCCGGTCTGGGAGGATCCCACGTGCCGCGGAGCGGCTGGGCCCGTGAGCCATGGCCGCTGAGCATGCGCGTCCGGAGCCTGTCCTCCGCAACGGGAGAGGCCACAGCAGTGAGAGGCCCGCGTAACGCAAAAAAAAAAAAAAAAAAAAAAAAAAAAAAAAATGTCCTCTGTCCAAAAGTTCTTTTTACAGATCTAATCTGTATCTGTCTTGTTTCAATTGAAAACAATTTCCATTAGATGTGCTAATGCATTCATCTACAAATATGTATAGGGTTCTTTGATTTACCAGGGGCTGTGTGTGGAAATCAAGAGCAGAAAGTACATTAGTCATGACTAATTGCCAGATGGTTAGTACAGAAAAGAGCAACTTTGAGGTTCAGAGGAAGAAGACTTTCTTCTTCCACTTGGAGCAGGAGGAATTGGAACTGGATCTTGAAAGATGGTTGGGTTATGGGTAAATCAAGAAAAAAAAGGAAAGGCAAAGAGGATGGGAAATAAATGGCGGGAGGAAAAGCACAGAGGTAGGAAGAAAATGAAGAGGCTGGAAATGAGGCTTTGGGAAGGAGAGTGGAAGAGGCACGTCGGAGGAGCAGATTGGAACCAGTCTGCGTAGGTCCTCGAATGCCATACTAAACAGGACAGACCCTGTGCTATAAACTAGTGGCCTCAAAAGCCAGGCACTATGTAGGACCATCCTTTGGGTACAGGAAAATGTTTATTCTCTTATCTAAAACAAGAAATGTTAATTTCTTACTAATATTTCTGGCATGTATTGACAATATTGTATATGTGTCATTTATTCATAAATATACGTACCTGTGATGCATGCTCAAATGTTTTACTGGTAGAGATGCATATTCAAAACAGTGTAGAGGCAGAGTACTTCTATAGATGATGACTGATTAAAGCTTGTCACTTAGCCAGTGACATATTCAAAGCAGTACTTTAGGGAGATAAATCTGGCAGCAGTTGTACAGAATGGGAAGAAGCAGTTAGTTGGCAGCAATTCAAAGGGCTTAAATAATGGTAGTCACAGTGGGAATGGAAAGAAGAGGGGGTCTGAAAACTGAAACTTAAATGGAACCAAGAATAAAAATTGTGATTAATTTATTGGTCAAAAACAAGTTTAGATAACTTTGCAAATCATTTTATACACAAGGAAAATCTTTAAAAATGTAGATAACATCCTTTCCACCGTAACCCTAAGAAAGAGCACTTGGGGGCTTCCCTGGTGGCGCAGTGATTGAGAGTCCGCCTGCCGATGCAGGGGACGCGGGTCCGTGCCCCGGTCCGGGAAGATCCCACATGCCGCGGAGCGGCTGGGTCCGTGAGCCATGGCCACTGAGCCTGCGCGTCCGGAGCCTGTGCTCCGCAACGGGGGAGGCCACAACAGTGAGAGGCCCGGGTACCGCAAAAACAAAAACAAAAAAAACCCAGCACTTGGAAGGGTTAACAGGAGCAGCTTAAAGATGGTGCCTTCATTATAAAACATCTATGCTTCACATCTGTTGTTTGGTGTTGAAAAGGGATCCCAGAAATGTTCTCACCTCAGTTGCTTGTTGGAGATGCATTGCTTGTTGATAATCTCTGATTCAAGTACAAACACTTTTGTGCTCCCTCAGACAGCACCATCTTCACAAGAAATGCAATTTAGAGGATCGTATTGGTGAATGTGAATTTGCAAGAGAGGTCTTGATTTATCATCATTTCTTAAAAATTGCAGTATTTGTTTAACTTCCCCACTTGATGTTTTTGCAAGGTAGAACTCTTAACGGAAGTGTGATTCAGAGTTCAAATCTATCATTAAGCAGGCTTCTCTATTACCCCCTCGCAGATAAAAACACTCTAAATAACGATAGGGAAAAAGAAATAATATGTTTTAAAATTCCAGCTAGATCAAGCTTGTGATCCCTACATACTGACATTATCTTAGAAATATATTACTGAAAGAGCCCTACTATCAGGCATTTTAAATAAGAAAAACAAATTCACATATTTTAACTCTAGTCAAGCATCAGATACAAACTTAACATTTGTCTCAGTCAAGTTAAACTAGACTACAGATTAAGTGTGCATGTGTGTGGTGTAATCATTTTGGCTGAAAATGAGTAGAATGTAGTATCGAAAAATAAATATAATGTATTGACAGACATAAAAATTAAGGAGATAAGATTAAAAGTTCCACATTAAGTAGAAGTGAATATTCTCATACACTGCTGGTGGGAATATATATTGATAAGCTTTTTTTAGGGCATTGGTGACATGTTTCAAGAGCCTTAAAAATGTTTATACTATTTAAACTCATTATTTCTACTTTTAAGAACTTGCCCTAAGGATAAAAACCTTAAATATCCAACAATAAGAGAATAGATTAAAAAATTTAGAATCACTTTCTTAAAGATTATTGATTATTATTATAGATAGAGGCCACATATGCCATGATTTTTAAGTGGAAAATGTAGTATAAAGTTATATATAAAAATCACTCTTTATATATGTATACAAATGCATGCATACAAAAATTATAAGGAACTAAAATACGCTTATAGGTTGTTTTTGTTTTCTAATTTTTTTATAGTTTTCCATTTTTTAAAGGATATATTGTTTTATAATCAGAAAAAATATTGAAGTAAAAAATTAAAGAGAAATGTCAGAGCTCAGAACGCAGATACCTAATAATTTAATACAATTAGCTGTTGGAAAGATTTCTGTGACCATACTATATTTATTTAATGACTTGATCAACAAGAGCTATTGATGTAATAATTTTGACTAGATCCGTCTGTGCTACAAAAGTAGGTAAATGTATTAACGACTGAAGCAAATGTAGAAGTTGAAGCACATCTAATTAACTAGGCCACTGGGCTTTGGTTTCACAAAAAGAGCGTATCTTAACTTTCTGAACTGAAGAGTCACTAGTATGCTTTATTTACTTTTCATAACATCTTTATTGAAGTATAATTGCTTTACATTGTTGTGTTAGTTGCTGCGGTATAACAAAGTGAATGAGCTATATGTTTACATATATCCCCATATCCGCTCCCGCTCGCGTCTCCCTCCCACCCTCCCTATCCCACCCCTCTAGGGGGTCACAAAGCACCGAGCTGATCTCCCCGTGCTATGTGGCTGCTTCCCACTAGCTATCTGTTTTACATTTGGTAGTGTATATATGTCAATGCCACTCTCTGAAAAGGTAGTAGCTGTATTTATACTTATATAAATATATTTATTCACTCATTCATTCATCCAGTCAGTCAATAAACAGTTTTTCAGCACTTGTTACACATCAGGTACTGGACCAGGGTTATGAAAAAGAGAAACGAGTGTCTCAGAAAATTAGTGGTCTAGTGGGGAGAACAATGTGTAAATGTGGTTGAAAATGAACAGAGAGATCCATGTGAAGATCTAGAAGAACACTGAGAAAGGAACAACCAACTTTTCCCTAGAGTTAGGGGAGCCTTCCCAGATAAAGTAATGTTAGTGATGGGCTTTGTCGAATGAATAGGAGTTTGCCAGATGGAAAAGTTGAAGGGGCATTCTAGGTAGGAAGAAGAGCATCTACAAAGGACCAGAAATCTGAGATATCATGGCATCTCAGGTCAGGGACTGGTAGGAAATGCGATGTGGCTGGAGCTTAGGATGAGAGATAGAAGCAGGATGATAAGGGTGGAAAACTGGGTTAGGGCCAGAAATGGCCTTCACACCCATGGTAGTCACAGCATTTCTACTTCAGCAATGATTAATAGTGATTTTCCTGGCTAATAGAATCCTAATCATTATAATGAGGTAGGACTGTTCACTTTGAATTATGGAAATTATAACTGTTATGACCTGCTCCACAAACACAGGTTATAAATATGATCACATCCTTCAGTCTCCTTTATAGTGAATCATCCAAGCCTCTACAGGCCTTATTAGCAGGAAGTCTGTTATCTCCTCCTGAGGTCTCTGGGACTTAACTCAGGGCAAATGGGTCAGTCCTCCTCCAGAAACCTGTGGCTGGATCCACCTGTGACTACTACTCCTTCTGGCTGCTGCACGGCACTGCTTGCAGCCCTAAGTTACAGTGGTGCCCATTTTGGGGAGCAAGGTTACAACTCCCTTTGTTGATATTCCCATCCTCAGTTCTCTAAATCATAACCTCTGTTAGGGTTGCTGGATCTGAAGGAGCTTCTGGCCTTGGCCACATGCTAGACGACAATTAGCCCTTCCCCTGAATCTCAGGCCACTGTGTTCAGCCCAGGTCAATAACCCAGACCCCGTTCTCCAAGATCACTTTATTTTAGTGGTTTCCAGGACCTTCCCTGCCCCGGGACTTCAGTCATTGTCACCCTGGCCCAACATTTCTCTCATCCCCAGTCCTCTGTCCAAGGAAGCAGGGGTGAGGACACTGGGCTTTCCTCCCAGAAGACCCTGGGCTCCCCTTTTATTGTTTGTTTGTTTGTTTTTTGTTTTTTTGCGGTACGCGGGCCTCTCACTGTTGTGGTCTCTCCCGTTGCGGAGCACAGGCTCCGGACACGCAGGCTCAGTGGCCATGGCTCACGGGCCCAGCCACTCCGTGGCATGTGGGATCCTCCCGGACCGGGGCACGAACCCGTGTCCCCTGCATCGGCAGGCGGACTCTCAACTACTGCACCACCAGGGAAGCCCCCTTGGGCTCCTCTTACACTCTGATTTATCTCCTGCCCAGTGTCCAGGTTGTTCCTCCAGATAGCTCAAGGGGAAGCAGCTAGCAAGATGGAGTTTTAAAAAGCTTGTTGCCCTGCCCCAATGTCCCCCAAAACTGTCTAATTGCTTTATATTTACATGGTTAAGAAAGATACAAGTGATTCTTCCAAGAACAAAAGATCTTCCTCCAAGTGATTTTCTGTTCCTGCCTATAAAGAGTAGTAGTTGTAATTTACTTCACTAAAATAATGAGTCTTTGTGTAACCATGCCCCCTGTTTTAAAAAAATCAGTGATAATGTGCTTATATATTATATAATGAATTATGTAACTTGTCCAAGGTGGAAATAGGTCTCAACCCCAACACCTGTATGCTTAACCACTATGCTTACTGCCTCATCTCATTCAGTTTATATACTAATATGTCATGATTTATTCTTTAATTCAGATACTGCACTTATACTAGTCAAGTTTATTGCAGTATTAGACATCTCTAAATTCAGCGCTCTTTTGAATTGTTGATAAAGGAGAGCTGGACAACAAGTGTATTTATGAGCTAGCGCATATATGTGGAAATTGAGTATATTTACTGTAAGAGAAAATTGTGTTTTCTCTACGAAATTGGTGTCAGCACAGAGAAGAGTACTTATACATAGTTCTGGCAGTACTGAAACGGAGTAGTAAACGGGCATTTGAGTTATTACACTTTGTTAACAAACAGTGTTCTTTAGAATTCATGATTTGGGAAATCTATCTACAAGGCTGGATTAATCTAAGTTTATTTTATTTTGGCCCACTCTTAGCGCAAGTGCAGGACAGTCAGTTGACCTTTTCAATTTATTGCTTTAACTCTCAGACTACTTATCTTTAAATTTGATAATAACAGAAAATAAACTCCAGCCAGATTGTTTTCACCTTTTCTCATAGGCACTATTTTCCCAATAGCATTATTACTCTCCTCAGTAAAATGAAAGTGAAATGCATGTGTCTTATTTCATAAACAAAGACAAGACTCTGACATATTATCTGTAGTTTATGTTCTTTTAGAGAAAAACTAATGCCATCAAAGTTTGTTGTGCTATCTGAAGTTCTTAATAAAAATTCCAGGAGGCCAAGAGATCTCTGGGCAGTTTCCTTACATTTATGGGGGAACTAATTGCCTATCTTCTGACAAAACCTCAATGAGACCTGACTTCTAGCCAGCTCAGCCGGGGTCTTCCCTCTCACCTCCAATTCTAAGGTTTACTTCATGTGCTTGCCTTAGGCTGGGGCTGTAAACCACTGAGCCAGGGCCACAGCTGTGAGCTAGGATTACTGTGGAGCTATTCCTTTGCCCTAGTTTCACTACAAGATGAGATCCCTGCATTTGACCTTGTATCACTTTGTTGTGTTGCTGTCGTTATTACTGTTTTATTATTGTTGTTGTTATTTTTGTTACTTTATATACTTAAAGCACCTAGCTTTGAAACCAGTTTGGATTTGAGATACACAATACATTCTATTATTTTAAAATGATAAATGCAGACATCTCTATATCAACTTTATTCAGTTTTCAGATTTATTAAGCTTTTTTTACTTTATCCAGAAACTAAAAATTCTGATTGGCCTTCAATTTTTAAAGTGAGGAAACAATTTCTATTTATTTGGATTTGGATATGCTCTATGTTGAAAGAGGTTATGTGTTTTTCTATGAGCTAGGTGAAATTTGTGTTTCTCCCTTGGCTGGGTATGCATTATGTATAAACAAAGATGTTCTACGGTTCCTAGGGAAGAAGAATGAGGAAGATGCCCCCTTCCTAGTTCTCTCACAGGCTTTCCCAGGAAATCATTGGCACAGACTGAAGTTCATGGAGTGATGCAGAGAGAAGCTAACAGACAATTCTTGAAAGCCTACTATGCGCCAGGAACTGTGCTTCCTATATATTTGCCTGGTCTCATTTAATTTTCTTAACAAAGTCATGAGGTCATTCCCCTTTTCCTTATGGTGTAGATGAGGAAACTGAGGCTCAGAGAGATTGGGCAACTCATCTAAGGTCAAAGAGCCAGAGGTGGCAGAGCAGGGAATCAAACAATGTTTATTGAGATTCCACAGCCAACACCTTTCTGTGCCCCATGCTGCCTGTCTGTGGACTCAGGTGGCCTGGGGCCTCCAAGTCCACACTAAAGTCAGCGTCTAGTACTGAATGAAGTCCCATGCATTTCTCTTAGGTTCTAGGGACAATCAGAATGTCAGAGTGGAGAAGAGACTTCGCAGTTCAGTCAGGTATTTGCTTAACCACTGGTTTCCTAACCTCTTCTGTTTGGGCCTTAAACTTGAACGTGGAGTTGGGTGGGGACTGAACTTCTCCAGGGCTGGGAGGTGGCTCTGTCTCCTGAGGGCCAGCCATGCACCAGCTATGCTGTTGTTGTTTGGAGGCCTTAGCATTCTTCACTTCAAACCGATTACTTTTTTGTTATCTTAATATAACATCATTGGTCATCTAGCTGATTGAAACGTGAAGGAGACTAATCCTGTACGGTAGTGATTTGCAAGTAGAACACCAAATCTATGGGGATATTCAGGGCATTTGCTTTTAAAAATTGATCTTTCTCTAACTTGTGCTAACTGTCCCTTGATCCTTATTTAGAGAATTCCATCATTTTAATAACTTGGTACTGTTTTGCTGGTAAATGAGGAGATATGTAAGCAGAACGTTTTTTCCCCTTCTTTATGGACCTAAAAACATGTTCAGAATTTTCATTTGTAGCACTTGATCTTTTTTTATTTTTTTTCTACGTTGCGAGCAAAATGTCATTTGATTTAAATTGACACTAAGCACATTTCTGTTAGAGGAGCCAGTGACTATGGTCTTTAGATAGAGACTGGTTATATTTCTTAATCCAACAGCAGTTTAAGTTTGTGCTATGAATGTGAGTCGGTGGTTTGACTCTGTGCAGCAGGCAGTGGGTACTTCACGATTCTTCTTTAGCAGGGGCTCAAATGACTTTGGAAGATTGTCCTGAGTATTTAGATGCCCCTTCTCTCTATGGGTAAAAGTGTGTGCTCTGTGCCTGGCTATCCATTATGTAGTTTTATAATTCATTCGTTGAATGTCTGTTGCATGGCAGACACAGATTGTCTTCATCACACCTCATTTCATCCTCACAACCACCCGGGGAAGTTGTTATGTTATGAGCATGTAATATTCCTTCCGCTCTTTAGATAAGGAAGCTGAAGTTCAGGTAGATCTATTTCCCAGTGGTTACACAGCTAGTGCCAATTAATAGCAGGGCTCACCAGATCTGTCCGTCTTTTTCAACTACAACATTTTGCCTGGAAATGAGCTAGCAGGAAAGTTTTAGGAAATGAGGTTGAGACAGTGGTAGAGGGCTTTGAATTTCACTAGTGAGGCACCACACTTTGGATTAACTTATTCATTCAAGACCTATTTATTGGGCACCTAATATGTGCCAAACAGTCTGGGCATTGGGGGCATCACATTGAATCACAAAGCTTAAATACCTGCCGTTGAGAAGCTTACAGTATGGCTCTTGGAGATTTTGAACAGAGAAATGACTCTGGTATAAGTTTTACAGGAGTCTTGCTGACTGCAGTGCAGACCATCAGCTGCAGAGGGGCACAGGCTGAGTCAGGGAGACCAGTTAGAAGGACTGTTTTGCAACAGTCCAGGCAAAAGAAGGTGGGACTTGAACCAGCGTGGTAGCAGAGGTGAAAAGTTGGATTCTAGATGGACTTAGAAGAAAACACCAATAGGATTTGCTGAACAATTGGATGTGGACATTGCTTGTCTAGGCTTTAACTGGAACTCAGGTCAGCCTGCCTCCTAAACCTGCGCTCTTTTAATTATGTTAAAATGCTCAAGTGTAAAGTAGCTTCACAATATTCAATTTAGTGAGAAACGTAGCTCCTTTTCAATGCCTTGGCACTAGACTTGTGAAAGCAGAATACTTGTTGGTGTCCAGAGGAGGCAGGACAGAGCTCCATTTCCCAGGAACATTTATCATCCAGGCTGAAGTCCACCCGCCGGCTCCCTTGAAGAAGGCCACATGCCTGGGTGGTAGCAGTTGGTTATACTCGACGTCTATAGTGTGTCCGTCTCGGAGCCATTCAAAGTCCTTCCCTATGGTTTCCCTGCTGTGAGGCAAGAGGACAGATCTTATTAATAAGATTTAAGCCCAGCTTCACATGTTTCTGCCTTTGTTATTTCTCAGAAACCACATCATCAGGTCCAAATCAGAAATGAGTTTTAATTCTTGGTCAAAAAGTGGAACTTTTAGCATACTGTTTGACCATTGTAGTGAGCTTTTACGGAGCGGACACAGTCACTCAAAAATGGTTCTAGGGCTTCCCTGGTGGCGCAGTGGTTGAGAGTCTGCCTGCCCATGCAGGGGACGTGGGTTTGTGCCCCGGTCCGGGAAGACCCCACATGCCGCGGAGCGGCTGGGCCCGTGAGCCATGGCCGCTGAGCCTGCACGTCCGGAGCCTGCGCTCCGCAGCGGGAGAGGCTACAACAGTGAGAGGCCCTCGTACCACAAAAAAAAAAAAAAAAAAATGGTTCTAGATATGCCAGATCTGCTAGTAGCTTTAATAACGCAGGATACAAGTTTGTATTTCCCAAGTCAATGAAATTGCCACCAAGCTGTTTGTGCGGTAATGAGATGAATAAAGTGTCATTCTCATTCAGTTCATTTTCATTGACCTTAAGTGAATGACCTTATATTTCCAAGGAGGGGAACATGACCCTGAGTAAACATAAGCATTGCGTCTGCTTCACAATCATTACATCACTAAGGACAGCATGGGCAGCTATACTTGTGGATTTGGACTAAGAAGCAACTCCCGACACACCTTGTCTTGAAGTAGAGGCAAATGACTGGGTTTCAGTTCATCATTGGAAGGCCTCGTGATCTGTCTAGAGCCTAGCTGCATCTTCTGGATGCAATCTAATGTCCCAATGAACTTGGCTATCCATTGGGTCCTACTGGGCAGGTTGTCCAGTTAAGGATATGAATAGAGGCTCTCAATTCCTGGCCGGCAGACCGCATTTATCACAACCCCTTTCTTCATTAACCTGCCCTGGAGATCAGCCCTGAGGGTACTCCTTTGTTGTGTCAGCCACACCCTAAATCAAGCGGCCACACCAGCAAGAGACTGAATGTGCACACCTCTGATTCCTTCCTGCCTCCAGAATGCAGATAAGAGGCCCTGCCATTTTTCAAAAATTCAAAAACAACTGAAGAATCACTTGTTTTATTTTATTATTTTTCCCAGGGCTGCGTCCAAAGAGGACTCTGCGTTTGGTGCTCTGGACTGCAGAGGAGCAAGGTGGAATCGGTGCCTTGCAGTATTACCAATTACACAAGGTAAGAGAGCAGCCATGGACTGCTGGGCATTTGCACATGTAATATCAGTGTAAATACAGCAAAAGCACTGATGCTTTTAGTTTAAGAATTTCCTCTATTGTCCTGAAGACTCAACAATACTTTGCGGTAGGCTGGCCCTGGCAAACACCCCTTGCAGAAGTCTTCATCCAGCTCCATAAAGGAGAATGCACTGGTGAGCTGAGGGTGCTGGGATGGAGCTGAGTGATTTTCTATTTCTACATTAGTCTGTGGCCTTAGGAAAATTACACCTGCTCTGTGGTGTAATTTTCCTAAACTCTCTAGTTCTGCTATATTCATGTATGCCAGAGAAATAGTAATAGGTTAACATTCCCTGTTCATACTGAGTCCACCCCCATACCCCAATGTCCCAAATCCTCCTGGGAGCGCTGGTATTTGAAAGCCACATCCTGAGACCTTGAGTCAGCCAGGAGCATTGATAATGGCCAGGGGAATAGCAGCAACGAGAGGTCTCAGACCTGGGAATGTGGAGGCCAGTGTGGTTTGACAGTGACCAATATAAGGCAAAAGTGAAGCTTGAAGCAAGAAGGTGATAGTGGAAGATCGTAAACAGAAATAAAAGACCACGTTTAAGGCAGGGGACAGGGACTCCCAAGGCAAACGAAATAAAAGCAAAAATAAATAAGTGAGATTTAATCAAACTTGAAAGCTTTTGCAAGCAAAGGAAACCACCAACAAAACAAAAAGGCAATCTACGGAATGGGAGAAAATATTTGCAAATGACACGATCGACAAAGGGTTAATAGCCAAAATACACAAACAACTCATACAACTCAATGTCAAAAAATGGGCAGAAGACCTAATAATACATTTCTCCAAAGAAGACATACAGATGGCCAACAGGCACGTGAAAAGATGCTCAACATCTCTAATTATTAGAGAAATTCAAATCAAAACCACAATGAGGTATCACCTCACACTAGTCAGAATGACCATCATCAAAATGTCTATAGATAATAACTGCTGGAGAGGGTGTGGAGAAAAGGGAACCCTCGTGCACTGTTAGTGGGAATGTAAATTGGTGCAGCCACTATAGAAAACAGTATGGAGGTTCCTTAAAAAGCTAAAAATAGAGCTACCATATGATTCAGCAATCCTACTCCTAGGCATATATCTGGAAAAGATGAAAACTCTAATTTGAAAAGATACATGAACCCCAGTGTTCACAGCAGCACTATTTACAGTAGGCAAGACATGGAAACAACCCAAGTGCCCATCAACAGACTTAGGAAGATGTGGTACATATATACAATGGAATATTATTAGTCATAAAAAAAGAAATATTGCCATTTGCAGCCACATGGATGGGCCTAGTGAATATCATACTAAGTGAAGTAGGTCAGACAGAGAAAGATAAATATTATATGATATCACTTATATGTGGACTCTAAAAATAATACAAAAGAATGTATCAATATATACAAAACAGAAACAGACTCACAGACGTAGAAAACAAACTATGGTTACCAAAGGGGAAAGGGGGTGGGGGATGGATAAGTTACGGGTACGGCATTAACAGATACAAACTACTATACATAAAATAGGTAAGTAACAAGGATTTACTGTATAGCACAAGATATACAGATATATAGTATCTTGTAATAACCTATAATGGAAAATAGTCTGAAAAAATATATATAACTAAATCACTTTGCTGTCCCCCTGAAACTAACACAATATTGTAAATCAACTAAACTTCAATATAGAAAAATGAGGGACAAGGACATTAATATCAAGAACAACCTTTGAGAGAGGGGAGAGAGGGCAAAATGTACAAGCTGAGAAATACCCTGGACCAAATCAAATGTTTGTTCAAAGAGGAACTCCCCAATCCGTGGGTGTGCTGCTGAGCAACGAGTGCTGGGCAGGGGAGCAGGGTCTGGTCTGCTGGATTATTCTCCCTGCATCTCCAGATTAGAAGGAGCACATCTTATAAACTTAAATTATCAAAATCAGAGAGAGGTCTGTTGTTTTCTGAGTTGTGTTTATATCCTTTTTGGTCATTTGACAAAGTCTCTGTTACCCTATTTCAGTTATTTAGAGCTTAAGAATAATAAGTTTAGTTAGGGTCATGAATTCGGTCACCGAGTATCGTTACTTTCTGTACAAAGGAGGACCACGCTTTATGCCCAACTCTTTCACCACTTCAGTTCTTATGGCCTCAAGTGTTCCTGGGGAATAAGATTATTCCAGATTATGCCCTTTGGTTGGTGGGTCAGTAGCATCATCTTCTCTATGTTGTGGTGGACAAGAACATCAGATAGGAGTCGTTCTTGACCCAGCAACATTCAATTAATATTCTCTGAGCACGTACTGGCTCAGGCACTGTATTAGGTATTAGGTTTACTGTCATTAAGAAGATTCACCATGACCTTGCTGAGACTGCCATCTAAAGAAGGACACCAAGCACTGAACTTTAATCATAATATAAAGTGTTAAGAATGTTCTGTTAGAGAACAAACCAGTGATGGCAGAGACAGAAAGTTCACGTAACCTGGCCTTCTGGACGGTTCAGGATAGACTACATGAGAGAAATGACATCTAAGCAGAGACCTGAGGACTAAGCAGAGGCCAGATAAGGAAGAGGAGTTGGCAGAGAGGAGGTGAGTGCATGGTAGTGGGACCTCCATGTGCCGAGGCTGGAGGTGAAGAGGTCCCAGCACACGGCGGAAACTGAGAGGCAGTCGAGTGGCTGCTGTGTGGAGTGCAAGATGCACAGTGGCGGGAGCAGAGAAGAGAGAGAAGCAAGAGGCTGGGCTGGAAGGTACAAACCATGTTTAGAAGTTTGCACTTTGTCCACAGGGCAAGAGAGTAATCTAATTATTTTTAAGAAGGTGCTTTTAGAATCTATACATCTTGGACTCTATAAGAAACATAAAAACCTAAAGGAACTGTTTTGAAGCTCAGTCATTCTCTATAATATACTCTACTTCAAGAAAAAAAAATGGATTTAGGGCTTCCCTGGTGGTGCAGTGGTTAAGAATCCGCCTGCAAATGCAGGGGACATAGGTTCAAGCCCTGGTCCGGGAAGATCCCACATGCCGCAGAGCAACTAAGCCCACGTGCCACAACTACTGAGCCTGCACTCTAGAGCCCGCAAGCCACAAATACTGAGCCTGTGCCACAACCACTGAAGCCCGCATGCCTAGAACCCGTGCTCTGCAACAAGAGAAGCCACTGCAATGAGAAGTCCACACACCGCAACGAAGAGTAGCCCCCGCTCGCCACAACTAGAGAAAGCCCGCACGCAGCAACAAAGACCCAACACAGCCAAAAATAAGCAAATTTACTTATTTTTACCAAAAAAGTAAAAATAAGTAAATAAAATAAATAAATTTTTTTTAAAAAGTGGATTTAAACTGTAATAGCTCAAGCTTGAAATTTCCTCAACCACCGAAATTCCTTAGATCTAGGAAAAAAAAAAAGTTTATTTCTCTGAAGATACTGAGTTTTACCATAGCCTACTAAATACATGGATGAAATCAGAAATTACTTGATTTTAAAATTCTAAGAGGTTGGCAGACATATATATATATACATACACACACTCAAATGACATGCAATGACATTAACAGAACTGTTTTATCTTGAAAATATCCACATCGTCTTCATACAAATGTGTCTATATACTGGTGGCTGGTCTGAATTGCATTTTCAGGGATGGAAAGAAGAAATTCCAGAAAGGGAAAACATAGGCCTTTTTTATAGGATAGCTCTTTATCTTACCTTTAAAAAGACATTCTGCATGTTTTACAAGACACAGCCCATTTTGAAGGACTTATTCTATATTCTTATGATTAGTATATTGATATAAGCATTGTCAAGCGCATACTCATTTCTGGGTGGCTGAGTTTAACTTTAAAGTAACTATAATAAGGACCTCATCCTTGAAGTAAGTGGGTTTGAGTGAGTAGTCAGGAGGGGGTAGAAAAGGGAAAGCCGCTCTCCTTCATATTGATGAGAACTGAGTCCTGACTTGCACCCTTGGCATCCATATGGGTGATACTGAAAAGAAACAGAACTTTTTTCAGGGGGAGGACATATTCTGGCCATTATAAAAATAAAAGATTTGAACTTTTAAAATAACTCTGCTAGCATTTTTATGATATAGTTATGGTTATCAGTGACCTATAACAAGGATCAGTAAGATATGGCCTGTGGGCCAAATCCATCTGTTTATGTACAGACCTCAAGACAAGAATGTTTTTATGTTTTTTGTTTGTTTGTTTGTTTGTTTTGGGGGTAGGAGTTTATTAATTTATTTTATTTATTTTTTCTGTGTTGGGTCTTCATTTCTGTGCAAGGGCTATCTCTAGTTGTGGCAAGTGGGGGCCACTCTTCATCGCAGTGCACGGGCCTCTCACTGTGGCGGCCTCTCTTGTTGCAGAGCACAGGCCCCAGAAGTGCAGGCTCAGTAGTTGTGGCTCACGGGCCTAGTTGCTCCGTGGCATGTGGGATCCTCCCAGAACAGGGCTCGAACCCGTGTCCCCTGCATTAGCAGGCAGACTCTCAACCACTGCGCCACCAGGGAAGCCCCTTTACATGTTTTAACTGACTACATGACCGAGATTGTATGTGGTCCGTAAGCCCCAAAATAATAAGTATCTAATCCTTTACAAAAAAGTTCATTGATCCTTAATCTATATGATAAAAATCATAAAATATGTTCACGTTATTTCCATACAATGATTTATTTATAACTTTGTATTGACTTAAATGATAATTCTATAACTTTTGCTTGGAGCCAATTATGTAAGTATTTTGCAGGAAGATATTATTGTAATAAATAATATGAATGTACATATACCACTCTTTTTTCTATGCATTCTGATTTGGTGTGGAGTTTAATAGTAAAGTTAGGTTACTTAAATAGCATTAATTATGGAGAAAAGCACTATGTAAAAAATTATTATTTCTTCTTTTTCTTGCTCTGAATGGATTCTTTCTTCCTCCTCATAGGATCTTTTCAACAGTAAAAGATCTATAAAGGCTACTTTAATGAGCACATATAGCTAAATTTTCATGGCAATAAAATTAATATTAATATTCATTATCCTTTTCTTAGTAGATATATCATTGTTTATAATTTAATTA
The DNA here is from genome assembly GCF_008692025.1 of Phocoena sinus. Classification (NCBI taxonomy): domain Eukaryota; kingdom Metazoa; phylum Chordata; class Mammalia; order Artiodactyla; family Phocoenidae; genus Phocoena; species Phocoena sinus. Next base: position 41,006,981 of record NC_045779.1, read on the forward strand.
ATATATTTATAGAAAAATATAAAATTAAAATTATTTAAAATCATATGCTAAAACTTGGACAGCAGAAGCAAGAAGAGCTATAATCCTGCACCCTGTGGAACAAAAACCACATTCACAGAAAGATAGACAAGATGAAAAGGCAGAAGGCTATGTACCAGATAAAGGAACAAGATAAAACCCCAGAAAAACAACTAAATGAAATGGAAATGGGCAATCTTCCAGAAAAAGAATTCAGAATTATTATAGTGAAGGTGATCCAGGACATCGGAAAAAGAATGGAGAAAAGATTCAGAAGATGCAAGAAATGTTTAACAAAGATCTAGAAGAATTAAAGAATAAACAAACAGAGATGAACAAGACAATAACTAAAATGAAATATACACTAGAAGGAATCAACAGCAGAATAACTGAAGCAGAAGAACGGATACGTGACCTGGAAGACAGAATGGTGGAATTCACTGCTGCAGAACAGAATAAAGAAAAAAGAATGAAAAGAGATGAAGACAGCCAAAGAGACCTCTGGGACAACATTAAACGCAACAACATTAGCATTATAGGGGTCCCAGAAGGGGAAGAGAGAGAGAAAGGACCCGAGAAAATATTTGAAGAGATTATCATCGAAAACTTCCCTAACATGGGAAAGGAAATAGCCACGAAAGTCCAGGAACCACAGACAGTCCCATACAGGACAAACCGAAGGAGAAACACACCGAGACACATGGTAATCAAGTTGGCAAAAATAAAAGACAAAGAAAAATTATTGAAAGCAGCAAGGGAAAAACAACAAATAACATACAAGGGAACTCCCATAAGGTTAACAGCCGATTTCTCAGCAGAAACTCTACAAGCCAGAAGGGAGTGGCATGATATACTTAAAGTGATGAAAGGGAAGAAGCTACAACCAAGATTCCTCCACCCAGCAAGGATCTCATTCAGATTAGATGGAGAAATCAAAAGCTTTACAGACAAGCCAAAGCTAAGAGAATTCAACACCACCAAACCATCTCTACAACAAATGCAGAAGGAACTTCTCTAAGTGGGAAACACAAGAGAAGAAAAGGACCTACAAAAACAAACACAAAACAATTAAGAAAATGTTAATAGGAACATACATATCGATAATTACCTTAAATTATTAAGGTAATTAATAATGGATTAATTACCATTAATCCATTGAATGGATTAAATGCTCCAACCAAAAGACACAGGCTTGCTGAATTGATACAAAAACAAGACCTATCTATATGCTGTCTACAAGACACCCACTTCAGACCTATGAACACATACAGACTGAAAGTGAGGGGATGGAAAAAGATATTCCATGCAAATGGAAATCAAAAGAAAGCTGGAGTAGCAGTAGTCATATCAGATAAAATAGACTTAAAAATAAAGAATGTTACAAGAGACAAAGAAGGACACTACATAATGATCAATCCAAGAAGAAGATATAACAATTATAAATATATATGCACACAACATAGGAGCACCTCAATACATAAGGCAACTGCTAACAGCTATAAAAGAGGAAATCGACAGTAACACAATAATAGTGGAGACTTTAATACCTCATTTACACCAATGGACAGATCATCCAAAATGAAAATAAATAAGGAAACAGAAGCTTTGAATGACACAATGGACCAGATAGATTTAATTGATATTTGTAGGACATTCCATCCAAAAACAGCAGATTACACTTTCTTCTCAAATGCGCATGGAACATTCTCCAGGATGATCACATCTAGGGTCACAGATCAAGCCTCAGTAAATTTAGAAAATTGAAATCATATCAAGCATCTTTTCTGACCACAACGCTATGAGATTAGAATTGAATTACAGGGGATAAAAAGTAAAAAACACAAACACATGGAGGCTAAATAATACGTTACTAAATAACCAAGAGCTCACTGAAGAAATCAAAGAGGAAATCAAAAAATACCTAGATACAAATGACAATGAAAACACGATGATCAAAAACCTATAGGATGCAGCAAAAGCAGTTTTAAAAGGGAAGTTTATACCTATATAAGCCTACCTCAAGAAACAAGAAAAAGATCAAATAAACAATCTAACCTTACACCTAAAGGAACTACAGAAAGAAGAACAAACAAAACCCAAAGTTAGCAGAAGCAAAGAAATCATAAAAATCAGAGCAGAAATAAATGAAATAGAAACAAAGAAAACAATAGCAAAGATCAGTAAAACTAAAAGCTGATTCTTTGAGAAGATAAACAAAATTGATGAACCATTAGCCAGACTCATCAAGAAAAAGAGGGAGAAGACTCAAATCAATAAAATGAGAATTGAAAAATTCTAATTTTTCAATTAGAAGTTACAACAGACACCGCAGAAATACAAAGCATCCTAAGAGACTACTACAAGCAACTCTATGCCAATAAAATGGACAACCTGGAAGAAATGGACAAATTTTTAGAAAGGTATAACCTTCCAAGACTGAACCAGGAAGAAATAAAAAACATGAGCAAAGCAATCACAAGTAATGAAATTGAAACTGTGATTAAAAATCTTCCAACAAACAAAAGTCCAGGACCAGATGGCTTCACAGGTGAATTCTATCAAACATTTAGACAAGGGCTAACACCTATCCTTCTCAAACTCTTCCAAAAAATTGCAGAGGAAGGAAAACTCCCAAACTCATTCTATGAGGCCACCATCACCCTGATACCAAAACCAGACAAAGATACTGCAAAAAAAAGAAAATTACAGACCAATATCACTGATGAATATAGATGCAAAAATCCTCAACCAAATACTAGCAAGCAGAATCCAACAACACATTAAAAGGATCATACACCATGATCAACTGGGATTTATCCCAGAGATGCAAGGATTATTCAATATACACAAATCAATTAGTGTGATACACCATATTAACAAACTGAAGAATAAAAACCATATGATCATCTCAATAGATTCAGAAAAAGCTTTTGACAAAATTCAACAGCCATTTATGATAAAAAAACTCTCCAGAATGTGGGCATAGAGGGAACCTACTTCAACATAATAAAGGCCATATATGACAAACCCACAGCAAACATCATTCTCAATGGTGAAAAACTGAAAGCATTTCCTCTAAGATCAGGAACAAGACAAGGTTGCCCACTCTCACCACTATTATTCAACATAGTTTTGGAAGTTGTAGCCACGGCAATCAGAGAAGAAAAGGAAATAAAAGGAATACAAATTGGAAAAGAAGAAGTAAAACTGTCACTGTATGCAGATTATATGATACTCTACATAGAGAATCCTAAAGATGCCACCAGAAAACTACTGGAGCTCATCAATGAATTTGGTGAAGTTGCAGGTTACAAAATTAATACACAGAAATCTCTTGCATTCCTATACACTAATGATGAAGAATCTGAAAGAGAAATTAAAAAAACACTCTCATTTACCATTGCAACAAAAAGAATAAAATACCTAGGAATAAACCTACCTAGGGAGACAAAAGACCTGTATGCAGAAAACTATAAGACACTGATGAAAGAAATTAGAGATGATACCAACAGATGGAGAGATATACAATGTTCTTGGATTGGAAGAATCAATATTGTGAAAATGACTATACTACCTAAAGCAATCTACAGATTCAATGCAATCCCTATCAAATTACCAATGGCATTTTTTTACAGAACTAGAACAAATAATCTTAAAATTCATATGGAGACACAAAAGACCCCGAATAGCCAAAGCAGTCTTGAGGGAAAAAAAGGAGCTGGAGGAATCAGACTCCCTGACTTCAGACTATACTGCAAACCTACAGTAATCAAGATAATATGGTACTGGCACAAAAAAGGAAATATAGATCACTGGAACAGGATAGAAAGCCCAGAGATAAACCCACGCACCTATGGTCAACTAATCTATGACAAAGGAGGCAAGGATATACAATGGAGAAAAGAGAGTCTCTTCAATAAGTGGTGCTGGGAAAACTGGAAAGGTACATGGAAAGGAATGAAATTAGAACACTCCCTAACACCATACACAAAAATAAACTCAAAATGGATTAGAGACCTAAATGTAAGACCAGACACTATAAAACTCTTACAGGAAAACATAGGAAGAACACTCTTTGACATAAATCACAGCAGAATCTTTTTTGATCCACTTCCTAGAGTAATGGAAATAAAAACAAAAATTAAAAAATGGGACCTAATGAAAATTCAAAGCTTTTGCACAGCAAAGGAAACCATAAACAAGACGAAAAGACAACCCTCAGAATGCGAGAAAATATTGCAAGTGAATCAATGGACAAAGGATTAATCTCCAAAATATATAGACAGCTCATGCAGCTCAATATTAAAGAAACAAACAGCCCGATCCAAAAATGGGCAGAAGACCTAAATAGACATTTCTCCAAAGAAGACATACAGATGGCCAACAAGCACATGAAAAGCCGCTCAACATCACTAATTATTAGAGAAATGCAAATCAAAACTACAATGAGGTTTCACCTCACACCAGTTAGAATGGGCATCATCAGAAAATCTACAAACAACAAATGCTGGAGTGGGTGTGGAGAAAAGGGAACCCTCTTGCACTGTTGGTGGGAATGTAAATTGATACAGCCACTATGGAGAACAGTATGGAAGTTCCTTAAATAACTAAAAATAGAATTACCATATGACCCAGCAATCCCACTACTAGGCATATACCCAGAGAAAACCATAATTCAAAAAGACACATGCACCCCAATGTTCGTTGCAGCACTATTTACAATAGCCAGGTCATGGAAGCAACCTAAATGCCAATCGACAGACTAATGGATAAAGAAGACGTGGTACATATATACAATGGAATATTAATCAGCCATAAAAGGGAACGAAATTGGGTCATTTGTAGAGCTGTGGATGCATATAGAGACTGCCATACAGAGTGAGGTAAGTCAGAAAGAGAAAAACAAATATCGTATATTAACGCATATATGTGGAATCTAGAAAATGGTACAGATGATCTGGTTTGCAGAGCAGAAATTGAGACACAGATGTAAAGAACAAGCATATGGACACCAAGGGGGGAAAGCGGAGGGGGGGTGGTGGTGGTGGTGTGATGAATTGGGCGATTGGGATTGACATGTATACACTGATGTGTATAAAATGGTAGACTAATAAGAAAAAATAAATAAAAAATAAGCATAAAAAAATCAAATGCTAAAACTTATTGCCTAACTAATTTTCAAAATTCTAATCAGATTAGTAGCTGCCTTTATGTCATAGTTATGCTTATGAAGTATTACTTCAATTATTATAATTGCTAGCCTTAGTAAATTGTTCTGTAATATGTGAGGTTCTTTGTGGTTTGTGTATAAATTTTGAAACTAAAGTAGAACTTTATTGTAATATCTAAAACACACTTTCCAAGGAAACAAACTTCGGCTCAAAAAGATCTATGAGCATTTTGGCAGGCATTACTAAGTAAAATAATTCTAACAGGAAGTACTGAGTTTTTCACTTTACATGTGTAATATACATGTACATTTATATTATTTATAACAATAATATTTTCCTGCAGAATACTTATATAATTGGCTCCAAACAAAATTTATAAAATTATCATTTAGGTCATACAAAGTTATAAATAAATTATTGTATGGAAATATATTTTGGAGTCAACTAGAATAGCAATCATTCCTGGTATCCATCCAGCATGCCCATAACAATTCATAGCATAAAGTCCTATAAAGGTCGTGTACATATTATTCTCTTATTTTTTAAAAAATGCTACTTCGCATATTTTGATAAACTGTAAACTGTTTTCTCCTAGTGTTCAAGTTCTTTCCACTGTATCTTCACATTAGCACATGAAGTTGAGAATTATTTATATGTATATTGTTTGTGCTTTATGTTATTGATTTGTTTATAAGTAACACACATTTTATGCTAACAGTGTTTTATTGAGGTATAAGTAGCATAGAGTGATAAAATGCACAGATCTTAAGTATACAGTGCAATATATATTTGGCAAATGTATACCCCTGTGTAACCATTGCCCAGATCAAGATATAGAGCGTTCCTGTTATCCTAGGAAATTTCCCTTTCAGATCAACCTCTGACTCCACCAAAGATAACTATTATACTGATTTTTATTACCACAGATTGTTTATGCCTGTTCTTGAACTTCAGTGATACAGTATATACTCCTGGGCTTCCTGCAATACGTAAACAAGTATGATTTTGTGATTCTTCTGTGCTGTTGCGGTAACAGCAGTTTGTCTCTTTCTGTTGCAGAGGAGTTTTTAAAACAATTTTTTAACACCTTTATTGGAGTATAATTGCTTTACAATGTTGTGTTAGTTTCTGCTGTATAACAAAGTGAACGAGCTATATGTATACATATATCCCCATATCCCCTCCCTCTTGTGTCTCCCTCCCACCCTCCCTATCCACCCCTCTAGGTGGTCACAAAGCACCCAGCTCATCTCTACTAGCTATCTGTTTTACATTTGGTAGTGTATTTATGTCCATGCCGCTCTCTCACTTCGTTCCAGCTTACTCTTCCCACTCCCTGTGTCCTCAATTCCATTCCCTACATCTGCGTCTTTATTCCTGTCCTGCCCCTAGGTTCATCAGAAACTATTTTTTTGGGATTCCCTATATATGTGTTAGCATACGATATTTGTTTTTCTCTTTCGGACTTACTTCACTCTGTATGACAGACTCTAGGTCCATCAAACTCACTACAAATAGTTCAATTTCATTTCTTTTTATGGCTGAGTAATATTCCATTGTAAATATGTTCCACATCTTCTTTATCCATTCATCTGTCAATGGACACTTAGGTTGCTTCCATGTCCTGACTATTGTAAATAGAGCTGCAATGAACATTGTGGTACATGTTTCTTTGAATTATGGTTTTCTCAGAATATATGCCCAGTAGTGGGATTGCTGGATCATATGGTAGTTCTATTTTTCGTTTTTTAAGGAACTCCATACTGTTCTCCATAGTAACTGTATCAATTTACAATGCCACCAACAGTGCAAGAGGGTTCCGATTTGTTTGCACCGTCTCCAGCATTTATTGTTCGTAGATTTTCTGATGGTAGCCATTCTGATGGGTATGAAGTGATACCTCATTGTAGTTTTGATTTGCATTTCTCTAATGATTAATGATGTTGAGAATCCTTTCATGTGTTTGTTGGCAATCTGTATATCTTCTTTGGAGAAATGTCTGTTTAGCTCTTCTGCCCATTTTTGGATTGGGTTGTTCTTTTGATGTTGAGCTGCATGAGCTGATTGTATATTTTGGAGATTGATCCTTTGTCAGTTGCTTCGTTTGCAAATGTTTCTCCCATTCTGATGGTCGTCTTGTCTCGTGTATGGTTTCCTTTGCTGTGCAAAAGCTTTTAAGTTTCATTAGGTCCCATTTGTTTATTTTTGTTTTTATTTCATTTCTCTAGGAGCTGGGTCAAAAAGGATCTTGCTGTGATTTATGTCATAGAGTGTTCTGCCTATGTTTTCCTCTAGGAGTTTTATAGTGTCTGGCCTTACACTTTGGTCTTTAATCCACCCTATACTGTTGTATACGGTGTTAGGGAGTGTTCTAATTTCATTCTTTTACATGTAGCTGTCCAGTTATCCCAACACCACTTATTGAAGAGGCTGTCTTTTTTCCATTGTATATTCTTGCCTCCTTTATCAAAAATAAGGTGACCATATGTGCGTGGGTTTACCTCTGGGCTTCCTATCCTGTTCCACTGATCTATATTTCTGTTTTTGTGCCAGTATCATACTGTCTTCATTACTGTAGCTTTGTAGTATAGTCAGAAGTCCAGGAGCCTGATTCCTCCAGTTCCATTTTTCGTTCTCAAGATTGCTTTGGCTGGGGCTGCTCTGGTGGTGCAGTGGTTAAGAATCCACCTGCCAATGCAGGGGGCACGTGTTTGAGCCCAGGTCCAGGAAGATCCGAAATGCCGTAGAACAGCTAAGCCCAGGTGCCACAACTACTGAGCCTGTGCTCTAGAGCCCACGAGCCACAACCACTGAGCCCGAGTGCCACAAGTACTATAGGCCGTGAACCTAGAGCCTGTGGTCCGCAACAAGAGGAGCCACTGCAATGAGAAGCCCGCACACCACAACGAAGAGTAGCCCCCACTCACTGCAACTAGAGAAATCCCATGCACAGCAACAAAGACCCAATATAGCCAAAGAATAATTAATTAATTAATTAATTAAAAAGATTTCTCTGGCTATTCAGGGTCTTTTGTGTTTCCATACAAATTGTAAAATTTTTTGTTCTAGTTCTGTGAAAAATGCCAGTGGTAGTTTGATACGGATTGCATTGAACCTGTAGACTGCTTTGGGTAGTATAGTCATTTTCACAATGTTGATTCTTCCAATCCAAGAACATGGTGTATCCCTCCCTCTGTTTGTATCATCTCTAATTTATTTCATCAGTGTCATAGTTTTCTGCATATAGGTCTTTTGTCTCTTACAGTAGGTTTATTCCTAGGTATTTTATTCTTCTTGTTGCAATGGTAAATGGGAGTATTTCCTTAATTTCTCTTCCAGATTTTTCATCATTAGTGGACAGGAATGCAAGAGATTTCTGTGTGTTAATTTTGTATCCTGCTGCTTTACCAAATTCATTGATTAGCTCTAGTAGTTTTCTGGTAGAGTCTTTAGGATTCTCAATGTATAGTATCATGTCATCTACAAAGAGTGACAGCTTTACTTCTCCTTTTCTGATTTGGATTCCTTTTATTTCTTTTGCTTCTCTGATTGCCATCCCTAAAACGTCCAAAACTATGTTGAATAATAGTGGTGAGAGTGGGCAACCTTGTCTTGCTCCTGATCTTAGTGGAAATGATTTCAGTTTTGCACCATTAAGAATGATGTCGGCTGTGGGTTTGTCATATATGGCCTTTATTATGTTGAGGTAAGTTCCCTCTAGGCCTACTTTCTGGTGGGTTTTAATCATAAATGGCTGTTGAATTTTGTTGAAAGCTTTTTCTGCATCTTTTGAGATTATCATGTTTTTTTTCCTTCAGTTTGTTAATATGGTATATCATATTGATTGATTTGCATATATTGAAGAATCCTTGCATTCCTCGGATAAACCCCACTTGATCATGGTGTATGATCCTTTTAATGTGCTGTTGGATTTTGTTTGCTAGTATTTTGTTGAGGATTTTTGCATCTATGTTCATCAGTGTTATTGGTCTGTAGTTTTCTCTGCTTCTGACATCTTTGTCTGGTTTTGGTATCAGGGTGATGGTGGCCTCATAGAATGAGTTTGGGAGTGTTTCTCCCTCTGCTATATTTTGGAAGAGTTTGAGAAGGATAGGTGTTAGCTCTTCTCTAAGTGTTTGATAGAATTCGCCCGGGTCCTGTTCCTGGGCTTTTGCTTGTTGGAAGATTTGTAATCACAGTCTCAATATCAGTGCTTGTGATTGGTCTGTTTATGTTTTCTCTTTCTTCCTGGTTCAGTCTTGGAAGGTTGTGCTTGTCTAAAAATGTGTCCATGTTTTCCAGGTTGTCCATTTTATTGGCATAGAGTTGCTTGTAGTAATCTCTCATGATCCTTTGTATTTCTGCAGTGTCATTTGTTACTTCTCCTTTTTCATTTCTAATTCTATTGATTTGAGTCTTCTCGCTTTTTTTCTTGATGAGTCTGGCTAATGGTTTACCAATTTTGTTTATCTTCTCCAAGAACCAGCTTTTAGTTTTATTGATCTTTGCTATTGTTTCCTTCATTTCTTTTTCATTTATTTCTGATCTGATCTTTATGATTTCGTTCCTTCTGCTAACTTTGGCGTTTTTTTGTTCTTTCTCGAATTGCTTTAGATGTACAGTTAGGTTGTTTATTTGAGATGTTTCTTGTTTCTTAAGGTAGGATTGTATTGCTATAAACTTCCCTCTTAGAACTGCTTTTGCTGCATCCCATAGGTTTTGGGTCATTGTGTTTTCATATTCGTTTGTTTCTAGATATTTTTTTATTTCCCTTCTGGTTTCTCCAGTAATCTCTTGGTTATTTAGTAGCGTATTGTTTAGCCTCCATGTGTTTGTATTTTTTACAGTTTTTTTCCTGTAATTGATATCTAGTCTCATAGTGTTGTGGTCAGAAAAGATGCTTGATATGATTTCAATTCTCTTAAATTTACCAACTCTTCATTTATGACCCAATATATGATCTGTTCTGCAGAATCTTCCATGAGCACTTGAGAAAAGTATATTCTGTTGTTTTTGGATGGAATGTCCTATAAATATCAATGAAGTTCGTCTTGTTTAATGTATCATTTAAAGCTTGTGGTTCCTTATTTATTTTCATTTTGGATGATCTTTCCATTGATGAAAATGCGGTGTTAAAGTCCCCTGCTATTATTGTGTTACTGTTGATTTCTGCTTTTATGGCTATTAGCTTTTGCCTTATCTACTGAGGTGCTCCTATATTGGGTGCATAAATATTTACAATTGTTATACCTTCTTGGATTGATCCCTTGATCATTATGTAATGTCCTTCTTTGTCTCTTGTAATAGTCTTTTTTTCATTATTATTTTTTACAAACCATTGTGTCGAGGGCTGACTTTCAGTAGATCGCAGCGAGGGAGCTGCTCTGCTACGTATGAAACCCCGACCCAGAAGCAGGTCGTCTACGAATGGTTTAGCACCATGTTCCCCAATACTCTTTATTTTAGTGTATTTTGTCTGATACAAAACTTGCTACTCCAGCTTTCTTTTGATTTCCATTTGCACTGAACATCTTTTTCCATCCCCTCACTTTCAATCTGTATGTGTCCCTAGGTCTGAAGTGGGTCTCTTGTAGACAGCATATATATGGGTCTTGTTTTTGTATTCATTCAGCCAGTCTGTGTCTTTTGTTTGGAGTATTTAATCCATTTACATTTGAAGTAATTATCGATATGTATGTTCCTATTAACGTTATCGCAATTGTTTGGGGTTTGTTTTTGTGGGTCTTTTCCTGCTCTTGTGTTTCCTGCCTAGAGAAGTTCCTTTAGCATTTGTTGTAGAGCTGGTTTGGTGGTGCTGAATTCTCTTAACTTTTGCTTGTCTGTAAAGGTTTTAATTTCTCTGTCGAATCTGAATGAGGTCCTTGTTGGCTAGGGTAATTTTGGTTGTAGGTTTTTCCCTTTCATCACTTTAGATATGTCCTGCCACTCCCTTCTGGCTTGCAGAGTTTCTGCTGAAAGATCAGCTGTTAAGCTTATGGGGATTACCTTGTGTGTTATTTGTTGCTTTTCCTTTGCTGTTTTTAATATTTTTTCTTTGTATTTAATTTTTGATAGTTTGATTAATATGTGTCTTGGCATGTTTCTCCTTGGATTTATCCTGTATTGGACTTTCTGGGCTTCCTGGACTTAATTGACTATTTCTTTTCTCATGTTAGGGAAGTTTTTGACTATAATCTCTTCAAATATTTTTTCATTCCCTTTCTTTTCCTCTTCTTCTTCTGGGACCCCTATAATTCGAATGTTGGTGCGTTTAATGTTGTCCCAGGGGTCTTGGAGACTGTACTCAACTCTTTTCATTCTTTTTTCATTATTCTGCTTTGCAGTAGTTATTTCCACTATTTTATCTTCCAGGTCACGTATCTGTTCTTCTGCTTCAGTTATTCTGCTAATGGTTCCTTCTAGAGTATTTTTAATTTCATTTATTTTGTTGTTCATCATTGTTTCTTTGCTCTTTAATTCTTCTAGGTCCTTGTTAAACGTTTCTTGTATTTTCTCCATTCTATTTCCACGATTTTGGATCATTTTTACTATCGTTACTCTGAATTCTTTTTCAGGTAGACTGCCTATTTCCTCTTCATTTGTTTGGTCTGGTGGGTTTTTACCTTGCTTCTTCATCTGCTGCATATTTCTCTGTCTTCTCATTTTGTTTAACCTACTGTGTTTGGTGTCTCCTTTTCACAGGCTTCAGGTTCATAGTTCCTGTTGTTTTTGGTGTCTGCCCCCAGTGGGTGAGATTGGTTCAGTGACTTTGTAGACTTCTTGGTGTAGGGGACTGGTGCCTGTGTTCTGGTGGGTGGGCCTGGATCTTGTGTTTCTGGTGGGCATGGCTGTGTTTGGTGGTGTGTTTTGGGGTGTCTGTGAACTTAATATGTTTTTAGGCAGCCTCTCTGCTAATGGGTGGGGTTGTGTTCCTGTTTTGCTAATTGTTTGGCATGGGGTGTCCAGCACTGGAGCTTGCTGGCCATTGGGTGGAGCTGGGTCTTAGTGTTGAGATGGAGGTCTCTGGGAGAGCTCTTGCCGATTGATATTACGTGGGGCTGGGAGGTCTCTGGTGGTCCAGTGTCCTGAACTCTGCTGGCCCACCTCAGAGGCTCAGGCCTGACACCTGGCCAGAGCACCAAGACCCTATTAGCCGCATAGCAGTGAAAGTGGCGGTCTCCATTCTGAAGTCAGATTATGAGGGTCTACAATAGCTGTTCAGCTAGAACAGGCTGACTTGGGAACACTTTGTCTATGAGGCTGTCTCCAGCAGCTGGTGGCTAAAAGAGTAGGTCTCCGCATGTGCTGCCAGTATCTTAAACGTTTATTTAGAGGTCTTCACTGGGTTCAGTCACAGATTCGGTACAGATTGTCTCAAGAACGCCTTACTCTCTCAAGGCTGTGTGCTTGAAACAGCCCTAAGGCTAGGGTCTACAAGCTGCAGAAAGACAAGACCACCCTAGGTGTCCTGGAAGCCATCATTCTTGCCAGGAACCCTGTTGCTGCTGTCGTGGAATCTGGCTTCCCCTGCCACTGCCAGAAGAAGAAGCTGAAGAGTAGTTTTTTATTGTGTGAATAGTATATACCACAACTTCTTTATCCATTCTCCCATTGATGGTCATTTGGGTTGCTTCTAGTTTTAGCTATTATAAACAAGGCTGATATGACCATTTTTGAACAGATCTTTTGATGAACATATGCATTTCTTTTCTTTTCTAGGAGTAGAATTGCTGGGTCATATGGTAGATGAATGTCTAACTTTGTTAGAAACTGCCCAAGTGGTAGGAGGCTGTACAATTCAACGTTCCACCAGCAACACATGAGAGTCCTAATTACTCCCCATCCTTCCCAATACTTAGTAGTATCTGTTAGACTTTTTATTTCTGACCGTTCTTGTAGGAGTAATATTTTTATGTTTTACAAGGTACCAGTCTGAAAAGTCCCAAGAAAAGTTCTGACTCCACTTTTTTTTTTTTGTGGTACGCGGGCCTCTCACTGTTGTGGCCCCTCCCGTTGCGGAGCACAGGCTCCGGACGCGCAGGCTCAGCGGCCATGGCTCACGGACCCAGCCGCTCCGCGGCATGTGGGATCTTCCCGGACCGGGGCACGAACCCGCGTCCCGTGCATCGGCAGGCGGACTCTCAACCACTGCGCCACCAGGGAAGCCCCTGACTCCACTTTTGATAGTCATTCTTTCACCCTTTCCTGCTTCCTTGCCTTAAGACTACCACCTTCATTCTGTATTCTGCCTTATGACTTAGCGAGGTCAAGGGCCTTTTACCCAGCTGTTAATGGTTGGAGTGACCTTATTTCCATTTGGAGGAACAGCTCGGAAGAGCAGGACATAGAAATGCCATCCTCTCGGGCTTCCCTGGTGGCGCAGTGGTTGGGAGTCCGCCTGCCGATGCAGGGGACACGGGTTCGTATCCCGATCCGGGAAGATCCCACATGCCGCGGAGCGGCTGGGCCCGTGAGCCATGGCCACTGAGCCTGCGCGTCCGGAGCCTGTGCTCCGCAACGGGAGAGGCCACAACAGTGAGAGGCCCATATACCGCAAAAAAAAAAAAAAAAAAAAAAAAAGAAATGCCATCCTCTCATAAGCAACACTGACTCCCTGGAGGCAGACTCTGCATGGGGGCTGGGGCTGCTGGAACTCAACTGGAGCCAAAGGTTATTCTAGAAAGCAGGAAAAAAGATGTCAGACAATGCTTTGTGTTATTTTTTATTGATAAAATTATTATTTTTTAAATATGAACTGCATTTTTGGTTGAATTCAGCTTACATTCACTGAGAAGGAAATGTCACCACATATGGGAGGATATTATTGTGCTCTAGTGATTTTTTAAGAGTTTACTTATAGGAGTGGAATTTAACTTTGGAATTAAAAAATATTACAGATGATTTTATTGAATTTTCAAGTCAATGAGGAAAATGAGTATTGTCCAGATGCCATTTGCCTAATCTGCTTTTCATGGGAACAATGTTACTTTCTTCTCTACTCTTGGAAGGAGAGCAGGATGTCATTTCTCATGTCCTGAAACATACAAAGGAGGAAAACCACCCTAGAATAGTTTCAACTGGATTGCTGGCATATTTTAATCTTTTCCATTTTAAGCAAAAATATGATCTGGCATAATTATAATGAGTAAGGTAATCTGGCCTTGAGAAAGCCTCATTACACAAAGTAATCAAATAAAATAGTTTGATATGTTCTCTTCTGGCATGAAAAATATTTTAACCTTTTCCTGATTTATTGCACAAACTACTGGCAATCGAATTACTGGGATTATGAACACTGCCGTGTTCTGGTAGTCATTAATAGAGGCAATATCTTAAACAGGCTTTATTAAATGAGGGGTGGGATGTATGACCATTCTAAATGCATTATTTTATCCTAAGTCTAGCCAACTGTAAAACGGAAGAAGTTAAAATGAATACATATAATATTTTGTCAGAATTTCTGATGTTGCCACGCTGAGGAACAAAACTTCCTCTTTACTTAAGTAAATACACAAAAACGCTAGCTTCTTTTAGTTTAGTAGTGAAGTTCTCGCCAACTTCCCAGCCCACACTGGGTTCATGTTCCACTCGAAAACAAAGGGATATTTAGAAATGCTTGTGAGAATTCTTGTTATCTGGGCAAATGGGTTTACTTTGACATTTTTATTTTGCCAATCCTACTGCCTCTATATAATGTTAATTTAGCTAGATTGACAGTGCTAGAGTGAGCACTGATATACTCATTCAGCCTAATTGTGTCTGGACTGTGTCTCCAGAACGGCCTTGCTTGTATCGTTAATGTTCCATGCGGTATAGACGTACTAATCAGAGGTTATTGTTTTAATCATTACTGCTGGGCTTTTATGCATCCCATGTTTTTCTTTCAGTGCCTAGGTATTTGCATTAGTCTGTCGAACACATCCCAAAATTGGTTTAAATTTCATTTATCTCAGCGTGTTCTTGGTCTGGAGCCCCATGTAGTCCCAACATTCACATAGTTTCTACAGCACACCTGGGTGCCCTTTGGGGTCCTATTAGAATCTGTGGATTTCATTTTTTAAAAAAAAGAAAGGGCTGTCTTTTGTATTTGTTTGCTTTCTCCTGAGAATTCCATTATGACTATGGGATTCCAGAATGTTCTGTATGGTATTTATATATAGATGTTATGTCAGCCGGGAAGAGTTGTCAAACTGTTCCCTTTGGCATTGGGACCATCACATTATACCACCTTGCAAATGAACGCGAGTAGGCTTTCACTCACGTCTTCCCTTTATCTCTTTAGAAGGGATCCGTCTTAGCTAAGTGTTTATTATTTTTTTCCACATAAGAGAAAAGAAATAAAGTAAGAAGACTGGCTGTGACAACAAGAATGGCATCTTTGACCTTGCCTACTACAGTTGTGGGACAATATTTATCATATAAGGCCTTATGGTTTCAGGTCACAGTGAAGTTGACTTGGGTATTAGTTTTAGCCCATACATGTAAAGAACCATATCCTGACTTCTCTGCTACCATCACTAACCCAAAGAAGCCAACTGCATTTCAAAGTTGGTTCTGAGAACAATGTGCCAAAACACTCAGGTTTACCGTGAATTCTTGTGGCTGGCATCTTATCTCATTTTGTTCTCCATTTGTGAAACCATGAAGGACTTCAGTTTGTATCCAGCCCATTTTACCAGCTTACTAGAGGTTGCCTACTAGGCAGTTTCTGCCTCAGTGCCTCCCTATTGCTAACCAGGTCGTGATCTGACCCGGAAGGACCCATAGCGTATTTAGTGCATGAACTTCCTAAGGAAATCAGATTGGCACACCAGGATACACAAATCTGAGCTGAGGTGTCATGCTTAGGATCACAAGAGCCTTTGGGACTAAATTGTCTCATCCCCATGCACTCGGGCCGTAGTACGTTACAGAGTCGGCAAACCACTTTCGAACCAGCAGCACTATTTTAATTTGCCTGGGAATGCCGTCTTCCCTTTGTCTTCTAAAAGCAGGGGTTGGCCAGCTTTCTTTACGGTCCAAGTAGTAAGTATTTTAGGCTTTCAGGCCGTGTGATCTCTCTACTCAATTGTCATTGTAGTGCCAAAGTTGTCATAGACAATACTAAATAGATGAGCAGAGCTGCTTCCCAATAAAATATAAGGAGGAGAAGGAGAAGGGAGGGGAGGAGAGGAGGAGGAAGAGGTGGAGAAGGGAGAGGCGGTCAGAATCGGCATGCTGGCCATAATATGATGATTCCTGTTACTGGGAAGAAGTTTCTAGAGAACTTTCTTCTGAAGCCTTTTCCAATCTCATGATCACACCTTTTGGTGGAAGAGCTTTGTAGCACATGATGGTATTCTAACATTTAAAGTGTCTTATCTCTAACATTTAGATCTTTTTTTTTTTTTTGCGGTACGCGGGCCTCTCACTATTGTGGCCTCTCCCGTTGCGGAGCACAGGCTCCGGACGCGCAGGCTCAGCGGCCATGGCTCACAGGCCCAGCCGCTCCGCGGCATGTGGGATCTTCCCGGACCGGGGCACGAACCCATGTCCCCTGCATCGGCAGACAGACTCTCAACCACTGCGCCACCAGGGAAGCCCCTAACATTTATATTTTAATATGACTGTTATTTGTATGCTCAGCAGTCAAGAGGTTGCAGTTTTTGTCCCTTAGATATTTGGCAACAGAATACACCATTACCAGGTCAGTCTGTAGCCTTAGTTCTAGCCCAATGAGCCACACAAAAGTCATAGTAAGTTGATTGAAGGAAGGGGTTAACATACTTCCTCAATATTTCCTAAAGCAACAGCAGAACCTTTTATTAAGATAACTAAATGTGATAACATTTGAAAATATATTTTAAATGGCATTTTTTTAAAAAGTGTACACATGTAGAAGCATCTTTTAAAGAAATGAACACTCTAATATATCTGGACGACTTTCTACTAATCCTTAACAATTGCCATTCACTGTTTAACCACATCCTAGTTTTATCTGTAGCTTTGCCTGCAATGTTTCTTTTTTAAAATCTGCATTATTGTCTGGGAGAGAGGCTCTTCCCAGGAGACCTCAAGAAACTCATGTCTTTTGGTAATCAGTAGCCCTTCTGGAAGTTTGCCCCCTACCCTGGCTGCTGTGGTTTTTGTGTACTTGTGCTAGAATAATACGTAATCATTGAAGAATGGTCTGTCGATGATGGCTTGAGGGATGAATGGGCAGAGTCAAACTAGCAGGGCTGCCAGCAACATCAATGCTAGAAAGTAGATACTGAATGGTGAGTTCACTTCGTACTCTGAGAGCAGTGTCTAGAAGTGACAATAGGTAGAACTAAAACCATGTTGCTTTTAGGGCTGAAGATCAAACAGGGAACTGAGAAGCGGAATTGTGGGACACAGCTGAGAGTGCAACCTGAGTATTGCCCACAGGCCTTTGTCTTTCTCTCTGGAACTCATCCTAACAGGTCATTCCTATAAGTATTAACCCAAGTCCTGTGCTGTCGTAAAGATACCACTTGTACCCTGATAGGGAAAGTCTTGCTCTGGGTTTTCTAACTTCCTTATCAATTAGGGCACATCTATAATTCCTTCTGACTCATCTATTTGTGTTAAAAACATAAAGGCATAATTTTTTCCTAACCAAAAGATTAGAACTCTGATTCCTTATTTTCTTTCAGAAGATCTCACTCTTGCATACTCTTATCAAATGGTTGTCCTGCATTTACAATTATTCATTCTAGAAGCTGAGGTTACCCCGAACAACCAGCAGTTTGTCTAAACTGCTTTGGTTTCAGAGTTCTCTTAAAGGAGAGTTCTCAGAATCGATTTCTCAGGAGCTTTTGTACCCCACCCAGCAAAACATATATAAACAACAGTTCGAAGTTTAAAAGCTTAACAAGGCCTTTCAACAAAGGTTTAAACTGGTTTCATAAAATGAGTTATTTTGAGATTAGACAGAATTTTCATTACTAGTTAAAACAGGAGTGTAATTTGCTTTTATAAATTTCTATGGTTTCATTTAATAAAACTCATCCCTGTGAAAGCAGAGGTGATGCTGTGTTAAATACTTGTAAATGTGTTTCAGGAAACTCTCCAGGTACTAACTAAGGCCCGGGAGAATGTATAGCACGCATCCTTCCCCCCCGACACTGGCATAACTGGATAGTATTTTCCCCTCCAAAGCTCTGGAATACTTTATCACGCCCCAAAGAGCCAAATGGGAGACAATGAAGCTGTTTTGTCATTTGAATTAGGAAAGGTCAAAGGGAAGAGAATGTGATAGTAAACAGAGGGAAGAGTGCTTTGTGAAACTGTCCATTTTTTTTTCATGTAAGGGAAAATACTTTGTTCCTTTTAATAGATATGGAAATTCAATACTAGAGAGTTTTTTGGATGGACTTACAGAGAGAAAAGAAACAATCAAGAATTTTGAAAGCTCCCATTTCCCAAACAAATATGCACTATGTTCTTACTATTTACAAGGTGTCATTGTAATCTCTTGCATCTATATGATCATTTATAAATATGAATACTTTTTCATAGACATTGATAATAGTCACGACCCTGGTAGTTGCCAGGCTATGAACTGCTTAACTTATTTCATGTTTGAGAGGTTAAAAAAAAGATGTACCCAAAGTTGCACAGCACAGATATGAGGTACAGAGCCTGAACTTGAACCTAGCTTTTCTGTCTCTAGACTTCAGCCATAAGGACTTCCCTGACCATGCACTTCTCTGTATACTTATCTTACACATAGGATTTACCTACATTTATATTGATATGTACATTTAACCGCTTGTCATAGTCTGAAGCACATACACACCAATTTATTCAGGTATGGTGGCTACAGTAACACACGAATGGATGAATGGAGAAGTCACTTCCAAGTGCTTAGTTTAAAACACATATAGCACAGAATCATATTCTACCACATTTTGGAGTTTAAGGCCAAGGGATATTGTATAATCATGCAGACATTAGCTGTCACCAATAATTCTCCATGTTTTGTATTCACACTTTCTCTGAAAAGTATAAAAATATATTTATTTGTCCTTGAAGTTAACTTTTTATATACTGCTACAATGATTAATTTTTTTTTTAAATCTTCACTGAAATTTTCTTCTAATTTGGGGTATTTTCTAAGTCATGTTTTAGCTAGACAATAGATATTTGGTTGGCCAAAATGTTCCTTCGGTTTTTAAGTAAAAATAAAAGACATATTTTCATTTTCACCAAGAACTTTATTAAACAACATATTCACCCTTTTGTTCCACTACCTTCTGCCAATTTTCAGGCAACTTCATAATTCCATCCTCCCAAAACTTTTTATATTTTAGAGCAAAGAACTGTTCCAGGTGCCTTTTACAGTCTTCCAGGGAATTGACATTTTTTCCATTGAGAGAATTTTGTAAAGACCAAAACAAATGGAAATCCGAAGGTGCAGTGTCTGATGAATATGGCGGATGAATCAGAACTTCCCAGCCAAGCTGTATCAGTTTTTGCCTGGTCATCAAAGAAACGTGTGGTCTTGCATTATCCTGATGGAAGATTATGTATTTTCTGTTGACTAATTCCGGATGCTTTTCGTTGGGTGCTGTTTTCAGTTGGTCTAATTGGGAGCAGTACTTATTGGAATGAATCATTTGGTTTTCCAGAAGGAGCTCATAATAGAGGACTCCCTTCCAATCCCACCATATACACAGCATCACCTTCTTTGGATGAAGATCGGCCTTTGGCGTGGTTGGTGGTGGTTCACTTCGCTTGCCCCGCAATCTCTTTCATTCCACTTTATTGTACAGTATCCACTTTTCATCTCCCATCACAATTTGTTTTAAAAACAGAATGTTTTTGCTACGTTTAAGTAGAGAATAGCATGTGGAAATATGGTCAAGAAAGTTTTTTTCGCTTAACTTACGTGGAACCCAAACATCAGAGCAAGTCACATAACCAAGCTGATGCAAATGATTCTCAGCGCTTGATTTGCATATTTTGAGTATGTCAGCTACCTCCCGCGTGGCATAATGTCGATTGTTCTCAATTCACGTCTCGATTTGATCGCTATCAACTTCAACTGGTCTGCCTGACCGTGGAGCATCCTCCAGCCAGAAATCTCCAGCACGAAACTTCCCAAACCACTTTTGACACGTTCGATCAGTCACAGCACCTTCTCCATACAGTGTGCAAATCACTTTTTTGCGTTTCAGTTGCGTTTTTACCTTTCTTGAATTAAAAAAGCGTAATGTGTCGAAAACATTGTTTTTCTTCCATCTTCAATATTAAAAGTGGCTACACAAAAATTCACCAGTTTTGATGTTTTTTTTTTAATGCACGCTGATATGACAGCTGTCGCAATACAGTCTAACAAAATTGTTTTGAATGAAGGTAAAGACAACTAAGCTCTACTAAAGCCATCGTACGGGAAAGAAACGAACGAACTTTTTTGCCAACCCAATAAAATCAAACAAACATCCAAATGGAACTTTCAGTGATGTGAAACTCTTCACAGTAATAAATGTTAAAATCATTCCACTATTTAGAAGATAGTCTTCAGATCAGAGGCTCTCCTGGATACCACCTTAGGACATCTCCCACTGCCTCTAATCTTAAAAGAAAGGAAAATTGAGACGAAAACTCTGATCCTTGAGAGACGGATATAGTATATGTATTTATCTGTTTACATCTATTCTACATGTGTCAAGCTTAGACACCTAGGAAAATATAGCGAGACCCTCCATAAATCGAGTCCAGCTTCCTTTTTCCAGGATAGCTGTGCCTGATACACTAAGTACAGAGGATACACAAGGATGGATCCCTACTTAAGTTATTTTTAAAGATTTCCAAAGACAGAGATTTCATTGTGTCAGTATTTTTTAACATTATTAAACAAGCATATTGCAGGCCGTGTCCACTTAGCAATGTCTTAATTTAAGGCTACAACTTGGAATGCCAGAGGAGCAGTTATAAAAGAAGGTAGCCATCAGGTCTCCAAAAGTTAGTGTACCTTAACCTTACCTGCCTTAGTGGTTTCTGTGTAAAACACTAAGGAAGGAAAGGTGAATTGTGGGATGGGGGCTGCATTGTGAATTGCAAAAGAGAAATTTAAACATTATTTGCAAACTAAACTCAAAGAACAAATGATTTAACACTTGTTCTGTTTTTGTTTGTTTGTTTGTATTTGTTTTTAAGAAAGTGGACTCTAATTTATTCTTTCCTTGGTGGGGAGATTTAAAAAATTTATACCTTTAATATGTACTTTTCTTCATATTGGGAACTCAGTTTGTTACTACTCTTGGCAAACTGTTTTCTGAATATGTGGAAAATTGTACCTGCCAGAATGGATTGGTGTTTGCTCTTCTTCAGTGAAAGGTGGCTGTGATCAAAAGCTGCCTCTCTCGGGTAGTTCAGCCTGCCAAAGTCTAATGCAACAGAAATGGAAAGGAAAAGGAAAATGAAGGACATATTCAAGAGTGTAACAAATAATTGGAACCTAAGACACTAAGTCTATTGGCTTCCAACAAGAGCTTGGCAGAAATACTGACCGCCCATGTGATTTTTATCTTCACATCTTTAAGGCAATTACTTTGACATGGAACACAGTAGTGATGGCTTCCATTGAAAGGCTCTATTTAAACATCTTTTTTCTGAATCACCAAGATAAGAATGGAGCACATGAAGATGAAAAAAATAATCGCTTGTATACAAAGCTTCCACCTTCAGTTCTCTAAAACTGTGTTAATGCCTAATTAATGACATTCCTATTGTACAAAAATATTGAGAATGCAAATACAGTTTCCCAGCTAATTAGTTCATTATATGGAAGTGACACATGTGAAGTAATAGTTTAATGTGGTCTTCATAAAAGCCAGCAATTGTGGACTTTCCCTTAAAATTTTCAAGTGGGATGAAATTCACTTTTCTCATGACTACTCTAAGTAAAAAGTGCCTTCCTTATTGATGTGTATAATACTACCTTCTTTTAGCAGGTATTTACCATTGAAGTAGGGTAGTGAGACTTATGTGAGTAAATTATTACAGACAGCAAAACCCAAGGAATGTCTAGAGGTACGGCCACCAGCAGCTGTGAGAGTCTGGACTATTCCTCTCTCTTCTTAAACATGGCTCGAGCAGTTGATGTATGAATAGTGGTGGAAGAAATGTCCTTTTACGTTTCCAAAAACAAAAACTCAGCCATTCACACCTCTTCAGCTAGAACAACAGAATGTCAAATATTGTATTCTCAGATTTAAGCTATAAAATAATGGTGGAGCCTGAGAGACAGGAGAGGAAACTAAGGAGGGACTTCGTGGGATTGGTTGGAAGAGATTCAATTCTCTATTTCTTTGATTTAAGGATTATCAGTTTTAAGAGTGCAGTTAGGAATAATAAAGCTTTTCAAGAAAAATAGGACTACATTAAATGTACAGTTTTAAAAAACTGACAACAACGTACAATATCTCACCCTTTTGTAGTCAGAATCAAAGTCTCTCCGAGTCTAAAGATGGCGCTGGATACCTTTTGGTCCTGAGCAGTGAGGCCTCACGTCGGGGTGAGAGGCCGCTTTGTGTAACCTGTGTTCCTTATTTTGACGAGTCGCTAAGGATGCACCTTCAGTGTTGCCAGTATGATTATGAGGCATATTGAATATAGGCTTTCCTCTGTATTTCCAGTTGGGCTAAGTTTTGGGGTTTTTTTTCCTTTTAAAAGAATTTTAATATTTCTAAAAGTCATACAGCTTCTTTTGAAATTCTAAGGACGCTTTCGACAAATTGTTCAGTACCTGAGTAGAGGCCTCCATGACACATGTTTGGTGACACCCGTCTTCACTAACCCTGAACACTCTAGGGTCTAGTCTGAGCATCTGGCGACTTCTACTGCCTTTCATTGCTTTGCCTCACACGTGAAAATCAGTCTTCTGTGTACATAGAAACTTACAAAGAATTTTAATCAAAATTAGGGGCTCACATTTAAAATTTAGTGATCTATATCGATACTAATGCAACTAACTTAACCAAAGTGTAAAACGAAATCCCAGAGACCATTTGTGTATGAAGACGTTTGTACACAGATAAACAGTGACAACTAATATATGGCACGATTTGTTTCTTTGCCTGGAATTTGGCAAGTGTCTTCTGGAATGTATCAATAACAAGGTGCATTCCAATTACCAAAATGCTAAAATAGGAGAAAAATGTGATTCTTATAATCAAGGAAATTTGGTGTTTATCTGCTGAATTTTATAGTGGCAGAAATAGGAGATACAAAAAAAATCAGAAAAGTAGTATTTAAGTAGCTTCTTGGTTCCTGATTTACCTTAGATAGTCCAGTTTCCACCCATTGTCCTGCCATAATTATTGATCTTTCACTCTCAAGGCTCTCATCGGTTCGGATGATCATTTATATGGCTGTTTTACTTATTAGGCACTCTTGTTGGTGACACTAACAGTAAAAGGTCTCAAGAGAACTGAATAGTTTGGTATACAATATACCTTTGTATACACGTTATAAATTCATATGATCCTCTGAAAAGCCCTGTTAAATTGGTCTTTGTTGAAGAGGATACGAAACTCAGGGAGATTAAAAATGGCCTGCCAAATTCATTCAGCTGTTATGTTACAGAACCAAGACTGCAATCCAGATTTCCAGGGCAAACGAATTCTAGTGAGTTTAATAGTAATAATAACAGGAGGAATGATCACCATCATCATCGTCACCATCATCACCTTAATGGTGAAGCTACCACTTACCCAACAGAGGTTCATGACCATTGTTTTGTTCCATGTACCACTTTGGCAGTCTGGTAAATCCTGTGGACATCTTCTCAAATAATATTTTTGAATGCATAAAATAAAATGCATAGTATTACAAGGATATGAATTCTATTAAAATGCAGTTATCAAATTTTTTAAAATAAATACATGATATTGGTATGTTTTCTAAATGCATAAAATAATAAGATCTTGCAGTATTATCTATTACTGTAATTTCAAAGTAGTGATGAACATAAAGATTATTTTGAGATTTCTACAATAAGTCTAATATGATATGCAAATATCTGTGATTTCTATTGGTGACAAAGTGACAGGTTCTGCTAATACTACTGTGGTTTGTTACTTACATCCATAATTGAAGGAAATTCTAAATTTCGGTTAGAGGACATTGAAAGTAAAGATGTAATTTTTTCCCACTCAAGTTCACCGACTGCCTCCAAATTTATGAACCGCCAAGGGGTGCCCGGTTAAGAACTCCTGCTTTGAATAAACTGGCAAAATAACTATTGTTATCCCCACCTTACAAATGAATAAACTGAGGCCCAGGGTGGCTTGCCTAATATTTTTCACCTAATGGCCGAGAAGGGTATCAAGTGATATTAGCATCTGTGCATCACCTCCTCTAACTTCCCAGTGGCAGTCACCATTGAAGTGGGAATCATAGCATCCGCTCCACTCTGAGACAGATGACCCCGTAAGGATTATTACCCTAATCACTTGTATCTCCTTCAAACACTAATGATACCCTTGATGAAGATTGCAGATAACCAAAGAGAAATCTGGGGTGAGGTCTGTGTGCCGGACTAACGGTTTATGTTCAACTTGCCTCAAGCGTTTCTAGTGTTTGGTCTCCGCTAAGTGGTCCTCCGGTGGCTTTTCAGAATGGTCATTATTTCCAACGTGTTTGATGCTATTTTCTACTGTAGCAATTTTCCTCTTCTACCTTTAGGTGATTACTGCTCTTGCTTATTAATATTCTCAGATGAGGGAAATTGTTTTTCTCCACCTCCCCTATTTCAGTGTACATACCTATTTGGATTTTTTTCTGTAACTGCTCTAATTCCTTAGCCTCTTTTTATCTAAACTATACCTATTAAATTACCGTAACTCTTCTCAAAGCTAAATTGCCTCATTTGTTTATTATTTTTCCTTCATTTTGTCTGAATGCTTCAACGCTTACAAAGTATGCAAAGCCATTGTTAAAGCTCTAAGTAGTCCCAGGATGCATATATTAGTTTCTGTAATTAAGTCTTAGTGATGACACCACGTCTTATTTGCCTCACGTTGTACTAACTCTAGCGTAACAAACCTTAAGGTTTCTTTTCAAAATTATTTAATATTTGAAAAAAATCGATGTATACGACCCCTTGGCAGTTCAGTTGTTAATTGCTCATCCTTTCTTCTCCTGTTAATGGTGACCATTTTATTTTGGCAAATCTCGCATATTAGTGTTTCTCATCTCTGATAGTGAAATGACCATGACATAGGGATGCTACATAAGGATGTCTTCCAGCGCTGTTTTCACCTGAACAGGAGATTCCTTTTGCCACACAGCTTTGAGAATAAGAGTATCTTAGTATTTCACTATTGAAGGAATTTTAGAAGTTTCACTTGTATTTAGGTAACTGAAGGGCATTTTTGATTGCTATCACTTTATACAGCCTTCTAGGAAGGATTTATTTTTAGCACATATAACGGATGTTGCAAAAACTTGTATATTTGAAGAGCTTTATAAAATATACACTAAAGATTCAGCTTTCACCTTTAGTTGTTGAAACTTATGCTTTCTTGAGAAGATTTTCTTGAAAAAAAGACATATTCTGAAAAACTGATGCTGCCTTTTACCACCAGCACTAGCAACCATCTCATCGTTGTTATCTTCACCACCACCGTCATCCAAAATAGCGTGTAGAGGTGTGCTTACAGGGTTTACACACGCATACGTACGCACATGTGTTTAAACACATACATACACGTATTTATTCATTCACTCAGCACATGTTTGTTGAGAGCCTTCTAAGTTCCAGGCACTGTTTTAAACTCTGCCCTCCTCTTACTTCCATTCTTGTGCATCAAGGCTGATGATGTGGAGAAATAAATAAAATGATACGAGAACAGCTGAAGAGAAAAACAAGACGGGACACAGATAGGGTATATGTGGAGGGAGTGTTTGAATTTTTGTTGGCAGGGGGCAAAAAAGACTTCACTGCAGAAGGGTTTGAGTAAAGGTCTGAAGAAGATAAAGAAGTAGCTCTGTGGGTATCTGGAAGAGAACATTCTAGGGAAGGTGCTGATGGAGTGTAGGGGACATTCTGGGAACAGCGAGGAAGCCAGAGTACCTGAACTGGTGCAGGGAAGGGATAGTAGCAGCCCAGATCATGTCAGGTCTCATGGGCCATATTCTCTGAGTGAGATTAGAACTCTTGGAGGCTTTTGAGCAGAGAACTAACCTGATCTGAATTAATAGTCTAAAAGGATTGCTCTGGAAGCCGGTTTGAGAATAGACTGAAGGAGGACTAGAACCGAACAAGGCTGAATAATCCAGGTGAGAGATTATGGTAACTTGTGCCAGGATGGTAGCAGTGGATGAAAAGTTGTCAGCCTCCAGATATATGTTAAGGAAAGAGCCAAGAGGATCTGATGATGGATTGTATATACAGTGTGAGAGAAAGAAAAGAGTCAAGTGTGACCCCACAGTTTGAGGCCTGAGCAAGTCGAATGGGAGGAGTTGGGTAGAGGGGTGTGAGGAGGGGGTCAGGAGCTCAGTTTTGGACATGTCAAGTTTGAGATATTGGGCATCCACGTCGAGAGGTCAAGTACACAGCTTGGTTTAAAAGAAAAAAAAAGACTAGAGTTTAGGGGAGAGGTCTAAAGATAGCCATGGTCATGGATTTTTCTCCATAGAAATGTTCCATCTATATCGACAATACTACTTTCCTTCTCTCGACACCTCTGCCTCCCGTCCAGTGGAAGCTCAGCTTCTGTGCTTTCAACACTGGGATTGCTATTTTTGCTCTCCAGGGGATATAAGATCCTCTGGTTCCCAGGGTTAACATTCTCCACAGGTGTCCTCCATCCCATCCTCATGAGACTCATTGGGAGTTACTATCTCTGGGCTGTTCTCTCCCTACTCCTGATTCAGTCTCCATCTCTCCTCTCCTTCCCCCATGGCCATTGTAGCCCCTAAGGGGATTGGATGCACCACTATTCCATTCAATAAGTCAGTTGATTTTGTTTGATTGGAATGGTTTTGTTCAACCTTCTTGGAGGTTCAATTCAATATTCTATAGACAACGTGAGGCCACTTTAATCATAACACCAAATAACTAGTAACTCTTGCCCCCAGATTCTTCCTGGCCAAGATCATTTCTTCCATTCTTTTGGTGAAATTCAAAAGAATTCTGTCTAGAAATTCAACTGAGCAAGTACTTGGGCATATCATCAGATCCTAAGGTGCTTCTTGAGAATGTTTTTGGCTCTGCTCATAGATATTCTCCTAAACCCATGTCAGCAGAGGAGGGATGATTTAACACATGGGCAAGATTACAACCAGACTCTTTAATTTTTTTAATTATAAAATTCCAACTTGCCCACATATCCAAATTATATATAAACATATGAATCTTCTTTGAATCAATAATATAGAATATTCACTCATTCAACAAATATTTATTGAGCCCTGTTACATATTCTTGGTGTTGTTTCAGGGAGTTCCCTGTCTTTAGGGAGCCTAGATGCTTCCAAATATCACATAGGCCATACTTATACTAAAAACATGTTTATTGTTTAGCTAAACTTCAAATTTAACTGAGTATCCTGCATTTTTTCTGGTCACTGAGGTCATGTGACAGCTTGGCTGGGATGGATGGTCAAAGATGGCCCAACTTATGGAAGATGGGGCAGACTGTCACCTGGGCTGCTTTCCCCATGTGGTACCTCAACTAGCGCAGGCTTCTTTACATGTCAGTCTTAGGGCAGCAGAAGGTCAAGGTGGCAGCTGTAAGGCTTCTTTTGGTTCGTGCTCTGAAGTTGCAAGTGGTCGCTTCTGCCAGAGTCTGTTGGTCAAATAAAGGCACAGGGCTGGCCTACATTCAGAGGGTGGGGAAAGAGATTGCACCTCTTGATGAAAGGAGTGGCAAATTCACATTGGAAAAGGGAATATATACAGGGAAGGGAAGGATTTATAGCCATTAAACAATCGATCACAAGTAGTAAACACAGCAGAGAAGTCTCTGCCATCAGGGACCAAACACTATTCTAAGAAGAGACAGACAATAAAGATAAACATTCATTGTTGATACAAAGGAGAAAAAGAAAGCATAATCAGGGGGTTAGGGAGTGTTATCAGGAGTATTAGGGGAGGTCTTCTTTTATGTAAGGTGGGCAGGAAGACTTCCCAAGAAGAGGACATTCAGCAGAGCCCAAAAGGAGGTGAGAAATATCCAGAGGAACGGGGTAACAGAGGAAGGAACAAGTTCATGAGCTTCAGAACCCAAGCATTATTGAGGAACTGAAGGTGGCCGAAACAATGAAAGTGAAGTGGAGAGTAGTAGGAGATGAGGTCAGAGGAGTTATGGAAGGTCAGGCTCAATCTACATCTAGGGCCTTGTAGGCTAAAGGGCTTTGCCTGTTAGCTTGTGTGAGCTGGAAGCCACATGCAGAGTTCCAGAAGAGGAGTAGCATCATTTGACTTAGACTTTTTTTAACAGGGTTACTCTGGCTTCTGTGTAGGGAATACACTGAAGAGTGGCAAGGGTTGAAATGGTTGTGAAGCTATTGCAATACTCTAGGTGAGGGGCAATAGTGGCTCGACCTGGGTGAGGATAGTGGAGCTGGTGAGTTGTTGTTGAACAATAGGTCTATTTTGAAAATAAAGCCAACAGGATTTGCTGATAGATTGCATTTGGGGTGTAAAAGCAAGAGAGAAGCCAAGAATTTGAGAGGAGTCAAAATGTTTAGACTCAGCAACTAGAAGAATGGATTTGCTATTTACTGGGTTGGGCCCTCCTTATAAGAGGGAGGCAAGAATAGCAAAGGCAGAAGAAGGCAACGTGATGACAGAAGCAGGAGGAGAAAAGGCAATGAGATGAGGAGCCATGAGCCAAAGAACAGAGGAAGCTTCTAAAGCTGGAAATGGCAAGGAAATGGATTCCCCCTTAGAGCCTCCAGAAGGAACCGGCCCTGTCAACACCTTGATTTTAGCCCTATAAGACTCATGTCAGACTTATGACATCCAGAACTGTAAGAGAATAAATTTATGTTATTTTAAGCCACCAAATTTGTGGTAATTTGTTACAGCAGCAATAGGAAACTAATACATGATTAGACCTTTAAATAGAGATGCTGAGTAGCTGTTCATTATGAGTCTGAACTTGAGGAGAGAGGCATAGAATGTGAATTGGAGCTCATCACAATACACGTTTATTTAAAACCATGAAGCTGGATGAGAGCACCTGGCCAAGGTCATTTCTTCCATTCTTTTGGTGAAATTCAAAAGAATTCTGTCTAGAAATTCAACTGAGCAAGTACTTGGGCATTTCAAGTACTTGGGTGAGGAAAGAGAAATGAAAAACCTTCTGACTGTTTTTGACCACCCCGACATCTAAATATCAGGAGAGTGAGAAAACCAGCCAACAAATGAGAAGCCATATCCAGTGATGCATGAGGAGACCAGAGAGTCGACGGTCCCAGAAGTCAAGGGAAGAAAGTATTGGCAGGAGTAAGCAAGTGACAAATTCAGCTCCATCAAATATTCACAATTTAGTGCTAAGTGATCTCAATCTTGAATTTTTCGCTAACTTCTACAAAAATTCTTCGAGAGACAATTGATATTTGAGAGTGGGATAGAAAAAGGAGGCACCATTAATAATTATACCAAGACAAAGGATGTAAATTGGGACTGCCCAGGGCAAACAGGAATGTATGGTCCCCCTATTTGGCTTCTGTCTCAGTAACTGTTAAATAAATACAGTTTACTTCCTAAAGAAACATCTTTACTGAAATATGACTTAATATTTTGCTTTTGGCTTTAATTGAGGATCAATATTTAGGAAATAGTGTTAGGAAAGATATTTCTGCCTCTTTTATAAAACTGTTATTGGAGACTCTGTTCTTTATTATGTTCAGTGTTCCTCATAGAAAGAACCATGTGGTAATTCCTCTTAGAATGGAATGCTGGAAAAACTGTTGCTTTTTTCAAGGAGCTGGTGGTATCCTTTCTTTTCCTAGATACTGCGAGCTTCATAGTACATCGTTCTTGCCTCTTACCTTGGTAGCACGAGCTAGAACTGTTATATCTTCAAGTTGCAGTTACGGTATCATGTCAAATTTTCCCAGCTGTGACTTTCTTTCTCCTCAAATATTTCTTGAGTACCCACTATGTGCTGAGCTTTGTTATTTAAGCTACAGGTATGGCAGAGGTCCACACAGATTTGATCCCTGCCTTCATGGCATTTTCTTGGTTCTCAAGAGTTTACATACTTTTAAAATATGGTGTTAGTATCTTATAGGAAGCCTTGAATTCTTTCAAGAGCAAAGTAGGTATAAAAGACACATAGAATAAAGCGCAACAGTGAAGTATATTATTCAGATAGGGGTGTGGCGTGTTAGGAATGGAAGGCGAGGGGAGAAGTAGAGCATGAAGCCTTGAGTAGAACCAGAGCCTTGAAGCTCCTCATGTTTTTCATGAGGTTTCAGACCCACTATTGTGCTTTTGAGAGAAAAGAAGGCACGTTTAAGGAAATAAAATGATTTCTAAAGCTGCGTTTAGCATCTTTACTAATAGGAGTAAAGAGTGCTTGATCAAGTAAAGCATTTGAGGATATTGTCATAATCCAAAAATGCTCTAAGTGCTGTCTACTGGCTATAGAGAAAAGAGAATTAATGATTAATTGTGTTGTAATATGATATGCCCTAGGATTGAGTGAATATTTCAGTTCCAGATTATAAAGTAGCCTATTTTTGCAGGACGAGAAAATAAGTACTATATTTTTAAAAGAAATAAGCTGTCTGCTCATAAGAAGAGGAACTCCTTTCAGTTATAACCTTGGCTAGGGATTTAAAGAGGCTGCTGTAGTCTTCCCAGTCAAGAGAAGGGGATTGATTAGAAGTCAACCAGAAAGCACTGTCCTGGCCGGTAAGACCCCACCATCAAAAACAAGAATCATGTCTTTATGTTTATTAAGCATGCAACAGTGTCAAAGAAGAAAGGTCAAACAAAGGAAGGGATCCTCTTTTAGACAATTTAGTTCTTACACTTTGATAGCACCATAATGAGTACAAGAGGAGACGGGGGGATACCATGCGACGGAGGAGGTTGAGAGGGATAGAGAATGATAAAGGCAGAGACAGCTGCTTTCACAAAGCCAGCTGTGTTGGAGATGTCTCTTCTACAACTGCTTATTGAAATGTGTGTGAAACTAGTAACATGAAACACTTGGGCAATATATTCTGTTAAAGGAATCAAAATTTAATTGTGGAGACTTTGAGTCCCACTGATTCCAACTATTGATTATGTTGCTTCAACATGCAGCAATAAAATTAAAAGCTGAGATTGACAACAAGCTGCTATGTAAACCATTTTTTAAGTCTGTCTACCAAATACCCTGGATATTGGATTGTTTTTATTCCTAAAAGAAATGTAAATACAGTCATAGTTCCTGTATAATATAAGTAAAATTTAGCCTAGGTATATTATTTCTTTTAGCCTAGGTTTATGCCATATTTTCAGCCTTCTGACTCACTGTTGTTACCATAGTGACATTTATAGAGGGATCGTGTGTTTTCCATAAGTTTAAGGGCTAGCCACAGACCTTAAGTAGCTCCAGAGGAGAATTCACTGAGATCTAGAGTGCTTCGAACAACGCTGTGAAAATTGGATTGCCTGAAAACACAGGTTTGTCTCACAAGAGAAACCTTCTGTGCACACGCAGAGAATGATAGGGCTGGAAAGTGATCTCCGGAAGCCATTTATTCTGTCCCATTTCCCGGCAGCGTGGTGACTAAACCACAATAGGTGTCTGTGATTTTCGTACTAATGTAACTTACCCAAGACTGCCTGTTCCCCCAAGCCACAGCCAGTTTAGCTGTCAAACAAAAATAACTTATGGCACTCTACCTTGTCATCATCCCTTTCCTGGCCCTCCCCTGGGTCCCCAGGGCTGTTCAAAACTGAATGCTGGGGCTTCCCTGGTGGCGCAGTGGTTGAGAGTCCGCCTGCCGATGCAGGGGACGCGGGTTCGTGTCCCGGTCCGGGAGGATCCCACGTGCCGCGGAGCGGCTGGGCCCGTGAGCCATGGCCGCTGAGCCTGCGCGTCCGGAGCCTGTGCTCCGCAACGGGAGAGGCCACAACAGTGAGAGGCCCGCGTACCACACACACAAAAAAAACTGAATGCTGGAGACTGCCAGAAATAAAAGTCTGAACCTCGGGGTAGACCTGACCAGAAAGTAAAACATATTCTTGGTTTTGCACAGCAGGGAGAAACCTCTTTACCTATATCCCATCATGATAGGGATTTGAGCTAAAGCTCCGTGAAGCAGCCCCGCTCCAGTTACACCCTTTGAAATGGGAATTCCAGGGTCACTGGCAGCACTGGAGAAGATTATTATAGCAACTCAGCACATGGTCTCATAGGATGATTTCCTTTTGAGAACTCGTTTGTGAGCCTACCACCTGACCAAATAGCATCACCACCATCGTCTGTAAAATATTAACATTTACCGGAGCGGGGAAAATGGTACCGACACTGATTGCCCTGTGTCGGGGGCGGAGTGGGCGGGAACCGTTTACTTCTTTGAAGACTGAACTGAGGAGGCTACGTGATTAATTCGAATAATTAGGAGTCTCTTTTCCTCGTCAGTTGATTTTGGGGATTCCAATTTTAGTTCAAAACCAAAGACAGGTTACCTAGGTTATCAGAAAATAAAAGCTTTGAAACAAGAAGCTGCATTTGGGAGGAAAGGAAATGTTGAACTTGGGTCTATATTTCCGAAGAAGAATTATCTGGAATTTTATAAAAGCAAAGAACACAGACATCATCCCTGTGTTTATATGAGGAAGTAAGCGTTTGAAAACATGCAATACGTATTTTAGACATTGTTCTACTTTCTAATCTTGCGTTGCTCCCAAGGATTGCTAATGGTTACCAAATTGTTCTTTGGCAGCGTAAGCTGACGCTTAAAAAAAAGAAAAAAGGAAAAGAGGTGATAGGATGTGATTCTAGCACAGGACAAAGTTATGAATCCTCAACCCTGAGCAGATATTAACTAATCCAGCAATCCCAACCTGGAGGATAGCCAGGAGATTTCTCTGCATCACATTATGTCCGTTACATGGCAATGAAGGACAGTTTCCATGGCTCCTAATAAAGAGATGTTTCTCTTTACGAAGAGAGCAGAGTGAAGGGTTAATAAAGCATTCAATCTCTAGAAGTAGGTTTCTCCCTACATCCTATAACCAGGAGGATGGATATCTTGTTTCGTGTGCTGAAGTGGGTTGAATGAAACCAGCATGGCTCTGCTCTGCCTTCACTAGCTATAATCAGCTTTTCAAGTCTACACTATGTCCCCAGTGACTGATGGCACAGTGAGGAACATGTTTGTGACCACACATTCCTGAGAAGCAGCAGTTCTGACAGCCCAGTGACCCGACTTATTCATTCCCGTCTCTTTGTGCAGAGACATTTTGTTTTCCAAGCTCTTTGGCCATGTGCTAACGATTAGACAATGACTCCATAAATGAGGAGAAAAAACGGTGTCATGGACGGTGGGTGGTTTGTTTTCTCAGTTCTTTATTGAAAACATATGGAGATGTTTATATATAAATAGACAACAATAGACTGCTGCCATCACGTTAGCCGCAGCTAATAAAATTCTACATGAATAGAGATCAAACTTGTGTCTGCCTACGCCAGAATTCTGGTTTACTGAGATCTGCATATCCTATCTAATTTGGGTTGAAAAGATGTTTTGTCGTTTTACTTTTTATTCCTAGTTGGAAGGAAATGGTGGCCCAAGGGTGTTGTCCTTGTTTTTGTTTCATTCTTCTCTTTGCTTAATCAAATTACTTTGTTAGCAGGGACAATAAATTCTGTCCAATCAGACCTTGTATTGTGATCACGCAAAAATATTTTAAACTCTATACATCTGTTTCACTACAGTCTTTGTATTTTTGAATTAGAAGTGAGGACTTGTGGCCCGACAGCTGGAAACAAGCAGCAGCAGACAGGGCAGTGGAGGGATTGAGAACACAGGCTTGGGGAGGCAGACCTCCGGGTTTGAATTCTGGTAACCACTCACTAGCTAGGTAACCTTGGGAAAGTTAGTTAACCTGACTAAACCTCAGTTGCTTCATCTGTGAAATGAGAAATGTGGCACTTATAGAATGATTGGGAGCATTACATGGGAGAAGCTGTAAAGCCTTTCATACAGTGTCTGGCATGTAGGAAGCACTGCAAAAAAGCTACATATTATCATTGTAAGCAGCTAACAGAATGGTTTATATGGAGGCCATCCTTGAAAATCTGAGAGGTACTGATGTTTAGTGGTAAGACCAGTAACAGCAACTATTGATCAAGTGCTCGTTATACGTTGGGGTCTACATTGCACTCTTTCTTACAACTCCATGAACTGGGTACCAGTATTATCCCCATTTCATGGCAGAAGAAACTGAGGGGTTACACAGACTGCCCAGAGTCACAGAGCCCATGATTGGTTAATCTGACGGGCAAACCCAGTCTGAATAATCCCAGAGTGCACACTTGTTATCAATCTGCTAAAAAGGCTGCCACATAGACAGCGTCTGGCACCTTTGAAATCTCCTTTATTTACATTATTCTCAACATTCCCATTAACATCTTGGCATTGCACGGTACCATTCACAAACTGTGGGGTGCCCTGTCCCAGGGACATCTGTTCATTTGCAGTTGAAGAGGGTCAACAAGGCTTTAATGCATATTTTGTTAGGAGCCCTGACAAGTTCAGCTCGCACACCACTTTCACTTTTGGTCTACAAATGTCTTTTCTTTGAAGACCCTCAAAGCTCCATATGCCCAGGCTCATTGTTCAAGCCTGGAAAAGAGCATTTGTCCCAGCCTACAGATGGAGAAGCCAGAGGCCAAGGTGACATGACTTGGGGACAGAGGGAGAGGCCAGTCAATCCCCTCAGCAGCCTAGCATGTCAGTTGCTGAGTCAGGAATGGAGTCGAGTGGGTCCAGGGCTGTGTCCATCTCACCAGGCTGATGGCCAAACTACTGACTAGCTCTACTTTTAACTAAATTGTATATAGTTAGGAGCAAATTGCCTAATTTTCTTGTTGGAAGGATGGGATCTTCCAGAAATATGGGAATCCTCACATACATTACCCAACTGTTTTTATTTGCAGATCTATTATGTTATTTCTTTTCTCATTTTTACAGGACAGGGAGAGAATTTGGGGCGGGGGGCAGCAGGGCACATAAGGGGACAGGGTTAAGACTGCCAAATTCATGTCAACTTGCTCACGTAGCACCAATGTGCTAGTTGAACGAGCCCTGAATGTAAGACATTAATGCAAATATTTTGCATGTTATTAACTCTAATGATGCTACCGTCATGCAGTAGCCACAGCTGAAAGCAGAGGTGGTACTTTTTATCATAAATGCCTTGGGTCTTTCTCTGATAATCACCATGAAGACAGAAATTCCTTAGAAGTAAAAGTGGAAATATGAACAGGCTTCTGCTTTGTTAATCTTCTCATCGTCATCAACAACAACAAAATGATATCCCAGGGCCATGAATTTCAGTCCTTTAAATGTTGGCAACATCCTCCTTTAGAAATGAAGGGTACTGTTCTTGCCCTTGTAACAACAGTACCCTTCCATGGCAATAGTTAGGAAGTCATTGTAAAAACATATCTGTTTTACAGGAAAAAAAAATTTATGCAACCCTGAAATTGTTATGTTGTAAGTGAAAAGTCATTCTAATTCAAAACAAGCATGGCCTACTACTTACTTCCTCCCGTGCCAGTGGTGACAGGGTGGAGTTTTGGAAAGCACAGAATTTCAGACCCACCTCTCTCATTTGCCAACTGTGTGACTTTGAGCAAATCACTTGACTTCTCTGATCCTCAGTTCCTTTTCTATAAAACAGCATCAACCATAAAACTGCTCCGTCTACTTTATGGATTATGGAAGAAGATCAAAGGAGACTGCAAATAGGAAAGCTCTCTGAAAGCACTGTAAAAATATTATTATTGATATTTACTAGGTGAATAATGAGGATGACAGCTTGGGAATAACTCAGCCGAGGTAGTATATGGTCAGTCTGGAAGAAGTGAATGGGTCCTGGGGAACAGCTGGCCAGGCCAGTTTGAAGGACCTTAAACTCGCAAGTCTTAGGGCAGTGTGGCAATTTAGCTGTGCAATCTGGTGAGAGGCCCTTATATTCTAAGCTCTTGCTGTGACAATACTGGCTACGTGGAATCACTGTGTGCTTTCTTACCAGACTTTATCTGGAAGAAGTTTACACACTAGTGGCCTGACAGAGTTGCTGGGGTTTAGATGCTACAGCTGTACCCCAGAGAGAAAAGCATTTCATGTGTTGTTCTATTTCCTCCCTCCCTGGGGATTCAACAGATGGAACAACAGTGGAATCAGAAACCCAAGACAAACCTGTCAGTTTGATGCCTTTAAGCCTTCACAGAATTCACAATTAAAATAAGATAGAATATCCATCTAGGGGGAAGAAGTGCAGAGAAATAGGCCCACAGGTTACACCTTTTTTTGTCTAAGCACGGCTAATACTATCCGGAGGTCCCCACCATATAAAAGGAATTGTATCTGGTACAAGGTAGGCTCTTAAGAAAATTGGTGGAAAGAATATTATTGCTAGTAGCAATAATTGAGTAATTTTTATATGGAGTTTTATATTTATTTTCATTGAATTTTAAAAAAAAACCTTCCAAGTCAACTCAAATTCGGCAGATTCCAAGATGAGTCATCTTGCATCTCAGAACTGTTAGGTAATATGCAGACTGGATCCTAAGTCGAGCAGAGCATGTGCTTTGGCAACAACTGGTGAGGAGATAAAGTATTTGGTTATTGTTTTTTTGATAACTTCCAAAGAGAAAGCAGAGAAGCAACAAATATGACCTAAACACTTCTCTCTTTTGTTAAGGCAAATATTTCCAACTACAGCCTCGTGATGGAGTCTGACCTGGGGACCTTCTTACCCTCTGGGCTGCAGTTCACCGGCAGTGACAAGGCCAGGGCCATCGTGGAGGAGGTCATGTGCCTGCTGGAGCCCATCAATGTCACACAGGTCTTTAGAGCTGGAGAAGGGACAGACATTAACTTCTGGATCCAAGCCGGAGTACCTGGTAAGAGCAATAGATGAAGTTGGGGTTCTTTACATACTGCTACCAATTTAAAATAAAATTTCTGTTCTAACATGCCACAGTAGATACTTGTAGGTCATTTAAAATATGGAAACCCTTAGGGCTTCCCTGGTGGCACAGTGGTTGAGAGTCCGCCTGCCGATGCAGGGGACACGGGTTCGTGCCCCGGTCTGGGAAGATCCCGTGTGCCGTGGAGCGGCTGGGCCCGTGAGCCATAGTCGCTGAGCCTGCGCGTCCGGAGCCTGTGCTCCACAACGGGAAAGGCCACAACAGTGAGAGGCCCGTGTACAGAAAAAAAAAAAAAATATATATATATATATATATATATATATAAACCCTTAGCTTTGTCCACAAGGTATAATCTGATGTTTTCCAATATTGGGATAATAATACTCCTTTTATTTATTTACCCATCTGTCTTCTCTTTCTGAAGTATATGTTCCTCACTCCAAGAGATTCTGATTTAATGACTCTGGGATTGTGCCTAGAAATTGCTTTGTTTTTTGTTTTAAGCAGGTGTCTGGTAATTGTAGCACAAATGATCTCCTGACCAAAATTTATGAAATAGAGTAGAAGGCAATTATTAATACTAATATCCTTCTAGTTCTAGTCCTATGCTGCAGAAAGTTCTCTGACCCAAATAATTCCCTACCCAAATCCATGGTATCTGAAATTTTACCATTAGAGATTTATTCTTTGAGGTTGGGTACTTCTTGCTAATCATATTTTCCTAATGCAGAGACTACTTTACGAGGTTGGACATAAACTAATTTGCCCTGATCAGTGATTCATCAGGTTGATATTTTTAAGACAAGTCCTGGGCAGGGATGAAATTATGTAATAGGAATAGGCCTGGCGGTTACAGGACTAGAAAGGACAGCAGTCCTAAAGAAGACAAACATAG
The DNA here is from genome assembly GCF_008692025.1 of Phocoena sinus. Classification (NCBI taxonomy): domain Eukaryota; kingdom Metazoa; phylum Chordata; class Mammalia; order Artiodactyla; family Phocoenidae; genus Phocoena; species Phocoena sinus. The sequence continues at coordinate 41,045,193 of NC_045779.1, forward strand.
TACTTCACAAATTTGCCCTAGACTGGCCGTGAGAAAGGGTTATTGATGATATTAGACCTCTGTGACCTGGGGTTGTTCCCTCAACACCATTATCTCCATAATCAAAAACACTGTTAAAGAATCTATTTGCAAATTATTCTGTACTTGTATTATGCAAACAGGAAGTCCAGCTTTTGAATAGTTTTAAAATTATGGTTTCCAGAACCATTTCTATGGCTACAAAACATTTCACAGGTTTTAAAAAAAGTCTCTCTAGATCCACCCCACTCCGGCTTTTTTGTTTTTTAGCCTGCAAAATAGACTTTACCAATAGCATACTATATGGATTTAAACTTTTTAAAAAGCTCATTCTTTAGATATTATAGATTAATGTTGCTAATAATCTTACATAACTAAAAATAGAAGGAGCTCTTCTTTATTCTAAGACAAGAAACTAAATTCTCTCCAAAGGTTTGTGTATATTTTAACCATATTGTGAAATATCTTAAAACAACATTTTCATTTTCAGTGGGTCATCTAGACAGACATGAGACTCCCTACATATACGTTTTTAATCATGATCAAGGTCTAGGCGAAGGGAGTTTGCCCTTTAAGTCCTATAGAACGATTTTGTTTGAATTTTAGATTTTTCCTGACCCTTAACTTTTTCAATAAGAATCTTGGTAAAATTTCAGAAAAGCTAAGTAAGTTTGCTGGGGATAGAGGTGAGGAAAAGACTGATGGATTGTGGGTGAATTCGAGTGAAGACCGGGGGTGCTTAAAGGGGAGGTGAGGAACTGAAGCCTGGACCGAAGTAGAACAAAACGTGTGCTGCCTCCTCCCAGCTAGTTTTGCTTCTGTTGCACTGGATCAACAAAAGAGAATCGGCTCTAGCTTTACTCCTTCCATGTAGATACTCCATAAGAATGGTTCTATTCGGAATTAACAAGTTGATTTGATTGTCTTCACGAAGGCAAGACGGGCTTCCCCTCTTGCCACAGTGCCGTGGGGAATTTGAGCCCCCTTGTGGTTGCTTCAGCATTAATGCGAGTTCTAACTTACTGAACTAGTTGTCAGACACACGGTTAGGCTTTTTGAAGACACCGTCTGTTTGATCTGTACAACAATCCTAAGAGGTAAGTGCAATTATTCCTCTTCTTCAGATGAAGAAACAGACTCAGAGGGACTAAATGACTTGCCCAAGTCTCTCCGGCTCTTAAGTGTAGATGTCATCCTGAGAACAGGCCACTTTGGTTTCAAGGCTGGTGGCCCCTTTCCCACAATATGCAACAACACAGGGGCGTCTGGAATGCTGAGATGGTCTTCCAAATCTATGGCAGTGTCTGAGATGTTTATCTTACTCAGCTCTTGCTTATGCAAAGGATTTCAGTTCATTCCTGCTCCAGAATAATTTACCCCAGGGGAAAGGAGTTTGTTATTGTAAATAATTACTTATTTCTTCTCGCATTCTTTGTTCCACTCCCCTCTCTATCTCTGTAGATCAGGAAGGTTTATATAAACTTGGTAGCTCATTTAGACTGCAACTAATGTTTCCTGGAATTCTTTTTTATTTCGTTTAGAGTATTGTAAGATGGAACCAAATTATTGCTGTTTTTCCCTATTACTATTGAAGCTATCTTTTGATATTTCAAGTTTGGGCTCTTCCTGGAAGAAATAATGGAACTGTTTATAACTCTTGTTACCCGTTGAAAATTTCAGGGACTTTAGAAAAAAGATGGAGAACCATAGTTAATCTGAAAAAGAAAATAAAAATATACTAGTTGTGTACTCTGAATTCTTGAAGATATGGTAAGTTACAGTGAGTTAAACCTAAAGATAGGATTCAAGATACTAATTAAGTATGAGTTAAATAACTGCTCACCTAACTTTTGAAAAATTAATGAGAAATACTTCCACACTCCATTCTTCCTTTCTTCTTTCTCTTTTTCTTTCCTGTCATCCATTGAACTAATATTTATTGAGCTCTTACCATGTCCTTGACCTATCAAATTTCTGTAGTCTGATGACTGAGCCCCAATTTTTTAATGTTTCATGTATACTCAATATCAAAATACTAATTAAGAGCACAGATAGAATTAAAATTCAACATGATTTTCATAAATTATAGAAGCCAAATAGATAAATTTATGAAAGGATCATCTTTGGAGAGGAGATAGGATATCCTTCATCCATCTAGGTGATGTCCATGATGGACAGGATAACTGTCAACATAAGTATAAGGCTTTGGGGGGAAAAGTTAAAAAAATAACAGATGTATTTTCCACATAAACTCCCTGTTCCAGATACCTTTATACTCCAGCCTTCTCCCATTTCTACCCGCTTCCATACGCCTTCCTATTTTCTCCTCCAAATCCTAAATGCTCTTTAAGTCTCACTCCATATTCATTGGTGACCGCAAATCCATCTTTAACAGGCCCTGGTGCTGTGTTGCCTTTCTGAATTTCTAAAACACTTCTGTAGCCCCCAGTCTCGCACTTGAATCACACACAAACTTTCTTGGGTTACTAGGAATTTCCGTGCATCCCGCTTCCTGTACTCAGTGATCAATTCTTTGAGATCAAGGTCAATGTTTTCTACTTCTTTGCCTCCTCTGTAGCTCTTAGTTTAATTTTGGGAAACATTTAAATTCTTGTAAATCTCACAAGAGAAAAAACAGAAACATAGAGGTAATTGTTTTCCCGACAGGCTTTGGGTCCTTCAGCTTAAGACTGTGGAGAAAATAAAGGATGCTGAGAAAACAGACAGAAAGATAGAAAAAACGACAGATGGAAGAACAACATAAATTAAGGAGGCTAGAGCAATTAGGATTATTTATTTACAGGAGTAAAGACTGAGAGAAGATGCTGAGTCATATTTTCTAGTACATTAGTGCAATAATACACATAGATAATTTACCACATAAAGTGGCAAAATTCTTGTTCCCTGACTCTGTCAAAGGTAATACAAGAGCATGACTCAAAGGAGTCCAAGAGGGATTTAGGTTAGTCTCTATTGGCCCCAGATAGCAGAGAGGCCTTCAACCTTAAACTTTTGCCTGATCCTCCAATTATAAGCTCCAGGTTGGAATGACAGGAATCTATTTCATTCTGAACATGTCAGTAATAAGATATGATTCATTGCTCTCAGAGGTCCTTAATGCATCCTTCTTGAACACCTCTCTATAGGAACTCTTCTATAAAATATATTGATACATTAATGTAAAAAATGAGATGCTCTCACCTGAGGCAGTGAGCGCACCATGGTTCCATATCTACCAATGAGTTCCTTCCTCTGCTTCAGAATCTGAGAGGCAATCTTTTGCTGATGATCTCAGCAAGTGGTAGACAGTGCGCTGGGAAGAATTAGAGTGTGTGTTCTAGCTTCACAACTTTGAACTTCATGTGCCATCTAAGGCAAATGATGTAAGTTTTCTCAGCCTCACACATTGATTATTAAGCATTCTTTTTTTTTTTTTTGTGGTACGCCAGCCTCTCCCTGTCGTGGCCTCTCCCGTTGCAGAGCACAGGCTCCGGACGCGCAGGCTCAGTGGCCATGGCTCACGGGCCGAGCCGCTCCGCGGCATGTGGGATCCTCCTGGACCGGGGCACGAACCCGTGTCCCCTGCATCGGCAGGCGGACTCTCAAACACTGCGCCACCAGGGAAGCCCTATTAAGCATTCTTATTACTCATCTGCTGTATGGCACTTGGGAATCAATAGTAAAGATAGACAAGATCTGTACTCTCACAGTCTATACAGACTAGTGAGTGAGACTTGGTTATCTCATATGCAAAGTAGGTATGGTCGCCACCAAGCCCCACGTGCGTTCCTCCTCCTTCTCTGTCCCCTGTCTCATTGACTGCCACCACCTCCCAGAAACCACACAATCATCCGGAACATAGAAGCAAATACTCTCAAGTCCTGTTTACTCCAAATTCCTCCTATTTTCAAAGCCCTTTCCCTTCTCTCTACCCCATACACCTTGTCTCAGGAGTACTCACTGATTTTCCTATAGCAGCCTCCTACTAACATATCAACCTGCATTCTTAGTTCCCTTCCATCTAACTGGCTCACTGCTTCCAAAGTGAACTTTCTAAATTAAAAGTCAGACTATCAGTTGGGATGCTTTCGGCTGCAAAATATCCCAGAAGCTGCAACTTAGAACAGTAGTAAGGGGATTTTTAAATTTACTTGAAAAAGAGCTCTCGAGTGGGTGGTTACAGAATGCTTAATTTAATCATCAAGCACATCAGAGACCCTGGCTCTTTCCACCTTTCCACCGTGCCGCCCTCAGCATGCTGACTTCTGTCTCCCCGTGGTCCCTAGATGGCTGCAGCTGTCCCAGGCAACACATCCTCACACATAGTGCAGTAGTGGAAGAGAGAATGTCTATAATGGCCAGTCCTTTTTAACAGTAAGACAATCTCATCCAGAAGCCCCAAAGCAGATTTTTTCCTCAATTTCATTGGCTGTGTTGGTGGCAATGGAGTAGAATTACCAAAATTGGATTATATTGATCGAATTTTACTTCCTGGGTCTAGGGTAAAGCTCAGCCTCCCCTGAAAATGTAGCCTCCTGATGTGTGAGAAAAGCCGGGATTCTTTAGGAAGGAGATGAGGCTTCCCACTGATAAGCAACTAAGAGTAGCGGCACATCTGATCATCTCTCCTCGTTACTTGAAGTCTCCCCATTGTCTTCAGTGTCAGGTCTCTGTTTAGCATGGAATTCAAGGTCCTTCTGGTTCCACCCTGGGCTAATGTACAGCCTTGCCTCTCGTGGCTGCCCCACTGCTCTCTATCCATCTCTTACTCATACAAGTTTCATTAATTGAGGTTCCGGTGCACCCTGTGTTCTCAGCTTCCTAGCCATTGGACCTGCCCTGTTCTGTCTTCTTCTCCAGCTAATTCCTGCTCATCCATGATTCAGCACCTATTTCTCCTCTCACAAGCCTTCTTTGATCCCCAGCGGTCTGGGTGAGTGAACCTTGAGTATGTTCCCATAACCCCCTGTTTACCTCTCCTCATGGCACTTACCCTTTTAGAATTGTGATTGATTGTGAATGTCTCATAGTTTCCAGCACCTAAGAAGAAGTGCCTGGCCCTTGACAAAATGTCCTGAATCAAATGCTGAATCAGTAATGTCTAGGTTTGTAGGAAGAGTTAGATGATGTGAGAGAGGTTTGTAAGCTGTAATGCCATAATATAGGTTGTGATTACTTTAGTAATGACTTTGCTTCACTGAGCTGTCCTCTTTTCTTGTATATTGAATTGTTTTTAAAATCACATTTTAATTTCTTTCATCTTTTCATAATAGCTCAGACTCCATAGTGAAGTACCAAATATGCAGATTACTCAGAACTTCCTTCTTGTGTCTTTCTGATACCTTACATGGCATTAAGCAGAACTAAATGAAAACTTTTCACTTCTACATCTCCAAAGGCCTTTCTTTTAAAATTTTCCAAGAAAGGAGAAGATCAGGACACAAGCAGGAATGTAAAGTAAATTGAAGGTTCAACCTCTGGACCCAGGACTCATACGTTTTCCAGTCACCAGATGGAATAGTGCCATACAGTAGTTCTATGTCCCCTGCTGTCTCTAATTAAAAGATGCCTCCTTGATGGTGAAAAAGCTCTGTGCTAGTGATGTTGGAGAGGTTGATGCTGCATGGTGAGTAGACCTCACCCCACTGGGAACATGAAAAGGCACTTCCTGGTTTGCGACTATAGCCCTTCTTGAAATAGCCTAGCAGTTTCATTCAATCAGCAAGCATGTCTTGAGTGCCTACTGTAAACCAGGCACTCTACACGCTGAAGATAGAGCATGAAAAAGACTTACCAGCTCTCTGCCCTTATGGAGTTTACATTATAGTGGGGAGTGGGGAGAGGACAGTAGGAGGAGACAAACTATAACAAAGAAATCAAGAATGGAGAAAAACATTAGAGAGTGATAAGGGTAATGCAGAGTATTATAGCAGGTGGCTGCCTCTCACCTCTAACTCAGGTGAGTCAGAGCTCTTGCTTTAATACTCATCGTCTGCTGTATGCTAGATAGGTGTGTATAACATCCACATCAGTACCACACTATTGGGAATTGCTCATCAGAACAGCTAATAATAACAGCTAACAGAATAAGCTTCTCATGTTCTTTCCTCTTGCAGTAGGCCTGCTGCAGCTCCAGAGAAGCCATTGGGTATCTTGACCAAAGCAGGCTGGGCTCATACCCTGTAGTATGACTGACAATGGCCTAGAAGGAGAGGGCATTGTTTCTACCATCGGGCAGTTAGTCATGCACTGCCTTCTGAAGTGTCTTCTGTTGTTGCCCAATCTGTTATTTAAAGCACACATTTTCACTTTAAAGTTAATATACTTTGTATTTTATCTCCTTAACTGTATTGAAAACCAAGAGAGTATTTTATTCACCCTTAAATACCCAATACCTATTATTGCCTGGAACATAATAGGTGTCCAATAAATGGTTACTGAGTAGATGTATTTGATTTTAAGATGAACATACAAAAGAATTAAGTCACAGAAAAAGGAAATTTTGGTACAGCACCAAGATAAATAACACATGCAGAAAGCGGTAGGAACTAATAGGGTAGAAGAAAGGAAAGGCCTGGAAGAGGTGAACTGAGCTGGAAATGGAAGGATTTGTAGTGTCAGAAGGGACAGAAGGGGCGAGAAGGGCATTCCTGGTGGCAGAAGTCATGTGAACAAAGGCAGTTGTCCCCATTGGGGACAGTGGGGAGAGTGGCTTCATAGGGCAGAGGAATCCACTTGGAGAGCAGGGGGTGGTAGGTACAGTTGAGTACCTCTGGGTCAGATGAAGAAGAGACATAAATTTCTGGTGGAAACTCTTGTAGTTGATGCAAAGTCACCAGACATCTTCAGGAGAAGGTAAGAGCAGGGTTTTAGAAGGGAATCCGTAAAACTCTTGCCAGGGGGTACACTGTCACACCCAAGTAGGAGGCTCAACGTGGGAAGACCTGGTGTGAAAAGGGAGCTTCAGGAAGTAGCACAGGATTAGAAACAATTACTTTAGAAAATCAGAGGATAGTGCTAAATTATTGCACTATTCTCTGCACTATAGTGACCAAAAAACACTATGACTTAAATTTCTCTATCTACGATTTCCCATGCCTGCTAATAATGTAGCCTAGAAAAGTTTCACTTCCCTGACTGCCCCTTTCAAGACCTCAAGGCTGGTTCTTCCGGGTTCCCTTTCCTATGCATTTGACTTTCCATCAGTTTCACTTAATACTTTACAGATGCTCTAATTGACTCCTTATGTAACACTTCATTCAACAGGTAGCCATATTATATACAAACTGTGGAGGATACAAAAATAAGATATGGCCCCTTTTCTCCAGGAGCTCACTATCGAGGACTGACTGTGATTTGGTTTACATAATAATCATGAAGGAAGACTTCATCAAGGAAAACCAAATAAAGCTACACTGAAATTTTCTAAGAAAAAAATCTAACATTACTTGAAAACCAGTAGAGTACAAGGAAGTAGGATTTCAGAATATGTTTCCTCCACGTCAGCTATGTGAACTTTGTCTATCCCTACTTTAAGTGATTAGAGCCTGTAAAATTCAGTATGGCCTGGTATATTAGATGCTTTTAAATATGGTATAAAATTTTTATTACAGAAAATTTCAAACATATGCAAAAGTGAAGAGAATAGTCTAATGAACTCTCCTATATACTCGTCACTCAGGAATTTTTCATCCTTGGGCAGGCTTACTTCACTTACACCCCAGTCACTCCTCTATGCCAAGATTATTTTGAAGCAAATGCCCAACATCATATCATTTTATATCATCTCCTTTGTAAATATTTTAATGTATCTCTAAAAGGTAAGGAGATATACATTATATATATATATATATATATATTAGGAGGAATAATAATATTGTAGTCATATATTATTCCTCCTAAAATATTTTACAGTAATCTCTTAATATCATATCCAATATATCGCCAGTTTTCAAATGTTTCCAGTTTCCTCCAAGCTGCATTTTCCTTCACAATTTTCTTGTGTAAAACAGGATTCCAGGGACTTCCCTGGTGGCGCAGTGGTTGGGAGTCCGCCTGCCGATGCAGGGGACACGGGTTCGTGCCCCGGTCCAGGAGGATCCCACATGCCGTGGAGTGGCTGGGCCCGTGGGCCATGGCCGCTGAGCCTGCGTGTCCGGAGCGCTCCGCAGCGGGAGGGGCCACAGCAGTGAGAGGCCCGCGTAACGCAAAAAAAAAAAAAAAAAAACAGGATTCCAATAAGGGTCAAACAATGCAATCGGTGGATGTGGTCGATGTCTCCTAAGTCTCTTCTAATCCATAGGTTCCACCTTCATTTTTCTTCTTTCTGCTGCTTGTTTGTTACAGAAACCAAGTACTTTGTTCCATGGGATTTCCTATAGTCTGGATTTAGATAATTCCTTTTCTATGGAATCATTTAACATGTTCCCACTCTCTTATATTTCTGTTAATTGGTAGTTAATTCTAGAGGCTTGATCTGATTCAGGTTTGTTGTTTTTTTTTTAATTCTCAGGGGCAAGAATACTTCTTAGGTATCGATGTTTATTTCCGTTATGAGTGATGTCTAGTTTTCTCTCTTTTTATGATATTAACTGTCACTGAAGATTATTCCAAGATCTGTTATTTCATTGGGGGTTGCAAAGTGGTAGCTTTGATTATTAGTTGAAATAATTCTATAAAAAGAACTCTCCCCCCATTGACTATCTGGTTACTCGGAGGTACTTTTGTGTAAGAAAAGTAGGACATATGTTTCATTCTTTCCATTTATTTACCTATTTTTAAAATTATTAGTTGATTCCCTAGTACCCTTCAAAGATAACTGATTGGGCTAATTTTTACTATCATAATTTACTAATGGATTTAAAAAATATAGATGTGCTTCATTCTGTTGTAGTAATTATGCTTATTTATGCTCAAAATTGTCCTATTTTTGGCCAATGAGAGCCTCTTTAAACTGGTTCCTGAGTTCTTTTGAAATGCCCTTGTAGTCACTGACAGTGTCCTAGCTTTCTGATGTGACAGTGTTCCAGGCTATCTTGTGTATTTCCTGCCCCAGATGGAATCAGCTATTTCTCCAAAGAGCTCCACTTTCTTCTACTAGGTCACTGTATTTAGAGACCACAGTCTGAACACTAAGTATGCTTATTGCTACTGGGTTGGTCATTGTTTCTAAGTCTTTTTAGCAGATAGAACTAGAATTTCTTCTTCTCTTAAGAAAAAAGATATTGTGGGGACTTCCCTGGTGACACAATGGTTAAGAATCCACCTGCCAATGCAGGGGACATGGGTTTGAGCCCTGGCCCGGGAAGATCCCACATGCCGCGGAGCAACTAAGCCATTGCATCACAACTGCTGAGCCTGCACTCTAGAGCCCGCGAGCCACAACTACTGAGCCCACGTACCACAACTACTGAAGCCCGTGAGCCTAGAGCCCGTGCTCTACAACAAGAGAAGCCACCGCAATGAGAAGCCCACACACCACAACAAAGACCCAACGCAGCCCCAAAATAATTAATTAATTTTAGAAAGAAGGTATTGTGAATTATATATTTCCAGTTCAGATTGAGGACTCCAAAGCTGCATTTTACCTCACTGGTGTCGTGTCTGTGTCTCCTTCTTCCTTTGCCAGAAATCCTGGTTCTTAGTGCAACAGCATAACCACTCACTTGCTTTCTCCCACAGCACACACAGTAGTCTCAGAATAACAACACCACACAACCAACAACAGCGTGATTATTGAAAATGGTTTGTTTACTGCAGGTTCTTTTTATGTCTTTAGGATATGTTATATATTCCACTAGAGATGTACACATTTCTGTTAACCTATAATGCAAGTTACCCTGAATGAAATATCATTTCCACCTTTCATATTTTTGTCTTAAAATCTGAAACTAGTGATTTCTAGAATGTTTAAATGCTTATTTATAATTTTTCTTTATAAAGAGAGAAAAAGGTTACAGACAGGACTAGTTGTAAGACTTATTAAAATAATTACCTTGGAGTGTCACAGTTGGATCCTCAACACATACATTGCCTGTTCTTTCTCATTAGAGCTGACTCAGACAGTTTCATTCGTTCATTCATTCATTCATTCAAGAAATATCTAGTAAGTACTACATGACATTCAGACAAGGGGAATAAAGAGGGAATTTAATACGTGTTGAGCGTCTTTTGTATGTCAAGTATTATTTTAGCTGCTTTACGTACATTATCTTATATAATTTTATAAGAACCTTTTAAAGCATACATTAGTAGTCTGTAACCAATTTTCAGATGAGTCAGTTGGAGCTCAGGGAGTCTCCTTTGTCCAAAGTCACAAAGATATTAAGTGGAAAAGCCAGAATTAACATATGGGCCTGTTTTATTCCAATGTCATATACAAGGTTCACTCTCTATCCTCAAGGAGTTAATGGAGGGTTTAGACACAGGAAGAACAAAGCACCGTAGGAGTCCAAGCAAGAGAGGAATTAAAATTATGGGGCATCACAAGAGAGGTGGCATTTCACCTGATTTTCCAGAAAGAGTAGAATTTTGTTGGATGGAGAGGGACTGCGTTGCACATGAAAATACGGAGATACACAAAATTGCATAGGCAAAAGAGTTCAACAGGTTCTTGAAATGATGAGTAGTCTGGTTTGGCCAAAGTTTAGTTTAATATAGGGAAATAGAGCTAAAAACTGAAGAGGTCCCTTGGGACCCCAGTTGGACCCTGAACGCGATTCAAAGAATTTGAGACAGCCAGAAACTTTTGAAAGTTCCGAACAGGAGTGAGACATGATGGGGCTCAATCCCAGCCACTGAGTAGGCTTCCTCTAACCCCCAGCGTCCTCCTTTGAGAGACTCAAGACAAAAACCAGCTTCATAGATCTGCACATCTCGTGGGTTGGTCTGCATGTCTTCTGGCAATTTCTTGCTAAAATTGCACTTTTTTGGATGTTTTGCTACTTGACGTTTTGCCAAATTAAACTGTACAGTTGGAGAGACTTGGAATAGTCCCATATGATATTGCACTGTGATTGGCAGGGGTTGCTGGAGTTCTCAGATATTAACAATGAAGTCTTACTGTAATTGGACATAATCTGCTTGTTGAACCTTCTTTGAGTCAAAGAAGTCTTCACGTATTGTGACAAATCATCAGTTTCTTACAAGAGCTCTACTAAAAATATGCTTATCAATTTAATTACTTTAATAAGCATAGGATCATGGAAACAACAGGAAAAGCATCACAATTCAAGAGATTTTGGTAAAATTGAGTTCTGACTGGGTAAGGACTTTTTACTGTAGAAATGAGTTATATCTCAGTGTGTACAATAGACTCCTTAGTCTGGGTACTTTCATTGGCTTAAGATCCTTCCTTTGCTCAGTATTAAAGTCCAAAAATGACTACTTAACCTGATATTCTTGTACGTTCCCCTCATGGGAATTTCTAACACAGTGAATTAAGTCTCCCTATTATCTCATTTTTATAGGGAAGTGTGAGATTGCATAATTCATGGTAACTAAACTTTCTTTTACAGTATGACATTTGCTATCTTAATTGTCCTTCCAGTTCGTAATGCATAAATCAAATATGGTTGAGATCTGTGAAATCTATTAGTTGTGGATCGTTTGTAATCTGGCAAGCTGTTGCCTATAATAGGACTAATTATGATGTCCTCAGTATTCTTTCCTTTCTTCCTTCCTTCCTCCCTACTCCCTCCCTTCTCCCTCCTTCCTCCCTTCCCCTTCCTTCTTCTCTCCCTCTATCTGTCCCTCCCTCTCCTTCTCCTTCTCCTTCTCCTTCCTTTCTTTCTTTCTTTCTTTCTTTCTTTCTTTCTTTCTTTCTTTTCTTTCTTTCTTTCTTTCCTTCCTTCCTTCCTTCCTCCCACCCTCCCTCCCCCTTTCTCTTTCTTTCCTCCCTCCCTCCCTCCCTCCCTCCCTCCCTCCCTCCCTCCCTCCCTCCCTCCCTCCCTCCCTTCCTTCCTTCCTTCCTTCCTTCCTTCCTTCCTTCCTTCCTTCCTTCCTTCCTTCCTTCCTTCCTTCCTTCCTTCTTGTTGTAATGGCTGAAATAGTCTCCTGACAATTGAGAGAACAGAATCCTATGTAGAGATAGGCATGGCTTTCATCAATACCCAAAACTACCCAGTTATGGAAGGTTTAAACCTAAGTGGAACTGTTTGCTGGACACATCTATACAAAATCCACATTTTTTGCAGAAATAGCTTATTAGGTATCATTGATGCCATATTTAAAGAATGAAGGTACTCACAGATATCATTTTAATATCTTTAGTCCACCCTGCAGTGCAAAGCACAGATGGAGGGGTCAGTGATTCCACACTCACTATTCCTGACAGAAGATTTTATCTGAGGTAACTGTAGTCATGTGATATGTTACCTTCAGTTGCTGTAATTTCTCATCTGGTATTGGTGTAGACCCAGATATGTGTTCAGGTTACAGGTGTGGTTCACACCCTTGACTGAACTTTAAAATCACCTGGAGGCTTCTAAAAATATATCAGCACTGACGCCCCATCTCCAAAGATTCAGATTTAACTGGTCTGGCTGCAGGGTCACAACAGTTGCACAAGTTCAGGGAGTACATTTACCATAGAACATATTCATCGCTCAGGGCCCGCAACCTCCCAGAGCACAAGTCCATGGTGCTCCATGTGAAAGATGCCTGCTGTACTTGTGCGAACTTGGGGCCGGAGAGAGGGCTTGAGCACACCTGTTTTTAGAAGCCCCCCAGGAGACTGCAGTATACAGCCAGACTTGAAAACCATTTTGAGGTAAAACATAGCCTAGATGTTAAGAGCATGGATTTAGGAGTCAAGCAGAAATGGACTCAAAATCTTACTCTACTACTCTCTAGCTGTGTGACCTTAAGAAAGTCATTTAACCTCTCAGAACTTCAACTTCTTCGTAAATAAAAGGGTGATACCCGCCTTGTGTGATTATATTCAAGAAGAAAATAAAGACGATCTGAGTGAAATACTTGGCACAAAGTTAACTCTCAAGAAGCCACTGTTATTATTTCAGTTATTAAAGCATAATTTCTGTATTAGTCCAGACTCCTTCAGTACTAAGTGACAGAAATCTAACCCAGACGACCTGGAGCAAAATGGAGAATCTGAGCGAGCCACAAGAAGAGTAGGGCTGGATTGGGTCTTACGGACTCCAGCAATGGGATGCTGTTAGGACACGTACTCTCTCTCTCTGGTACTTATTCCACCTTCTTTCATGGTGCCTTCATTCTCTCAAGCCAGCTGTCCCCTTAGAGGCTGAACTATGACCTTATGCAGCTCAAAACTCAAGACTTACATCTTTACAGCCTGTTAAGCACAGAAGAACCAAGTAATTCATCACATCCAACTCAGTTGGGAAAATCACAGTAGCCCAGCCTGGCTCCTTTGTTCATCCCTGTTGTCAAGGTGTGTAATCCTTAAAGTGGGGAGAAGTGGTGGTGTGCAGATGAATGCAGTAACTACCTTTATTTCCACTGTTGAGACCTGATTCAAAATATATAAAATACATAAAACTTCTGCCATCTAGGATCTCTTAGCAGATAAGGAAGGACGGCAGTGAAGTCCCAGAAGCAATAAAAAAAGCACCCTGAATTTATAATACCTGTTCTCTCAGCTCTTCATGACCTAAGATGAGTTTAGGGCAAGAAAAGCATTTGCTAGACTTTTCTGGCCCAGTTTACCTGAGACACTCAGGTGGCCAGGCAGATGCGGAGCTGGACACGTTGATGCCACACTCCCAGCAATCCGCATGATTGAACACCTGAAGTGTTCTCTCCTGCCACCTCTACCCCACGGTCTCTCCTCACCTCTACAGATGGGAAAACTTAGGAGACTTATTTATGGGAACACAGTCTACAGATGCACTGTGTATTTATCCAAGAAGGAGGCAATGAGGAAGAATGTCACTACAGACTCAGAGACATCCTTTAACATTTGAATTGTTCTGACCACTTACCTCACATTTGTCTTAGAGAGGCAGCAAGTGTCATAAAGGAGGAACAGGCTTCATAGTTTTATAGCAGTGTGGTTTTGACAAGTCATTTAACTTCCCTGAGCTTCAGTTTCCTGATCTGTGAAATGAGGGCAGTAATATTCCACAGGACTATTGTGAGAATTGAATGTATTTGATAAGTGATAACGTATTTGAAAGTCAATTGCACTCTACACAGTTGATCTTCAATAAGTGGTTTCAGTGTTTGGGGTTTAGTTTTATATTTTAAAAACTTACCGAAGAGGCCTTGCTATGAACATGCTTTCATGTATTTAGACCCAGTAGAGAGGGTGACTGGGCATATAGTTGAATATTCTAGGACATACTGCAAAAGATGCATGAGTATCATTGCTGCTCACTGACCTTTGGGTCTTAGCATCTTACTTCGTGGTCACATAAACGAGTGACGAAACTGCTGGCATTCACTTCAAGTGACCCTGATACTTTACTGGTTCGGCGGCATTATTTAGGAAGGCACCTGACTCACTTCATTCTGACATGGTGAACACTGCAGAGAAGAAAGCAAAGAAGAAAAAAGTCAAATGTTAATACCATTGGTAGCTCTTCTGTGTCAAATGATGCTTCTGGGAGCCAAAGTAAATTGGTTATGGGTGGATAAGAGTTGGTGGGAGGATTATATAAGTGAATGTGTAAAAGCCAACTGGCTCGTGGCCAAGGACACAGATGGCATTCTCATTGACTCTCTTGGACAACATCAAGCTCTAGATTCTGTGCTGTGGACCGACTGGGTATTCTCTGTTGGCAAGGAGCCTCATCCCAGACAGTGATATTCAGATAGTACGCATCAAAAATATGTATATAGTAGGCATCTTCTCTGACCTAAAAATGGGGGAATTACCTTTCTAAGCTTATACTAGTGTTAAGACTCCATAACCTAAAGCCCATATTTTTCCAGAAGTGAAAATTGCTTTTGGTATAAAGCAGAGATGATTCAAATGAAGGAGAATGAGATTACCCCTGCCTTTTAGGAGCAAGAGATTAACTAGCACAGAATTGCCTATATCAAACAAACATGAGTAAAGGTCAGCTATGGATTTTAAATTGTTCAAAAGATTGTTACTTTGACATGACTAAAATGTAGGGAACAAATTGATGAGAAGATCTCAGCAGTGAAGGAATGTATTTTCTTAGTATTTTTTAACATCTGGTCTTGGTACAATTTTATTTCAATTTCTGCTAATACAACCACATAAATGCCTGATTTAAGTCACTTAAGTATCCCGTGGCAACGTGATCTTGTGCTTCTCTCTTTCATTTCCTTCCTGTCCCTCCCGTTCTTTTTTCTTGAGAGAATCAGGAAGAGGTTTCCCATTTCTCAACTCTTGAATCTGTTTATGAAAATTGGAACTAAACAGTTTAACACAATTAAGCAGGATGCCTCATTCATCAAACCTTCATTTTTCTAAGACTCCAGCCTGTCAGTCACCAAAAAGCGTGTGTTAAGTGGAAGCTGTGCTTCTACTCTGTTGGCATGCTACATCTGTTGACAATTACAGAGGCACATATGATGCCATTCCTGTCATGGCATGTGCTTCCTTGTGCCTCTGGTCACAGGCCTTCAGGGACATTTACAAAGTGTGTCCTGGAACTAAAGAGTTTAATTTTGCCTGCTAATGTGTTTATGTATCTTGTAAAGGAACTAATCATTCCCTTTTGCTTTCCCTTATTATGGGGTGTGTGTGTGTGTGTGTGTGTGTGTGTGTGTGTGTGTGTGTGTGTGTCTGCACCAGAAAAGAACCATGCCATATAATAAGCATAAAGACCTTTTTCTCATACCCACCCACCTTTCTTGTAAACCGCTGCTTTTATTTTTTTATTATTATTTTGTCAAATAGCATATTTCTTGGCTTTTCTTGGATTTTATCTGTTTTTTGAATACTACTGAATTCTGATTTCATATTTAGTCAAGATTTGGATCAGGTTTTTAAAAAATATAATCCATGGAATTATAAGTCACTGGGATGCCCTCTGGAGTTATGCTTTCTTTCTTTTGGATCTCTAATTGACCTGTGAGCATATAGCTTTTTGCATTCTATAAGCCATATTATTCAGGAAGTATCTAGAACCTAGAAAAGTGGAGCTGAATTTACAAGTCATCTATCTAGGTATTTTATTGCTCTAAGCGTAGTACCTAGAATATTTGGCAATGTCCAAAGTATTGACCTTTTTTCCTGCTTTCATTCAAATATTTAGCACTGGGTATGCATGACTATAGGAATACTAATTTTTTTTTTCATTTAAAGGAGAGGTACTGATTTGGGATATTGTGAGTACCTCATTAATATTATGAACAATTAAATGAATTCTAGTAGAAGAGCTACCTGAAAGAGAGCTAGAAGATAAAGAAGTTCAGACTGAATTTAAAGCCAATGGTAGTTTCATCCATGGCGATTAATGATGTTTCTTAATCTTTAAATATCAAGTGTGTTGTAATGCTTAATTATCCTTGATATCTAAATGAATTACCACCATATTGGAGAAGAGTGGAAGTGACCTACAGATTCTTTAGTGCTTATTGAAGAGGAGTAGCTTGAAGAGTTTGGAGAATTCTACAGAAGAGAGGAAGCTGTTAGAACCAAGGTACCACCTTCTTCAAATGGGGAACACAGGATGCATGAGCGTGCCTCTTCTCCAACATTAAGTTTTGCATCGGTTTGCTGTTAAACTCAAGGATTTGTGAAGGAAGCAATTCTAATTGCTTGGCACTTAAAAAACTTGCTCTGTTAGAAGTATTTTGAAAATTTGATTGCATTTTGAGTCACGCAAGTGTACCTGGAATAAATTTTTGCTGTATGCCTAAATAATCTGTCATTTAAATGCAACTATAGAATTCTCAGAGGAGAAAAGGAAGCTAATATTTATTGAGGATCTACAAGATATTACATTCATTGTTTTATCTTCTCTTAACATCCATGAGTAGATATTGCTGTTTCTGTTTTACAGATGAGGAAACAAGCTAAGACTGCCTAGGAGCATTTTCCTAACTAACATGAAGTGTAGTACAATCTGAAACCAGCCCTGTATGATTGCAAAACCTGTTTTCCTTCTCTGCTATCTTCACATCCCTGAGATTTTGTTGAAAACAGCCAAGAGTGGCAGCTTCTTAGTTCATGTAGGCTTTACGATCAGTGCAGCCTAATTGGCCAAAGACACACACCCAGCCTCACACCTGCAAATCAACTTGAGGACTTACTGATCTGGATTTGAGCCTGAATTATACCATATATCAAATAATGCTATATCCTCTCTCTAGTTTCTGCTTTGTAGCCAGCTTAGAATGTCTCAAAACTCACATTGTCCCAGGGGAGTACTAAAAGTGTTGTCTTATGTAATTAAGTATATGCTGTGCGGTTTCATATTAATTAAATTCATGGCGCCTAAATTAAGAA